>NC_057918.1:71117503-71444322 GCF_018873765.1 Telopea speciosissima | reverse complement strand
AGTGGCTAGGGTTTTCCAGACCGTGAAGCTATGGCAAGGGATGTGGCCATTGAACCAGACAAGAGTGTGCCAAGGGACAACAGGGCTAGGATTGCAAACAAAATTCCAAGCTGATCTAAAGCTGAAGAGGCCATTGGGGGAGGGGAGCCAGATGACCTTATCTTGCAAGAGAGGTGGGAGAAGGGAGAATGGAGGGGAGGGACGGCTAGATTTGGGAGAGGATAGGGGGAAGGGAGGACCAAGAGCTAAGGGAGATGATGGTTGAGAGGGGCAGATTTGGGAATACAGGAGGAGTATATCGACCTGGGGCCAAAAACATGATAGAGGATTCCCAGAGGGTGCCAAGGGTCAAGCCAAAGGGAGGTGGAAGATCCATTTACAATAAAAGAGGAGACGGCTCGGAGAGCAAGGGGACGAAGAAGGAGAATCTTGTGCCAGGCCCAAGAGGAGTCAGAGGGAGTGGGAACAGTCCAGATGGAGGTTTTTTTTAGGAGGTGGGAGCAAACCCAGGTGCCCCAGATTGATTCATGCTTGGAGAAGATTTTCCAGATTAGCTTCAGGATACCAGTTGTATTGGAGTCGCGGATACGGCGGATGCTAAGGTCTCCCTCTGATTTGGGGATACAGATGGACTTCCAGCTAATTGGATAGAGAAATCTGGAAGTTTCTTTCCCTTTCCAGAGGAAGGCACAGAATAGGTTTTCTATAGCTTTAATGGTGGCATTGGGGAGTCCATAGATGCCACACCAATAGATGTAGGAAGATTGGAGAACCGATCTGATGCATTCAATCCTACCAGCATAGGAGAGGAGCTTGCTTTTCCAGAGCTGAAGCCGCTTGCGGATATTGTCGAGCATTTGAGTGCAATGGTGATTAGAGAGCCTAGTAGGGATGAGACGGAGGCCTAGGTATTTGACAGGGAGGGCTCCAATGGAGAATCCGGTCAGACGTAGAAGGGCGTCTCTTTCGGACTCAGGGATTCCAGAAAGCGATTTTGGACTTGAGGAGGTTGATGCGAGGACTAGAAAGATTCTCAAAGAGGCGGAGGGAAGACATGATGGCCGAGATGGAAGAGGGGGAGGCCTTAGAGAAGATCATCAGGTCGTCGGCAAATGCCAGGTGGGTAAGATTGATATGTTTGCATTTGGGGATAGGGGAGATATGGTGGAGATCGGTTTTGGTTTGGAAGGTCCTAGAGAGGACTTCTAGAGCAAGGGAGAAGAGAAAGGGGAAAGGGGACAGCCTTGGTGAATGCCCACTTAGGAGTGGAAGAAACCGGCAGGGGAGCCATTAACGCCGTGACAACTATTGTTTGGATTGGATTCTGAATCTCAATTCTGGGTCCAAAATTGGACTTGCATTTGGAAGGCTGCACATGAGCCGGGTTATAGGGCTCAATTTCCAGAATTGGACCTACTATCCATAACTAGACTTAGAGCTGATTCTCAGATTCTAGGGGTTTTTTTTATGGGAGATGCTAAAATCCTAGAATCTGATTCTACACTGGATTTTTCATTAAGAATGTTAAAGTCACCTGGAAATTAGAAGGGAAAAATGGTAAATTTGCTTTACAACACAAAACAACACATGAAAAGGGGCTTTTGTTCTGCCGAGTCCAAACCATCAACCCTCATGTAGTTCTAGATTGGTAGGAAACCAACTAGAAGCCAAATAACCAGGATCTGATTTGTTGTCTGAAATTATTCTTGACCCTTGCAGTGAATTTCCAGCAGCTGAGAATGTTCCTTTAAGAATCGGCTAGTGCATAACTGGAGCTTGAATAGAGATCGATGAAAGGGGATGGGGGAATGGAATGGGGAAAGGTGGGGTTGGCTATCTCAGCCTGGGCATCTCACCTTGGGTATCTCACCCATCCTATCTCAGGATTTTCACAAAGGCTAAAAGCCAATATTTCATTAATCAAATTCGTGTACCACATGCTGGCCTCCCTTACAAACTTATATAGAAGTCTCAAAAATAGACTTAGACAATAAAAAGGAAAGGCCTAACCCTATCCTTAACTAATAAGGTAACCTAAATTGACTAGGAAAGTGAAATAATAAAGAATACAGACTCAACTCTAACTAAACTAATGAAGTAAATCCAGTTTTCCTATTTTTCTACCCATATTTTAGGCTCATTAAATTGGCCAAATACAAGGTAAACCCATGGGATCAAAGTCCCAATACATATATGACCTAAACCAAAGCTTATTTCCACTAAAATAAGCCCTAAGTGACTTATCTACATCAATTCTCCCTTGAATGAAAAAAAATTCACCCTCGAATTTTGCAAAATGGAGGAAGCAACTTTGTATGGTGAACATCTATCTTCAAACCATAACAGTACTCAGGCAGCTCATGGATGTTAGGAATGTAGTCTTCAAGGCATGGAACTTTCTCTTCAAAGAATTTTGGTGCCAAGACGAACTCTATGTGCTCAACTTCGAAATCAGCAGTCATATCCATGGGGTCTGCTACAGTTGTGTCTTCAACCTCCTCTGCTTCAAACTCTTTAATGTACGTCTCAACATTCGAAACATCAAGGACTGACTCTTCCATAACGACAAAAATTGTTGAAACTTCAACATTAACCTCATAGATGTCAATATTATCGTCCAGGGTGTCTTCACACTCTTCTCCTTCAAGGGCAGTGTTAGCACCCCAATCATCATCAAGCTGTGGTTCACACACCAACATCTCTGGATTTTTTATTTTTTTTTGGATGAATAAAAATTCAATTACCAAAGGAGAAAGAAAAAAGGGTCAACTGGGTTTACTCCCATCTCCTTAAGAATGATTCCATTTGGACTGCTCCCTTCCTTGATGCGTCTTGGGTTTGGTGTAAGATCCTCCTTCGGCCTATTGCACTTACAGCCACCTCCACTGCCATTGTAAACGGCTCCTCTACCTCTCTTTGGCTTGACACCTGGCACTCCTGAGGCATCCTTTACAATGTCTTTGGAGCCTAGATCTGTCTACTCCTCAGGCATCCCCAAATCTGCCCCCTGTCCCCTATCATCTCTCTTGATTCCTGGTCCCCCCCCCCCCTTCCCCCCTCCCCTATGTCCTATCCCAGATTTGGCCCACCCTTCCCCCCATCCACGTCTCCCCCTCTGCTCTCGCGGATAAGGCAATCTGGCTCCC
Source organism: Telopea speciosissima (assembly GCF_018873765.1). NCBI lineage: Eukaryota > Viridiplantae > Streptophyta > Magnoliopsida > Proteales > Proteaceae > Telopea > Telopea speciosissima. The sequence goes on along the minus strand of NC_057918.1, from coordinate 71,441,176 downwards.
CTCCCCCTCTGGCTGTTTACTTCTAGATCAGCTTGGAATTATGTCCGCAGCCCCATCACCCCCGTTCCCTGGCACAACTTAGTTTGGTTCAAAGGCTCCATCCCTCTCCGTAGCCTCATAGCCTGGAGATCGCTTCACCTTTGCCTTCCTACCCAAACCTTTCTTCTTCACCGTAACATCCCTATACATCCCTCTTGCACCTTTTGCTAGAACGGTTTTGAGGACACTGCCCATCTCTTCTTTGCTTGCCCTTTTTCTTCAACCATTTGGAAAAAAGCTCTCTCTTCCATCTGGCACCGCAGTAGGAGACACCTTCCTTTTGATAGAGAATGCATCTGGCTGACCAAAGCTTTCAAAGGCAGCACCATCTGTGACACTATTGGAAAGCTTGTTTTTGGCTCTGTTGTTCATCACATTTGGATGGAGAGGAATCTTAGGAGATGGACTTCCTAATCTAGATCCTTTGACTTGATTTGGAAAGACATCTCCTTCGAAGTTTCCTCCAAGATTAGTACTATCTCTCACCGTTCTTTCTCGGATTCCCCAAGGAGCAGGCATATTGTTGTTACCTGGGGTCTTGATAGCAGTCTATTGCAGTCCCCTTCCAGTTTAAGGAGGACTTGATTTTGGTCTTTTCCCCCTTTTTTTCGAATTTTCCCCCTTCCCCCTCCCTCTTCTTGTACATTCCCCCCCCCCTTTTCTTCTCCTTCTGGCCCCCTCCTGGGGTTTGGTAATATATACTTATTCACCAAAAAGAAAAAAGGGGGAGGGGGGAAGGATACAAGCAAAAGCCAAGACCTGCCAGAGGCTAGGACAGGCAAAAGGGACAAGGCCCTAACACAAAGCGCAAACTAAAAGGGGAGCCACACGCTCGCAAAAAGGAAAAAACACTTAGCTAACCAAACAACAATAGGCTCACCACCAATAGCGTTATTACTGGTCAATAGGCTTAAGAGAATCTGACTATCCCGGGTCAATAGGCTCATCACCAATAATACTATTCCTGGTATCCAAAATGATAGGCGAAAACAACTCTGGACTGGGTAGGGAGTAAGAAATGTAGGGGCGCTTCTTGGGGAAAGGAGGGGAGCTGGGGTTACAGCGACAGAAGACATAGAGAGACATAGGGCCAAAGGAATGATGCGAAGAGAGGGGGAGGCGGAAGGAATTATGGATTAGGGGAGAAGGGGAAACCGGCCCATTAGAACTAGATGGGTCACGCAAAGATGGATTGAAAATGGGCTGGATCGGGAGAGGAATGGGCCCAGAAGAATCCGAAATGTCAGTCAAAGAAGGGACTGGCCCAATAGAGTCAGATGGGCTAGCCAAAGAGAGGGAGATAGAGGACTGAGACAGAGAGGGAAGGGGCAAAAGCGATGGAGCCAAAGGGGGGACTATCGAGGGGGGGGGGAGGTCTAGGGGATAAAAAACCCTTGACCTGCTTTTGGAGAAAAGAGGAAATCCCAACATTGGGGGGAAGCATTGGGGGAGCCAACAGAGGGATGCCAAGCTCAGCAGGCAAAATAGCAGAGGGGACTTGAGCAGGAAAGGGACATCTCTGGAATTGACTCAATGGCTATGATCATTGAGTCTGCCTTCCCTCTTTGCAGGCAGAATTTTGCATAGTGACCATCATCTAACTGTGAAGAGTGAATCTTTTTGCATTACCCTGCTGAAACATCGTATTTAATTGTTGCTTCATCGACTTCATCTCATCGGTTAATCCTTTGACCACATCAGCCAGTTGTTGAAGAGTAATTTGGTCACCTGTAGGGTTGGTACTTGGAGTAGCCATAACTCTGATACCAAATAATGTAGTTCTAGATTGGTAGGAAACCAACTAGAAGCCAAATAACCAGGATCTGATTTGTTGTCTGAAATTATTCTTAACCCTTGCAGAACTGATGGAAGGGGATGGGGGAATGGAATGGGGAAAGGTCGGGTTGGGTATCTCACCCATCCTATCTCAGGATTTTCAGAAAGGCTAAAGCCAATATTTCATTACTCAAATTCGCGTACCACAAGCCTAACCCTATCCTTAACTAATAAGTTAGCCTAAATTGACTAGGAAAGTGAAATAATAAAGAATACCGACTCAAAATAGGACTCTCTCTGCCATCTTATTGCAAGCAAGATCCGCTGTACAACTCTCATGATGACCCCATGTGCCGGAAATTATGCAACCCAACCAAACCTGACATCTGGCATCCCTATGTCCATCATTCTACCCCTCCTTTTTTTCTCTCAAATTTTATCTCACAATCCCTTTCCCTTGCTTCAGTCTCTTTCATTAATCTTACTTTGTATTTGCTTAGATCCTCCAAAGCAAAGACAAACTTCTGTCAAGGGAATTCAGAGATGTTCCTGATGCAGGGGAGTTTTTAACTTGCGACCAGAGGAAGAAGAAACCAAACAGGCCTTAGTTATATAAGCAGCCTGGGCCTCTTTAAAGTGTCCAGCCCAGTATGGGCCTTTAAAGCCCATTATTGGACTTGTTTGGTTATCCAATTCTTGGGCCAGCTTACAGCTAGTCATTAATTATTTTTTAACTGTTTTATTTTATTATTAAGTTGTAAAAGGAATCCCTGCAATGGAGAGTCCTCTTTTAGTTTAGTACCTTTTCCTATTTGTTGAACAGTTACCTTCTCGTTTCCTATTAGGTAACTGAACATTGGTTTTATTTAAATAGCATGTAAAAGCCACTGGCTCCTCACGATTTTATGAATAAAAAGTTATTTTCTTCTTCATGAAGATGCTGAGAGAATCAGTGACCTGTAGGGTGGGAAACTCTGTTCGATTGGAGGGGTTCCTTGGTGAGAAATCAAGTTCTTAATTGTTCTTGCTCTGTTTTCAAGTAAGTTTTTGTTTTATTTTCTATCAATTGAATACTGCTATATAGTGGATTCAATCTGACTGTGGGTGGGTTAATCAACTACTGTTTTACTGTTTATATGCTGTCCTTTAAATTCTCAGCACAGAACTACCAGTAGCTATCCAGTGGCAGCTCTGTTTTGGCTCCTCTTTTGGTCAAATCGAGATCTGCAGTAATTGGGAATCTACCCATTAGATTCCTTCAATATTTTAGGGTGTTGAAGGACCACCTAGAAGGGTCCTTCAAACATAGTTTGAAGGTGATCTAATCACCTGATCTGGCATTACAGGAAATCTCCCTTTTCTGTCACTCTTAATTTTCCAGATTTTGTTTTGTTTAATTAGTCCTTATCTAACCCTTAGATCACCATCATCTTTTGGGAACTTGTTCCTCTATTGGATTACTACAATTCACCATAATCCAGTGTTCAGCCGAGTCTCTGATTGAAAGTAATTAGAGTTTTGCATATTCTCATTTAATTTTCCAGAAGTCAACTATTTCTCTAATTGGGTTAAATCTGGCATTTGAATCATCGCAGTCTTTCGGGGATCTGTTAAACTATCATCAACCTACTTTTGACCAGAATTTGAACCCCATCCGATAAGATTGACTTTTGACCTTATTGTTGACTTATTTCTGTTTTGGGTATTACTTGGGATCTTGTTAAAGCAGTGTGTAACCTGAACCTAGGGTTCATCCTATCTACACACCCCCCCCCAACCAATTCCACTCCATGCTTTTGGAGATGATTTTCCTATATATTTTTCAGTTACTTTTTCATTTCTGCGGTCATCTGTTTGTTTCTTTCTGAATAGCTTGTATCCCTTTGTACTTTGGTATCTCCAATTTCTGTTTTAGTAAACTTTCTTAAGCAGATCCAGGTCGGGTTAACCTTTATTGGATCGCTTGTGGGCTCACTCAAGTGTTAGATAAATCAAATCACAAGCACCAGTGGCAAAAAAGTAAATAACTTGAGGTTTTATAAGGACAATGGAAGAATGGTAAATAATCTGAAGTTGTGAAGGAGTGGCAGAGTTCTAAATTATCAGAACTCTAAAACATAAGTAAAGGATTCAACATGTAGGTAGAAAGGGTATTCTTGGAACTGAAACACTTAAACTGGGGATAAACAGAATAGCATCAATGATCCTAAGGGTTTTGTGTAAATAACAATAGTTGTCCTTACTAGCAATTTCAAAGACTTATATCTTCTTCAACCTTGCAATAATTTGATATAAGAGAGAGGCAGTGAACTGGAGTCGTTCCAGCAGAGGGAACTCCCTCATATGAAGATGTTTCTCCTTGCAATTTCTGGAACAAAATTGCAAAATTGCAGTGCCAAGGTCTGCCGATCCCAACAAGAAATAGCCTCAAAATTCTGCTTGAAATAAATATGTGAGATCTGGAATCAGGGACTGACAGTGATGATTATTCCAGTGGAGAAACCAGCTCTGATTCGATCTTCAACAAGGGCTTAGGACGTGAGCTCCTGGAGTTGAAGTTGCTTCTGGTAGGCAAGTATAAACCCCACACCTGAGATTGAACAGAGGGAAATTCAATTGGGGTTTTGCAAGGGCCTGACAGTACCACTGAACAGGGTACCGTGATTGAAGGGTGAAGACACTCAGAGAAGAAGAAGACGAAGGAGAAGAGGAACAAATCAGAGGAGGGAAGAGATGCACGCAAGGCTCATGACAGCCATCGACTTGACCCAAATAAATTTCATTCAACTCTCAAACAGTCAAATCTAATTTCCTGTATTGTTTGATTACAATGGTATTTAAAGAAAATAATTGAAGACTCCTACTCTGAAACTGAAACAAAGAAATCCTAATTGAAACAAAAATAGAGTTAAACTCTATTATGGACTCAACTGAAACAAACTTCGACTCAAACTCTACTTCAATCTATGGCTGAAATAAAGAAAAGGAAATAAATAAAATAATTCCTAATTTATCCAACGCCTATCTGCATCAATTTCCTAACTGGTGTCCAGCAGTTTCGGTTGTTCATTGGTATGGCAAATACTTTGCATTCACGTGGAATATAATTATAACAGAAAGAAATAGCTGGAAGGATGGTGTAATTTAGAATGGAAGAATTTATGCAAAAAAAGAATTTGCTGTGTTGGGCCAAAATATAGACTATCTGCCATATCAGAATGTTGTTCCAACCACACTTGATTCTTGAATTCTAGTTATCAGAATTAGAGAGCATTATTAATTTGCTGTGAACATGATTTTGTAATTCTCAGAATTGAGCTAGAATCCAAGATTCAAGGATTGGCCAGAATCAAGAATTCTCAGAATTAGATTCAGACCCAAACATAGACCAAACTAGCCACCTTCAGATACTGTATGCATAATGGCATCAGAATGAAACAAAACCCGACTCCATCTTCATTATTTCATCATAGAAGCATAAAGGACTGACCTGAAAAATTTCCAAGTGAAACTTTGCTGCTACTTCACTAACGCATGTCTTGGCAAATGGAGTCAAATTTTGTTGAACAACCAATATTGCTCTGAATACATTCTCTGATTTCATACGGTTGGTATAAGTCTTCAGTGTCTTAACACCAACCTTCTGCTCCTCTGGAAAGAAAATATATATCTGATCCAAAATATTACAGAAGAAAATTATGAGCATTAACACACTGCAATATAGAAAAATACCATGAAAGATTCAATGCCTATGCAAACTAAAATTCAGATTTTTCCCTACTATGAACAAATAATAACCAAGAAACGAGCTACTCAATCCCTAGTCCAAGGAGCTATATGCACCCGCATTGGTGATGGTTCCACTACTTCCCTCTGGCTGGATTACTGGCATCCTATGGGCATCCTTCTCCATCTTGTTAGCCCTAGAGTTATCTACAGTTCAGGCATCCCCAAAAATGCTCAGGTTGCTGATATCCTCAACCCCTCTGGTTGGGACCCGCCGCCTTCTTTGCATCAGACTCTCTCCAACATTTGGTCTGCTGTCCCATCCATCAATCTTGGGAGAGGTGATTGTGTCATGTGGTCGCCTTCCAAGACGGGTTCCTTCTCTGCAAAAGCTGCCTGGGATCATATTCGCATCAAAAGTTCTCCTGCACCTTGGAGAAAGCTCCTTTGGTTCAAGCATCACATCCCCCGTCACTGCTTCACAGCCTGGCGAGCACTCTCCAACTGTCTTCCAACTCAGTCCTTCCTTCGCCATCGCCAGATTGCTGCTTCTCCTTCTTGCTGCCTTTGCTGGAACAATGAGGAAGACACTAAGCACCTTTCTTTGCTTGCCCCTTCTCCTTGGCTATTTGGGAGGGGATCTTAGTAAAATGTTGGCCTGACGTCGTAGAATTTTGCCATTCAGTAGAGAGTGGCTTTGGATTGCTAAGACTTTTGCTGGTTCTTCAAGTTGCGACACAGTGGGTAAATTAGCTTTTTGTGCCGCCATTAATCACATCTGGATGGAGCGTAACCTTAGGAAACGGACCTCCAAATCTCGTACTCATCAGCAGATTTGGGATTTCATTTATTTTAAAATCAAAGCCCGCTTATCTTCGGTCCCTCCCTCTTTTTGTAATGACACCCCAAGGAACAGGCTTATTGTTGTCTCCTGGGGTCTGTCCTCCATTTCTCTCCAACCCTCTATTGTTTGAGGAGCTGGCTTTTCTTTTCTTTCTTCTCGCTCCCTAAGGGAGCTGCTGTATCTTTCTCTCTTTGGTAATGAATTTTTTATTCACCCAAAAAAATAACCGAGAAACGAACTCCTTAATTCATTACTTTATCTAACTTGGAAATACATCAGTTAGGTAATACTACCACAAGCAATGATCACAAACGTTTAAAGAAAGAGAAAATGCCTTGTCCTTAGAAGAACTAATGTTCCAGAAGAATCTTTTCCATATAAATTAGCTTCATGAGGATGTTTCATACATCTGGTATATTTCACTCCATTACTATGGAAGTTTTTGTGGAGTAAACGAAGAAAACAAGCCATCAATACAATATAAGCCAACTGTAGCACAAGCAGTAGCATAGCCGAGAGGGGAAAAGAGGGAATTGCCCCCTATAAACATGTTTGGGTTTGCTTCTGGGGTGGCTTCTAGAAGCCAACTTACAGGGATAGTGCAGATTGAAAAAGGGGAGGCCAACCATAGAATGGGAAAGAAAGCCAACCATCGGATTTGGAATAGCCATCAACAACCGGACCAATCGATCAAGAAAGCAATAGCAACCTCTCCTTTAACAGGCTCAACGCAACGCCTCGCCTCCCCCAGGAAAGAGTCCACGATCTCAATAGTGACTTTCGGAGGATGGAACTAACAATGTTAGAATCTTTATGGAGCAGGAGGAGCCAAAAGTTACAGAAGAGATGGGACGAGTATATCTATAACCCACTTAATGGAGATGGGCCGAGTAGTATTGACCCAATCGAGCACTCTAGTCAACACAATACCACACATCATGGTTATGTAAGAAAGGTTAGTGCGGCTAAAGTTAAAGAAGCATTAAGAAAGATGAAAGCTGGCAAGACTCCAGGCCCTGATGAGATTTCAATAGAAGTATAGAAAGCCTTAGGTAGTTGTGGGGTTTATTGGTTAACCAAGTTTTTTAACAGAATTATGCACACAAAGAGGATGCCAAATGATTGGAGGAGAAGCATTGTAGTCCCAGTTTACAAAAAGAAAGGTGATATTTAGAGCTGCAATAACTATAGAAGTATAGAGTTAATGAGTCACACTATGAAACTTTGGGAGAAGGTTATTGAAGCCCATTTGAGAAGGGAGACTTTTATCTTGGTGAACCAGTTTGGCTTCATGCCAGGTAGATCCACAACCAACTGAGGCTATCTACTTATTGAGGAGGCTCATGGAAAGGTATAGAGATAGAAAGAAGGATCTCCATATGGTCTTCATTGACCTGGAAAAAGCCTATGACCGAGTCCCTAGAGATTTAATCCACCATACTCTAGTGAAGAGAGGAATGTCAGTACATATGTGCAGGTAATTAAAGATATGTATGAAGGAGTGGTAACTAGTGTAAGATCTGTGGGAGGGAAAGGCAAGGAATTCCCAATTACGATTGGGTTACATCAGGAATCTGCCTTAAGTCCTTATCTATTTGCGCTTATCATGGATGAACTAACCAAGAGCATTCAAGACAAGGTCCTGTGGTGTATGCTCTTCGCCGATGATATCATTTTAGTAGATGAGACGAAAGAGGGGATTAACGCTAAGTTAGAGCTTTGGAGAACAACCTTAGAAACAAGAGACCTTAAGATTAGTAGGACAACGACGAAGTATATGATGCGTAATTTTAGTCACACTATGATGGAAACTAATATGGTGCGAATTGAGGAAAGAGAGATACCACAAAGTGACTATTTTAGATATCTGGGATCTATCATCAATAAAGAAGGTAATATAGAGGATGATGTTTCATAGAGAATTAAAGTGGGATGGATGAAATGGAGAGGTGCATCTGGAGTGTTGTGTGACCAGCGTTTTCCTTTAAAGCTTAAAGGAAAATTCTATAGGACTATTGTTCGACCGGCCATGATGTATGGGACAGAATGTTGGGCCGTTAAGAAGTGTCATATTGATAAGCTTTGTGTAGCAGAGATGAGGATGTTAAGATGGATGTGTGGAAAAACAAGTAAGGATAAAGTACGGAATGAACTTATTAGATCAGACTTAGGAGTAGCACCGATCGATGACAAACTACGAGAGAGTCGTTTAAGGTGGCATGGTCATATTCAACGGAGGCCTAGTGACGCCCCAGTAAGGAGGAGTGATATGATTCTGATTGAAGGAGCTAAAAGAGCTAGGGGCAGACCTAAAATAACCATAGGAGAAGTGGTGACGAAGGACATGCATAGGCTAGGGCTTGTTCCAAGTATGACCTCAGACAGAGCCTACTGGAGGTCAATATTCCATGTCGTAGACCCCATTTAGCTCAGATTCTCCTAACGAATTGGGCTATGCCTCTTTCCACTTACTATGTTTCATCTTTCATTTCTCTATTTATTTCCCATCTTTCCCTCATCTCTTTCCACATCCTTCTCTTTTTTTTTTTTTTTTTTTTTTTTTTTTGGGGGGGAGGGGGGGGGGTTAAAACTATGTTTCACACACTTTCTTTTGTTTGGATCCATGTAGCCGACCCCATTAAGTTGGGATAAGGCTGAGTTTGTTGTTGTTGTTGTAGTAGTCTTTACTGCGGAACTTGAGAAGCCACACCCCACCCAACCCCCCCCCCCCCCCGCACCCCAAAAAAAAGAAGGGTTCTAGTCTTATCGGGCTTCAGGTAGAAAAGCGTCAAAAAAACTAATTTCATTGGATTTGCCTTTTTTAAACCCCAGAGGCAGAACCTCCACAAGCGTACACAAGCATGCATCATAGTCTATATGCATAATAATGTTCTGTAGAGACGTGGTGCATATAGTAGTGTGTGAACTGCTGCCCCACAACCTAACCCCAAAACCAACTATTTTCATATTCTTCTTTCTAACTGCCAATTTTGATTTGTATGAACAAGTTGAGCTTCCACAAGACCCATTGGATCATATTTGTCATGGCGACAAGGCAGGCACCTAGGCAATACCTATCAGAAGCCATAAAATATTAAAGGGGGATCTATGCGTAAAATATTAGACTTTCTTCAAGTTTTAATTTCAACAAGGTCTTCTTCTATAAAACAATTCTATTACTTAAAGATGCAAATGGCAAATTGTTAGAATGTTGGAGTGTGTGCTTTATGGTGGTTGATTGGAGTTCTCTCTGTGCTCACTGGAGTCTACGACTACGTGCTTTATGGTGGTTGATTGGAGTTCTCTCTGTGCTCACTGGAGTCTCCGACTACTCTTCAAGACTGATGTAGCATTTATTTTTTTTCTTATTAGTCCAATCCGGAACTTCCTTTTAATATATGTATACTCCAGCTTGAGGGGGAGTGTTGAATAATGTACACCAGTATTCTGGTCCTTTTAGGTTGTTTACTTATTATTTCATTATGTACTACCTACTCTTCTAATAGAGTCGGCTAGCTATATTAGGGGTAATTCTGTCCTATTTTATCTTTCTCAGTTATTATAAATAGAGGGCTTGTCTGATCAATAAGATCACTCAAGCATTACAATCCATTCTTCTTCCATCTTCTCTTCTCTCTTTTCTCCTCTCTAAAGTTACTGGTTACAAGTCCTACATTTTCTACATGGTATCAGAGCCAGGCAACCAGTGATTGATACTCTCCAAGATTGCCGTTTTGAGAGTCGTTTAGAGTTTCTTGTTTTTAGAAAGAAACCCTAGTTCATCGAAGAAGAAGAAGAACTAGGGTTTCTTACATTGAGTTGCTGATTCGATTTGCTACAAGTGCTCCCTGTTTTGAAGATCGATTCTTCCCTTTTGAGGAGATTAAAAGCTTGCATCAATCCTTTCTTTTTTTCCAGATTCAATCTGGGTTTTTTTCATTGAAGACACAGGATCTGTTTCTTGCAGATCTGTTTCTGATTTGTAGACTTATTTATCTGCTGGCCAGCCAATGAAGATCGATGAACGCATGTTTTTTAAAGATTATTCTGCCTTATCAAGAATCGATTCTTCCCTCTTGAAGATCGACTTCTGCAGATCATCTCAAGTTGTTGATCACGGTTGTTCAGATTTGAAGTTTTTTTCTTCAGTCTGTGGAGATCAATTCTGGTCATCATTCTACAGATCAGATTTAAAAGATCAATTCTGGTCATCATGCTACAGATCAGATTTAAACTTCTACCCTACCGCCAGATTCAGTTGCAGGGAGCCGATTTTTTATGGTTTCTTGGTTACCGCCAGGTCTGTTTCGAATATGGCTGAGAAGAAATCGTGAGGAAGAAGCAGTCTTCTCCTACATGAGCCCTGGCTTGGTCCACGATTCTATAAATCCTTCCCTGGATCGTTGCTACAATCAACCTCAAGGAGGAGATGGTGTTTCCGCCTCTCGTTCTACATCTTTGGCTACCGCTGCTATGGTTCTGGTATTTCCTGGTTTGAAGAATTGATTGATGGCTACTACTGCTGATCTGGTTTCAAGGGTTGATTCTTGCTGTGGGAAAATTTATTTGGATAGATTTTTTCCACCCTACTGTTGGCTTCGATTCCTTACTGCCGTGGTGTTCACGCCTCTGTTCCAGCAAAGGGTTTGGGTTGCCTTGGAGTTATGTCGTGGAGAAGAAGAGGGGTACTTCAGCACAATGACAAGTATGCCCCTCCATTTTTCAATTGTTATTTCAATTGTTATTCTTTTTCTTTTTCCACTTCCAGCTTTGCCCTTACCCTTTGAACTTATTTAATCCTTGACCCTACGGTCCTCTTTGTTTCTTTCAAAGGAATCCTATACTGTTCACCATATTTACCAGAATGCCATCCCGTTTTCAACTTTGTGTTATTTGCAATTCTGCCATTTCCCTATTTGACTACCTAGTTGACCCTTGAAAATTCTGGTTTATTACTAGTTTGCCCTTTGGTTTGGATTGTATTTAAAAATGGATTTCAACCAAATTACAGCCAAGCCATCCTTTTTCCAACTCCATTCCCTTTCAATAATTCTAATTCCCTTCATATCCCATACCTTTGGTATTTACCCATAACACCTTTGGAAATTTTTGGTAAATTATAATTTTGCCATTCCTTCCATTTTAATTACCAATAGCACCTTTGGAAAATTCTGAAAAATTACACTTTTTGCCATTATCATAGTAATACACGTGAGGGGTTGCAGAACTTGCAGAAACTTGCAGACATTGCAGAACTTGCTAAAACTTGCAGACATTGCAGAACATTTGTGCAAAACATTGAAGACCAATTTTTTCCACCATTGCCAATTTTTTCCACCATTGCCATTGGGTATCTCTTGTTACTGGGCTGAATTTGCCATGAGGGGGAGATTGAAGTATTGAAGATATTTTTGGAATCTTGTTTGGTTGCCTATTTGAGGATTTACAGTTGGTTTGATTCAGGTTTTTCTGATGTTTGCTGCCCTATTTATTTATCTTCAAGATTTTATGTTACTGTGAAGATCCGAGATTCATCACTGAACAGTTATTGAAGATCGATGAAAGTTGCCTTTTTTGGAAGATTGTGTCTGCCCTTTTTTTTCTGCCTTTATTAAGATCGATGTTTCTCTCTATTTTGAAGATTGACCCTTCTCAGGCTTTGCAGAACAATCCTGTCCCGGTTTGCTAATCAAGTCAATCCAGGTTTTGAAGATCAATTATCTCTAGTTCTTGAAGATTTATTATGTCCAAGATTATTTGGGAGCTTCATCCATCCACCAGTGTGTCAAGCTGGACACTGTTACGACTCTGTTTCTTCCTATTTTGTTCAAGTTGGGCACTTGTGCTTTATATGCGCCAACTTGAGGGGGAGTGTTAGAATGTTGGAGTGTGTGCTTTATGGTAGTTGATTGGAGTTCTCTCTGTGCTCACTGGAGTCTACGACTACGTGCTCTATGGTGGTTGATTGGAGTTCTCTCTGTGCTCACTGGAGTCTACGACTACTATTCAAGACTGGTGTAGCATTTTTTTTTTTTCTTTATTAGTCCAAGCTGGATGTCACAGCCCGCCCAACAAAGGCCCATAGGCCTAACTTGCAAGCCCATGGACTTGGAACTTGGGCTAAGACCAAGTCCATGGCCTAGAACTCACTACACTTGGAGAAGAGTCTAGAGATAGTCTAGAACCTTTAGAAGCAAGGATGGTCAAAGAAGGTTCTAGAAGAAGCTTCTAGAGAAGCCTTGTAAATAGCTAAGGAAAGAGCAGACTTCTAAAGTTCTCCAAGTAGCTTAGAGTCCTCCACAAAGGAGGTGGGAAGGTTCTAGTCTCTTAGGCTAGAAAGTTCTCCACCATTGGATGGAGGGCACTTGTAAATATCTTAGGCATTCTTTGGGTTCTTAGTTGCCTATAAATAGAGGAGGCCTCATTTGGCCAAGGCACCACCCAACCAACCAACCAAACAAGTGAGCTATCAAGCTTTGTACTCAAGCTTTCTAGTGCAATACAAGTTCCATTGTCTCAAACCCTCTTGTGTTCCTAAGTTCTCTTCCCAAGTCCCTTGCTAGAGTTGTGGAAAAGCTGACTTAGTGCTAACGTGAGTGCTAAGTGCTGGCACGGTTGCTTAGAGAGGTCCAAGTCCGTGACAATTGCGGTATCAGAGCTTCGGTTGCGAGGGAGCATACTTGTGGAAATGTCTACTAATCCCTCAGAAGTGGTGGACATGTAGATGAACGAGCAAGTCTGTGGAAGGGAGGTCATTCCCAACAAGGAGAGGCGAAGAGGTAAAGACAAGTCCGTAGATGTTGGTGGTGCTGTGGATCCACAATTAGCTCGGGTGGAGCTAGCAACGGCCGAGGTGAAGGAGCGCCTCGATGTTGTGGAGCAAAGCGGGGAGGAGCTCGAAGGCCACGTCGTGGAGCTCAAGGAGGAGCTTATGAGCCACATGGGGGAGCTCAAGGAGTCCCTACAAAGCACTCTCAACACCATAGTACACGCCTAACAGGAGGAGTTTGCCACCTTCAAGACTCAAGTATGGGAGGCATTGGCGAAGATGGATGCTCGCATTAATGAAGTGCAAGCTGATTAGGCCATGTGTAGGAGGGCAGCAGCCGGGGGAGCCACTACCTCGCGTGAGGTGCCTAGGGTAAAGGCACCAAGGCTCAAGGCGTTTAATGGGAAGAGAGATGCACGTGAAGTCGACAGCTTCTTATGACACATGGAGAGGTATTTCGAGGCGATGGCGCTTGACGATGTGGCAACAAAGGTGCAGAACGCGACACTCTACCTTACTGATACTGCGACTCTATGGTGGCGTAGGAGGTATGCTGATATTGAAAGAGGTACGTGCATCATAGACACGTGGGATGAGTTCAAGAAAGAACTAAAGAAGCAATTCTATCCAGAAAATGCTGCTTTCTTGGCTAGAAAAAGTCTCAAAAGGCTCAAGCACACAAGGCCTATTAGGGACTACGTCAAGGAATTCTCAACACTCATGCTTGAGGTCCCTAGTATGACTGATGAAGAACTCCTTCAACTTCATGGATGGCCTCCAAGGCTGGGCCGCGCAAGAACTTCAACGCCGAGGCGTGCAAGATCTTGCTTCGGCCATAGCAACGGTGGAGTCATTGGAGTTTAGGAGGGAAGATAATACCAAGGCTAAGAAGAGCAATTGTGTAAATGGTGGGGGAGAGAAGGGTCCCAAGAGATACCCTCCCAAGGAAGGAAATAGCAAAACCGTGCAAGCAATGAGGATAAGGCCAAGTATGACAAGAATGACAAGTTCACTCCGAAAGACAAGTGCTTCTTGTGCGATGGGCCACATTAGGCTAGGGATTGCCCCAAGAGGAAAGCTCTTAACGCCCTACTTGAGAAGGGTGAAGACGAAGCACGCATGGGGTCCCTACAACAATTGGGTGCCATCAAGGCCAAGACGACAGAGGTCAAGTGATGATAATTCATCATAGATATTGGCTTATTTCTTTAGAAATAGGCCTAGGGTTGGGTTATATACATGTTGGGCCTTTGTTCCCAAGGGTTTTCTATGTATTAGGCCACTTTAATGAGCCTAAACTAGGGGTACATAGGTTGCATACGGGATTAGCCCAATACTTAGTTTATTTTTATGTTTTCTAATTGAACCGGTTCAAATTGGTTGCATCCAATTGGTTCAATTTAAGTGATCATGTGACTTGGTTGAGTGGTCATGTGACAATTTAAGTGGTCATGTGATGTAAGTTGGGCTGCATTAGGACTCTATAAGTCCAGCTATGTTTTGAGTCTATTTCCTTTAGTATTTTAGTTTCCTAGTCAATTTAAATTACCTAATAGGTTAGGGATAGGATTAGGCCATTCCTTTTTAATGTCTAAGTCTATTTTTGAGTCTTCTATATAAGTTTGTAAGGGAGGCCAGCATTGAACACGAATTTGATTAATGAAAAGCTTTTTGTTTGCTGCCATAGCTGCTGCCCTGCTCTATTGAGTGTTGCTCTGTTGAGTGTGCATCCTTGTGGTTCTATCAAGGTGGAAAGGGACTGGTGGAATCCGGTTGACTCCTTACGCCGTGACGGCTGGGAGGATCTTCTTCAATTCGAAGGTGGTTCTATCCTTCACATCTGTTCAAGCTGCTGCCAGTGGAATCTCCAGTAAGTTTGACACCCAATTTCTTCTTCTAACCCTCTAATCCCTTCCCCCAATTGATCCCCTTTATTTTTTGTTTGAATCCCATAAACCCTAACTCCATTAAAGCCCAAAACCTGCAACTCAATTCTGTCCAAAATTGCAGAATTTCAAAACTCATCCAAACCCTAACCTTTTTATACCATATTGACCCCCTAGACCTGCCCATTAATACCCTATAAACCCCATTCCCAAATTCCCATCCTAAACCCTAATTTTGCCCTAAAACAGCCCCTAATCAGCCCCAAACAGCAGGCTTGACCAGACCTTGCTTATATCTGGCTCCTAGTAGGATTATCTCCTATTCTAGGACTACATTAGGTCAAGGCCACTACCTCTCAAAAGGGGCTTATATATGTGGAGGTGTACATCAACAAGAAGCCCTCACGTGCTATTGTCGACACTGGTGCTACACACAACTTTGTCTCGACGAAGGAGGCAAAGAAGCTTGGACTAAAGGTGTCCAAGGAGGGAGGATGGCTGAAGGCAGTCAACTCCCAAGCTCGTCCCAAAGAAGGTGTCGCTCGAGGGGTCGATATGAGCATCGGGACGTGGAAAGGCACCGTAGACTTGTCGGTGGTGCCTATGGATGACTATCAAATGGTGTTTGGCATGGATTGCCTTAGAAGGGTTAAGGCCATACCCATGCCATTCATCAACACGGTTTGCATCATGGAGGAAGGTGCTCCATGTTTGGTCCCGACGGTGCAAGGGACCAAGGAAGGCCCCAAGCTTTTGTCAGCAATGCAACTAGAGAAGGGAGTCAAGAAGGGAGAAGACACATATTTCGCCGCATTGCTCGAGGAGAAGAAAATCAGCCTCATGGAAGCACTACCCAAGTCAGTTAAAAAGACCCTTGATGGATGCAAGGACATCAGGCCATCAGGGATGCACAAACAATCACCACCTAAGGGGAAGGTGGATGTGGCTCGGTCTTGCAAAGACAAGACCAAGAAGAAGAGAAAGAGAAGGGCTGGTAAAAGAAGGTGACCGATAAACTTCAAAGGCAGGGACTTAGTGCTCGACAAGTCCCTAAAGGAGGTGTCCAAGGAGAAGGCTCGTCAATACACTGGCCCATACGAGGTCATAAGAAAGAAACATGGAAGACTCAAACTGTGGCTCAATGGACGCTGCTACTTCACACGAGAGGAGGTTATACAGGCGTTCATGCAGGCCATATACCAAAGTTCCCCAAGAAGGTTGCGATGAGGACGTCGCCAACTTAGGCGGGAGAGAGTATCACAGCCCGCCCAACAAAGGCCCATAGGCCTAACTTGCAAGCCCATGGACTTGGAACTTGGGCTAAGACCAAATCCATGGCCTAGAACTCTCTACACTTGGAGAAGAGTCTAGAGATAGTCTAGAACCTCTAGAAGCAAGGATGGTCAAAGAAGGTTCTAGAAGAAGCTTCTAGAGAGGCCTTGTAAATAGCTAAGGAAAGAGGAGACTTCTAGAGTTCTCCAAGTAGATAGAGTCCTCCACAAAGGAGGTGGGAAGGTTCTAGTCTCTTAGGCTAGAAAGTTCTCCACCATTGGATGGAGGACACTTGAAAATATCTTAGGCATTCTTTGGGTTCTTGGTTGCCTATAAATAGAGGAGGCCTCATTTGGCCAAGGCACCACCCAACCAACCAACCAAGCAAGTGAGCTATCAAGCTTTCTATTGCAATACAAATTCCATTCTCTCAAACTCTCTTGTGTTCTCTAAGTTCTCTTCCCAAGTCCCTTGCTAGAGTTGTGGAAAGGCTGACTTAGTGCTAGCATGAGTGCTAAGTGTCAACACAGTTGCTTAGAGAGGTCTAAGTCCGTGACATGGAGCTTCCTTTTCATATATGTATACTCCAGCTTGAGGGGGAGTGTTGAATAATGTACACCAGAATACCCCCAGGTATTCTGGTCCTTTTAGGCTGTTTACTTATTATTTCATTATGTACTGCCTACTCTTCTAATAGAGTCGGCTAGAATAGATTAGGGGCAATTCTGTCCTATTTTATCTTTCTCAGTTATTATAAATAGCGGACTTCTGATCAATAAGATCACTCAAGCATTACAATCTATTCTTCTTCCGTCTTCTCTTCTCTCTTTTCTCCTCTCTAAAGTTATTGGTTACAGGTCCTAGGTCTTCGATGAACTAGGGTTTCTTTCTAAAAACAAGAAGCCCTAAACGACTCTCAAAACGGCAATCTTGGAGAGAATTAGTCACTGGTTGCCTATCTCTGATACCATGTAGAAAACATAGGACCTGTAACCAGTAACTTTAGAGAGGAGAAAACAGAGAAGAGAAGATGGAAGAAAAATAGATTGTAATGCTTGAGTGATCTTATTGATTAGACAAACCCTCTATTTATAATAACTGAGAAATATAAAATAGGACAGAATTACCCCTAATCTACTCTAACCGACTCTATTAGAAGAGTAAGCAGTACCTAATGAAATAATAAGTAAACAACCTAAAAGGACCAGAATACCCCCACAGTATTCTAGTGTACATTATTCAACACCAATGTATAAAATAAAATAGGTATCTTCCTTGCAAATATATATAGGAAATAACAAATTAACAATATAGTAATAAAACAAAAGACAGAAGATAAGTCTTTCTCCTTCATCCTCAACTCCGGAGTCCGGACAACTCAATGCCAAACCATGGAGATTCAAAAACAAATCCAAAAATAGAGTATTCAAATGTGTAGGTTCCTCTTCTTTTGCTGCTGCTGCTGTTTCCTCCCTCCCTTCCATGATTTTCCACTCACCCAACCCCCATTTCTCCCTTATTTTTATTTTTTTTGGGTTCAGGTGCCTTGGCTAACTTAGCAACCCACACCTTGGTTATAGTAGTCGCCTAGGTGTCATCTAGACAACTATGAATCAGATCATGATTCAAAGGCAAAAAAACATACAAGAAACAATACAAACTCTAAATCTTGAGATCCCCGCACGCATGGCTTCACTGGTCCCCTCTATCACAATTTTGTTTTTAACCATATTTTCTACATCCAGACCTCATCTATCCAGGCAATACATGAAGTGTTAGCAAGATCCCTTTACTAGTCAAAGCTTTATAACAGGCCACAGGTTTCATGATGAGAGAATGGGTGGATCTAATTGACGATTCCTTTCTCTTCAATTTCCACAAGAGACTACCTATAACAGTCTCCTTAACTCCCCTCCCCACCCCCAAAAAAAGGCCAAGAATTATAAAAAAACAAACAGCATGAATGAGTTGCAACAACGCATGTTTTACGTCATTCAATTGGATTGTCAAGAAAAAATTAAAACAAGTTCCAACACACTTATCAATCATGCTAGTATTTTATGCAACATGGTTCTTAATGTGGTCCTAGATAGAGGATAGGTCTACTAGGAGCCAATAACCAGGACCTTCCAAAACAGCTGGCCGAATGGGCAGACTTGGGGAATTAGGTCAGATTTAGGGTTAGGGTTATGGTAATGGATAGGTATGATAGATGATAAAGCTAGGCAGGTCTACGGGAAGCTAATGATATACGTTTTATTAGGTTTAAGTGAAAATTGAAATTCCAAAAAAATTAGGGTTAGGGTTTCGGGTTTTGGGAATTAGGAAAAGAGATGAATTTAGGGTTTGGAGGGGGAATTCTGGACAGTGCTTCGGGCCGAGTGGTAAGGGCAGGGAAGGTTCGAGTGTAATACGGTTGAATTCTGTAGGCTGGTTAGGTCTGGGCAGGTTCTAGGGTTTTGGGTTTCAATGATGGGGAGGGGAAAATACGGATTTTATGGATAGATGGGGCTGGGAGCTAGGTCGAGTGTAGGGTGTGGTGTAAGGGAGCTGTGATCCAGTTTTGGGTGAATTCTAACGAAGGAACTGTGCTGGACAGACTTTAGATGATCTAGGGTTTAATGGGAATCAATGGATTTTAATGGAAGCTTAGGTTGGAGGGTTAGAAGAAGAAGGGGAATGCTAAAACAATAAAATAACTTACTGGATTGTAGGTTCTTCAATGGCAGCTTGAAGATGAGCTTGAGCAGGACCTCCCGATCTTAACAGATGCAAGGAGTCGATCGGAGTCCACCAATCCCTTCCACCTTGATATGACTCACAAGGCCTCCTTTATATTACCCACAAAGAACACTCTCAAAGAGCAAGCAGCAGCATTCATGGCCGCAGCATAAAAAACGATTCTTAAGTCTGAAAATTCTGTGGGGGAGCCTCCCACGTTTTATTATAAATAATAGGCTTAAGGCCTAATTCCTAATACAAATCTAATTCTCTCTCCTTTCAGAAATCGTGGAGAGGTAGGAATAAACAACTTAAAAACAATTAAAACACTTAAACTAAGAAGATTCCCAAGTAACCAATAGGATATAAGATCTTAACAGCCAATAGGATCATTTTCACTTAAATTGAACCAAATATGAACTGGTTCAATTTAAGTTTACAATTGAATGGAAAAAAAAAAAGTTAAGTATAGAAAACAGAAAATAAACTAAGGCTAAAATAACTAAGGCTCCTAGCTAAGACCCTATGATTAGGGTGGCTTCTTCAGCTCGTGGATGCTTAGATCTGCATCAACTCTCCCCGACTTAAAAACATTCATCTCCGATGAATGGGTGAAGTCCATGAAACACTCCTGCAACCCGAGGCAAAGCTTTTTGACATCATTAGTATGACTCCAAGTACTATTTTGACTTGAAGAAACTCGTCCTCGAATTTTGTGGTGATGAGGAGGAATCAGCATGTGAGTGGCAGCTTTAACACATCCCAAACAAAATTCTGGTGAGGCTGGAACAGTAGGAATAAAGTCTTCAAGTCGTGGAGCCGTCTCTTCAAAGAACCAAGGTGGCGTCACAAACTCTATGTGTTCAACCTCCATAGTATCTTCAATGTTGGTAGCCTTCTCATCGAGCTCTATCTCTTCTAGAACAGCATCTTGAATGTCATTGTCTTCCTGGGGAATGCTCTCAACCACCTGTTCATCTTCAGCCACTTCATCCATCAGTACTTGAGTAATAACATGAACACCTCGAGTATCACCTCCCAAATCTTCATAGTAACCAGCTAAGTCGTCATCATCGGATGGGGATAAGCATGGAAACCCGGTTCATTGTAATCGTTAGGGGTTTCATCTTCCTTCTTAGCCACATTAACAGGTTTATGTTTTTGTGGGCATTCCTTGGCATAATGCCCAATCTAATTGCAGTGGAAACACTAGTAGGGATCATTGCTGTCCATGGGAGCTTACCTTTAAGATTAGCACGTGGAGGGGTTGTAGGGCGGGAAGAACTACCAACAAAAGGGCCTGATCAAGTAGAACCAGCAGCAGAATGTCCAGCTCGAGTGTAACCATTAATAATAGACTTGGAGGCTCGAAAAGTTTTATTGGTGTCGACGGCAGAAGAACCAAACTTTCTATTGGCAGCCAATAACACTTCAGCCTTCAATGCCTTCTCAAAACAGTCTCGGACATCCCTAACATCAGCTACACCGATAGCTCTGATAATATCAGCCCTCAATCCCAGTCGAAACCGAGATAGCATCTAAGTGGTACCCTCTCTAGTGCCAGTACGAGAAGAAAGGGCATCAAACTTCTGCATGTACTTAGATACGGTCATAGTCCCTTGGCGGAGGGAGTTGAATTGGTCTAGCAAATGTGCTCTGTAATACCTGAGCAGATATTTCTCCCTTAAATCATACCTCATGTCGTCCCAATTAGTAGGTGCATGGCCATCAAGTTCCATGTCCCTCTCTGCAGTGCGCTACCATTCTCGGGCAGGGCCAACCAGCTTGGTACGTGCCTATCTCATCTTTCTATCTGCAGGCAAATCATACCAATCAAAATAATCATCAAGGGCAGCAAGCTAGTCATAGAATACCTGAGTTCATGGTTCCCATCGAACTCCTTCAGCTCAAGCTTCACCTTTTGTGTATCATACCTTTGATTGGAAGCTTCATCTGAAGTGAAGTAGGATCTCAAATACTCCTCAAAATTAGGCCTTTGAGGGTCTTCTCTAATTCTGTCCATGTCTTCTTTGTATCCATCTCTGTCATGTCTGCGCCTATCTCTACAACAACCATAACCTTATCCCAACTAAATGGGGTCGGCTACATGGATCCAATAGAGGCTAATGACAGTAATAGAAATAAAGGAAGTAAAAAGAAGAAAGGAGTAAGAGGAAGTAAAAAATACAATAAGTAAAGGAAGACGTCCACGCGGTAGTCAAAGCAGCATCCCAAGAACATTCCCCTACAAGGGGTCGGCTACACTGGTCTTTGTCCTCCAAACAACTATATCTGCAATCATACTAGGATCGAGCCCTACGGCCCCTACCACATGCATATCCTTTCTTACCACTTCTCCAATAGTCAATTTAGGCCTGCCCCTACCTCTTTTAGCTCCTTAAAACTGAATCTGGTCACTCTTCCTTACCGTTGCATCCATAGGTCTCCGTTGTACATGACCATACCACCTCAATCGGCACACATCCTTCTCAACATCCTCATCTCTGCTACACTCATCTTATCTATATAACTCTTCTTAACTGCCCAACATTCCGCTCCATAAGTCATGGCCGGTCTTATTACTGTCCTGTAGAATTTCCCCTTAAGCTTAACAGGCATGCATTTGTCACATAACACTCCCGAAGCACCTCTCCATTTCAGCCATCCTACTTTAATTCTATGGGAGACATCATCCTCTATATCACCTTCTTTGTTAATGATTGATCCCAGGCATCAAAAGCATTCGCTTTGTGGTAACTCTTGCCCCTTAAGTCTCACCACCTCATCACCTCTCCTGGTTTGACTGAAGTTATACATCATCTATTCTGTCTTTGTTCTGCTTAACTTAAAACCTCGTGATTCCAAGCTTGATCTCCATAACACCAACTTTGCATTAATCCCTTCCACTGTCTCATCTATCAAAACAATATCATCAACGAAAAGCATACACCAAGGGACCTCATCTTGGATGTGTCTGGTTAAATCATCCATGATGAGTACAAACAAATAAGGGCTTAGAGCTGATCCTTGGTGTAACCCAATTGTAATAAGGAATTCACTACTTTTTCCCTCTGTAGTTCTGACACTTGTCACCACGCCCTCATACATGTCCTTAATTATATCCACATAGTTATTGGAACTCCTTCTCTTCCCTAGGACATGCCAAATGAGCTCTCTAGGGACTCTGTCGTAGGCCTTTTCTAGGTCGATAAAGATCATATGGAGGTTCCTTTTGTACGCTCTAAATATTTCTATAAGCCTCCTTAAAAGGTAGATAGCTTTTGTTGTGGATCTCTCTGGCATAAAACCAAATTGGTTCTTCGATATATCAGTTTCTCTTCTTAGGTGGGCTTCAATGATTTTTCCCATAGTTTCATGGTATGACTCATTAGTTTTATGCCTCTATAGTCATTTCAATTTAGGACAACACCTTTATTCTTATAAATTGGAACTACTGTGCTTCTCCTCCACTCATCTGGCATTTTCTTTATACTCAAAATCTTGTTAAACAGCTTGGTTAGCCAAGATACCCCCCAACTCCTAAGCTCTTCCACATTTCAATTGGGATCTCATCCGGTCATGGTGTTTTACCAACCTTTATCTTTCGTAGGGCCTCTTTAGCTTCGGCCTCGCCAACTTGTTGTAGATGTCCATGACGTGTGTTGGCTTCAAGACTATTCCTCCCCACTTCCAAAACCATCCTATCAGTCACGGTAACTCCATTTAGTAGGTTGTAAAAATATTCACCCCATCTCTTCAGAATGTCCTCATCTCGTATTAGTACTCTACCATCATCACTCTTGATGCATCTCACATGGTCCAAATCTCTGCTCTTCCTTTCCCTTGTTTTAGCTATCCGATACATTACATTTTCCCCTTCCTTTGTATTAAGTTTATCATAGAGGTCATCATATTTCTTCGCTCTTGCTTTCCCCACAATCTTCCTAGCTTCTCTCCTGGCCGCATAATATCTCACTTTACCTCCCTCGTTGATCCTTTGCCAAGTCTTAAAACGATCTTTCTTAGTCTTAATGGCCGCTTGAACCTCGTCATCCTACCATCAAGTTTCTCTAGGGGCTAAACGCATACCTTTTGAAATCCCTAAGACTTCTTTAGCAACCTTCTTAATATAAGTCGTCATCTCAGTCCACATCTCGTTGGTATCTCTGTCAAAATCCCACTTTCCTTGTAGAGCTACTTTATCGGTAAATGATTCTAGAAGAACTCCCTGTAGTCGCTCCCATCTTATCTTAGGGAAAACCTGTTTCGCCTTCTTACGTTGCCTCATACCGAGGTACATATCCAAGACCACCAGCCTATGTTGAGTGGTTAAGCTCTCTCCAGGTATAACCTTACAATCCTTACATACAAGTCTGTCAGTCCTTCAAGTTAGGAAAAATTCAATTTGGCTTGCATGTCACCCACTCTTGTAGGTAACTGAATGTTCGTCTCTCTTTTTAAAAAATATATTTGCAATGCACAGGTCAAACGCTATCGCAAAGTCTAATACAGAGATCCCCTCTTCATTTGTCTCTCCAACTCTGTATCCTCCGTGAACCTCTTCAAAACCTCTACGATCTCTGCCCACATGTCCGTTAAGTTCACCTCCAATAATAATTTTCTCTCCCTGATCAAAACCTTACGATAATCCATCCATGTGTTCCCAGAATTGCATTTTAACACTCTCATCCAAACCTGCCGGGGGAGCGTACGCGCTAACTATGTTGATAACCTTGTTGTCTAGCACCAGCTTGATTGATATGATCCTAACTCCAAATCTTTTAACATCCACAACTTCGTTCTTAAGGTCTTTACCCACCACTATACCCACTCCTCTCCCGTTTTCGTTTCCCAAGTACCATAGTTTGAAATCATCTAACGCCCTGGCTTAGTGACCCTTCCATCTTGTTTCTTGAATGCATGCAACATTAATCCTTCTTCGCCGCATAACATCTATCAGCTCCATACTCTTACCCATCAAAGATCCGATGTTCCAGGATGCAAATCTAATCCTATGCTTATAAACACAATTAGAACTGAAAGACATGATATAAGACAAGGTAAGAGAAAATCAAAAGGAATAAAAAAAAAATTAGGATCCATGCAAGAGGGATTGGCTGAATAGAATATAGTGTTGATTGCCTACCTGACGCACCAATATAAGGTAAATACTATATACAGATGTAATATGAAAAGTATGGTTAATACGGTAAAGTGCCAAGAGGTTACTTAATAAAATATATAAGTGATCTCGTCAAAACAAAAGTGATAGATCATAGCAAAATGAGATAGACACAGTATATGCACAAGATTCAATTAATAACAAATATGAGGGGTAAACAAGTTGTTCAAATTATCGTCAATAGGAGGTATATGTAGTAAAACCTGAAATATATAAAAGCTATAAAGGCTACAACAAATCAGGCCAAAGCAAAAGTAGCAACTGGATTCAATAACAAACAAAAATATAACGTTTAGCACTCAAGTAGTTGACAGTGCATAAATAGATGACATACAACAATCCAAAGGATGACAACGCCTATGTAAATATGAAAGGGTAATATGATATTAACATACAATCATAAACAACCTTATAAGTGTCAAAATATAGTAACAAATCAACACAAGACCAGATAACAATAAAGTTTCAGAATCTCAATTTTCTGCACAAGATTCAACCAGAGCAGTAAACAAGTAATAGGATGCACTTTCAAAACGATTAGAGGTAAGATGTCCCTCACAGATATATGGAGCCTACTACCCTATTGTCTGTGTGTATCCTACTGCCCACCAAAAAAAAAAAAAACCATGGCCAAGCACACTACTACTGTTTTGTGTTTTTTTTTTTTTTTTTTTTTTTTGTGGGTGTGGGATAACCCCTCAGTGGATGGTAGGTGAGGGATTCGGGAATGCATGGGGCAGAGGGGGTAGAGAGAGACTTTTTTTTTTCTTTTCTTTTCTTTTTTTTTTTGGGGGGGGGGGGGAGGAGGGGGGTAACCCCTCGGTAGATGGTAGGTGAGGGATTCGGGAATGGATGGGGCAGAGGGGGTAGAGAGAGACGAAGGGAATTAAGATGTGGAGGGGGGGTCGTGAGTGAGGGTTGGAATGGGGTTGAGTTGAGGGGGGTCGTGAGTGGGGTTTGGAATGTGAGAGTCGTGAATGGAGGGGAGTCGTGAGTGGGGCTTGGAATGGGGTAGAGCCGTAGAAGGGAGTCATTAGTGGGGCTTGGGATGGGTTTAACCAAGGAGAGAGACGAAGGGATTACAATATGGTTTCGGTGGAAAAAACCTGTAGGCCACCAAATAAACCTTCGCGGCAGGTCATAAACCAGAAATCTCGCTGCCCGAAACCCTAATCATTTGCAGGCGAAGAACAAAAATACCCAGATGATCGAGCACGGTGGCTTCACTGGTATGGGTTCGAGTAAATGGAAAAAATAAATAAATAAAAGAAAACTAAGTAGCGACCGGCAACTCCCCATGAACCAGGTAGATAGCAAGAAATCTCGAGCAAGTTGGAGGAGCGAGATCTGGGATGTCACCTTGAAAACTGTACTCAAGTCTCTCGACCAGGTTCCACTGACTTTTCAGATTAACCTCCTGAGGTGAGAACGAGAGAGCGAGAGCGAGCGAGGGGCTCATCGTTCTCTCTAATCTCGTCGGGAATCACACCATGGAAGAAGACTTTTAGAGTGAGAGAGAGAGAGAGAGAGCAAGTAAAAATCAGTGGAACCCCAGGATCTATTTCTGTGATTTCTATTCCTTCCCAAGGTTCCATGTACTTCAGAATTAACTTGGAATCTGTCCTCTTCTAAGGGACTGTTGCTGTCCCTAAGAGGTGTAATCTACCTTTGTTTCATAACTTGTAATCGATCATTGATAAATTTCTGCTCTGCCGAAAGCTTCTGGAGCATCTCCATGATGGCAGCCATGGGATCAGGTGGAGGTGGCAGATTTGTATTGAGCACTAGATTGCCATATTCATCCATGGCTCTAATACCACTTAATGTAGTTCTAGATATAGGATAGGTCTACTAGGAGCCAATAAATAGGACCTTCCTAAACAACTGGCCGAATGGGCAGACTTGGGGAATTCGATAAGATTTAGGGTTAGGGTTATGGTAATGGGTAGGTGTGATAGATAATAAAGCTAGGCAGGTTTAGGGAAAGCTAATGATATATGTTTTATTAGGTTTCAGTGAAAATTGAAATTCCAGAAAAATTATGGTTAGGGTTTCGGGTTTTGGGGATTAGGAAAAGAGATGAATTTAGGGTTTGGAGGGGGAATTCTGGACAGCGATTCTCACCGAGTGGTAAGGGCAGTATGGGGAAGGTTCGAGTGTAATATGGTTGAATTCAATTCTGCAGGCTGGTTAGGTCTGGGCAGGGTTTAGGGTTTTGGGTTTCAATGATGGTGAGGGGAAATTACGGATTTTATGGACAGATGGGGCTGGGAGCTAGGTCGAGTGTAGGGTGTGGTGTAAGGGAGCTGTGATCCAGTTTTGGGTGGATTCTAACGAAGGAATTGTGCTGGACAGACTTTTGATGATCTAGGGTTTAATGGGGATCGATGGGTTTTAATGGAAACTTAGGTTGGAGGGTTAGAAGAAGAAGGGGACTGCTAAAACAGTAAAATAACTTACTGGATTGTAGGTTCTTCAATGGCAACTTGAAGATGAGCTTGAGCAGGACCTCCCGATCTTAACAGATGCAAGGAATCGATTGGAGTCCACCAATCCCTTCCACCTTGATATGACTCACAAGGCCTCCTTGATATTATCCACAAAGAACACTCTCAAAGAGCAAGCAGCAGCATAAAAAACGATTCTTAAGTCTGAAAATTCTGTGGGGGAGCCTCCCACGTTTTATTATAAATAATAGGCTAAGGCCTAATTCCTAATACAAATCTCATCCTCTCTCCTTCTAGAAATCGTGGAGAGGTAGGAATAAACAACTTAAAAACAATTAAAACACTTAAACTAAGAAAATTCCTAAGTAACCAATAGGATATAAGATCCTAACAGCCAATAGGATCATTTCACTTAAATTGAACCAAATATTTATGGAAAAACTTGAACTTGTGGCCGTGATTTTCCTTTCTTCATAATCTTTCTTGTGCACTTCCCATCATGACTAACATTAACATCAATGCTAGCTTTGGTTGAAGCCATAGCCTCAGGACATCCTTCCTTTGCCATTTTCCCAATTGATCCATTGACCTCAATTGAACAAGGTTGTGAACCAATATTAACCATTACTCAAGTAACAGAAACTGTATGTTTCTCTTCCGACACATTGAACCCTTGTCAGAACTTAAGGCATCATCCACACCAAGTGAGGAACCATTTGCACTTAAGGGTCCCTCATGAAATTCAATAAGACGTGAACTTGATGAAACTGAAACAGGCAATGACTTTCTTTATCCTGTTAATCTTGGTTGTACTTGACCCATCAGAACCAACCACAGTACTTGAAGGAGCGATATCTGCCTTGGCCACTAGTGCATTATTTTTTCTCTATATTGATCCAGCTTTGAACATGCTTAGCTCAATCTTGTATTTTCAATAATGTCAATTCTTGCTCCTTGAAGCCAAATGCTTGATAGTATATATAAATATCTCTTAAGCTTGCTGTCCTACAGGTTTGGAAAGTAAAATATCTCTTAAACTTCTTGTGACCCAGTTGAACCTTTGATAATTAAGACCAAATACATGACTTAAGTGAAAAATCTGCTGAAATATTGCTTTTGTTAAATTGAATCTCTGCTTTCGTAGTCAATCCAAATTGTTTGTTCAATGCATCATTATCTAATATATTTATTGCTTATGTAGTAGATTATTATTTTGTTGTAACCATCGTCCTAGGTTTCTGTGTGTGTTGAAGATGTCTCGCACACAGAAATCCAAGAAAATGGTTTCTCAAATGCCCTGCAAATGAAGATCATGTAGGACATTTCAAGTGGGTAGATGCCCACAATCCCGAGAAGGATATTGATGAGCGCATCCATGATAATGTTCTCAAGACTGGCATTCGTACTCATCCACTAAGAGGAAATCGACCGAACTATTTTGTATTCGACGTTGCAACCTTCTTGTTGATATGGAACCTGACCATATCAACTGTTCTTGTTTATGTTTTATTTCAACTCTAGAATTCAGTTGTAATAACTTGTTTAAACTCATGTTTGTAGTACCTAAACAATTTATGTAGTTTTTAATTGTGATGTTTGCAATTTTTATTTTATTTTTTTGCCTCAAAAACCATAAGTATAAAAGCCATGGGGTAGATAGCAATTACGTAATTTTTGGTAAACAACAGAAACGATTTTGCTAAGTGAGACCCATACAGATTTTTGTTTCTTCTAAGTTTCAAAAACATTCAGTGTTACCATACAGCATTTCAGGACCCAGAAACACTCAAAAAACATAGAAACACATAAAATTGTGCCGAACCCAAAAACACTTAAAAAAACAGAAGCGTTGCCATACAGAGCCTTATTCTCTTATCGTTCCTCTTCTCTTCATTGATTATTTATGTGCCGATCTCAACCTTGATACTGTAATACAAAAGATGAAATAGCCCTCAACCATCATCAATACCACACCCTAGGCACTTCCAACTGCTAAATCCCTAACATATTAACATCAAATCTTTAAGAACTTATT
Source organism: Telopea speciosissima (assembly GCF_018873765.1). Taxonomy (NCBI): domain Eukaryota; kingdom Viridiplantae; phylum Streptophyta; class Magnoliopsida; order Proteales; family Proteaceae; genus Telopea; species Telopea speciosissima. The sequence goes on along the minus strand of NC_057918.1, from coordinate 71,412,479 downwards.
GAAACCTAAACATAGTGCCTTTGACTCACATTTATTTTAGAATTTAGATTAGCAGCAGTGGAGGCCAAAATGGATAGAATAAACATTCATATAAATGAAAAGGAAAACAAAGAAAAGGAACTACAATAAAAATGATAACCTGGTCAGATGTTTCATTTCGTTTGGCCTTATTAATAACAAGGTCCTCCCTCTTGACACTCTCGCCGAATTTATCAATGAATTGGGCCTTGGTCATATTAATCTCAAAATCTCCAACCAAATAACCACGATCCTTCAACATTTGCATTACAGTTCTCCTGATTCTAAATAGCCTTGTGGTTTCTTCTTCTGACATTTTCACACTAGAAAACTCAGACAGCTGTATAACTCAACTAAATACCCAACGCCTCAGCTGCTCAACTCAACCTGCATATATAAATCCTACACATAAGAAAATCATGTGATGCATGGAAGATTAAAAGGAATAAACATTAAAGAAATGATGGCCTCATTAAATTACAGTTCGCCTTTTTTTTTCTGAAAACAGAAAATTGGTTTTTGATTGTTTCCCTTTTATTCTATTTTTGTCACAATTAGAGAACATATTTGATAATGGAATCTTCTTCTTTTTTTTTCTGTAACAAAAACAATGAAAACACATCCGACAACCACTTAAATTGAAAATTGATTTGGTGTTTTGTAGTAACATTATATTTGAAACCCAACAAAGTCAAATTATAAAAAGCCACATAGAACTATATTAAGATGTCTAGCTATTGAACAAATAAGGTCCATAATTCTCATATTGCAAGTGATAATCCAAAAATTTGCTGGTATTGCTTTATAATCATACCATCAAGCAACGAATCTACTAGAAATATACAGAAAAGAATGTCCATAGCAACTTGAGCTATCAAAATGGGGGGACTACCCTGCACACCATATAAAATATCCAATATTTTTTCTCAAAGCAATAAGTATAACACTTCCAATCATAGTACAAAAACTTGTTTCGTCTCGGTTGAGATTTCGAGAATTTCTAGTATCTCGGTCAAGTCAAAATGATATGCAACAGCAAATTGAAAAATGCAATATTTTGAAAATTTTGGTCGGAAATTTTGGTTCTCTCATTTCGGAAATTTTGAAAAACTCTATAATTTCGGTCATCTTGTTTCGGAAATTTCGGAAATCTCGGTGATTTTGGCATTTTACACCCACAGAAAAAATACCATATATCAACGAAATTTTTCAGTCAGACCGAAACACCTAAACAAAATGAGATTTTAAACCTTGTTTCCAATATTAACACATGAGGAAAGAGATGGAATCCATTCAAACATCCAGAAAATGTTTCTAATGTCTTGATAAAAATTCCATCCAAATTGCAGCATAGTTGTCACAGCGTCACAAGTCGGTGGTGGGGTGTCACGTCGATATATCGACATGTCGACCATGTTTTATTTTTTATTTTCTCTATTTTTAATGTTATTTATTATGATATAATATATGTCCTACAACATCAAAAATCAACATGCAAGTGTACTACTAATATACTATGGTTTAATTCATGAAAGTGTAATATCCCCCCTTCTACCTCTCGACTCTCTCCCTGTCTCTGTGTGTGACTGTGTGCATGTGTGCACTATGCAGGGCAAGAAGAAGAAAAAAAAATACATTCTCTGTCTATGTGGAAGCCTGCAACTGCAAGGCAAGAAGTCTCAAAGTCTGCGACTGTAAGCAAGCTAGTTGCAAGGCAAGAAGAAGAAAAAACAAAAAACCGAGAGGAGTCGAGGACTACTAACTGAAATAAATCCCCCCCTCTGTCTCTCGACTCTCTCCCTGTCTCTGTGTGTGTAACTGTGGCTGTGCAAGGCAAGAGAAAAAATAAAAAATAAAAAACGATACTACTGGCTGTAATCACCATCGGAGGCTGGGAGGAGAAGAACTGAAGAAGAAGAAGAGGTCTGCCTGGGAGGAGAAGAACTGAAGAACTGAAGTACAGAACTGAAAAATCGACTTGCCGGAGGACTGGGAGGAGGAAGAATAACCAAATTAAAAAAAAAATAAAAAATTTACTTACTTGGTGTCCTGGAGGTTGCCGGAGTAGTTCGAATTTCGAAGGCTGCCGAGAGTTGCAGGAAGCGAGGAACACAAGTTACCGTCGCCACGATCCTCTGTCTCAACTCCACGAACTATTCCTCTGTCTCAGTGTCTCACGAACTCCTCTCGATTTTCCCTTTTGCGATTTCTATTTCCCCCCATTAGGGTATATGACTAATATTATTATGTTTAATATTTTTTATTTTTATGATAAAAACCCTAACTTTCAAATACTAGAGAGCAAGAAGGGGAGAGAAGAGATCACAAGAAAGAGGGAGAGCCAAATTCGTCCAAGGGCTGGAGAAAACGTGGGTTGCCCCCTCCCCTTGGTGTGTGTAAATAATAGAGTTTCGAAAACCCTGTTTGGATGATTCCTAGTGAGGGTCTGACATTCTCACTCCTCATTGATTTGATCCTGTTTAATCCTGAAGTGCTTCGAATTAGTGGAGAAGCAGAATCTAATAAGGAATAGTATAATTAATTAATTATTTTAATTTATAGATTATCACAATTACCATCATATCCATTTATTAAATAAATAACCAATTATTTTAGCAAATTCTAAATAAACCCCTACATGATAATAAATCATCATGTACCAACCCTCCACTAATCAACACCATCGTTATGGAATCTAGGGCATGTACAGTAGTACTGCCAAACCCCATTCCATAGAACATGTCCATATAAGAGTGTCTGTGTATATGATTGGGTCCCGCAAAACTCGTTAAAATATTTTAATTAATAACTACATATAATCTATTATTTGATGTAAAATAGGTTTTGCAAAAAACTATTTCCAAAACGGCACTGAATCCAGATTCCGATCCGACCATTCACAGACAACCTCAATATTGGTGTTCTCCAATCGGTCAGTGGAGACCATATTGAGTAACTCCTTCACTCACAAAATGTTTGCGCATTCCCAGAACACCGGTTTTGACTCACTTGAGTCTCAATCATTGATGAACCAAAGAATACAGTCACATTTTGCAGTGACAAGGTCCTCTCAGATATAGGGTCTCCGTGACACATGTCTATCCCATCCTACATTTGGCAATAATACATGAGGGAATCGACAAAGTAGATTCTTCGCTAATACACACATCAAACATTTGAGTACTCACATTCGTACCCTGACATCACATGTTTAGGCATACCCAATGCAACGACCATATAATAAGGGTGCCCAGCCCAAACCTTAGTCGCGACTACCATTTTAAATATAACTTATGGACACATAATGCTCAAAAAGTTTATATCGCATGTGATAATATTAAACCAAAATGAATAAAATGTTCAACACAAAGTAAACCAAACCGAACCGGGTTTGATGGACACATAAATCCAACATCTTTCTATAAAATCCAGTGTACAATTTATGAATTTTTCTAGATATTCACCAAATTTTTTTACATGTATATAGTAAGAAATATTATACTTTATGTAATATTTAAAATAAAAGATCCTTATTTTATTCCCAATTTAAAATTTTTATTTATGAAAATTTTTTGATTTTTTTATTTTTACAAACTTATTTAATTTATGCTATATGTTGTGCAATATTTCATACAAAATTGATTAATTTTAAAGTTTTTTTATGCAGTTATTCATTTTTATTATTATCTTAGATTTTTTTTTTTTTACTTTCTAAATTTTTTTATCATTACATGATTGATACTTGAGCCAATACCAAAAAGGTGTGTTGACTTCATTAGCATATATGAGCGATATGATAATAGTATCGATTTCGGAATTGATCGATACCCGATCCAATACCATGCACTAAAATCATGATTACAAGGAACACATTTTGAATCATTTTCTTCAAGAATTTTGTACTCGTAGTTGTGATTCTCTGATGTCCTCCTATTTATAGACATTGAATCTCAGTCACTTGAATAGAAAGCTAAGGTCCACTCCAGATTTTAAAGATTTTTGTGGAAATTACTGAATATAGACTATAGGTGTCTATTTTGCTCATACGAAAGAGAAAGAAGATTAACAAAATCGTTATCCCCTCCAATTCGCTCCTATGCTCCAATTCCTCAAATTCCTCACATAGGAGGAGAAAATGACCACCCTACCCCCCACCCGAACACACTGCCCAAGGTGGGGTAGGGTGGTCATTTCCGCTCCTAAGTGAGAAATTGGAGTGGGCAGCAAATTGAAGGTGATAATTATCTATTTTTGTCTCGTCTATTCATTAAAAGACTCTGGGTAGCAAGGTTTTTGGAATTGAGTCCGGATCATATCCTTGTACACGGACATCAATTGCTATTGTTGTCCACTGGTTGTGTGACACTTGTCCAAGGAAAGCCAAAAGATTATTTTCCATTAACTTCTCAAATTGGGTTCTGTATGATAACGCTTCTATTGTTTTTTTTTGTGTTTTTGGGTCTGACACACTTTTATGTGTTTCTATGTTTTTTGAGCGTTTTTGGGTCCTAAAATGTTGTATAGTAACCAAAAAAAAAAAAAAACGTTTCTAAATTTTAGAAGAAACATAAATCTGTATGGGTCACACTTAACAAAAATCTGAGTACCTATTGTATGCACATATGTCAGCCCAACCCTATATAAGTATTATGAATACCAATAATAAAATGGACACAACATGTCGTAAATGCGTAATCACGCTTATTAGCTTATGGGATCAAAATTGTCTCCAAGGAGCCCAGTTGTTACGGCCTAGCATATTTTGATCCGAACCCTAACCATAATCCGAATGTAGATCCGGAACCCGAGGTCATAGCACCGTGCACGTGATGGAGTATTGATTTGATGTTTGAACAGGTAGAAGATAAAGAAGGAATCCCGGTGGTAACCCGCCGCTCGTCGGCAAAATGACAGATACCTCCCCCATGCGGTTGTGGGATCCACACACAGATGTACAACTCGTTGTAAGGGACCCTAACCTCGTATTAGGTGTTTTTTGTATTATAAATATGTTCGTGTGGGTTCGCATACAAAACGCATCGACTTTTAGACGTTCCGACACAGAGAAAACAAAAACTGAATTCTCAGGTTGATGTACTAGTTGATTGCTGCATCAACCAGAGAATCATACTATCGCAGATTTTGCTCAAGAGGCGCAGAGCCCAGTGTTTTGAGTCAGGGATCTCGCCGCCGCACCCTGAATACTGAATTGGAATATTTTTCCCAACATTCTAGGACCCATGGGGCCCACAAAATCCAATTACCCTCGCAGGGGTCGGCTATTTGTTTAAACAAATCAAATCTTACAAAAAGACAAATTTGGAAATTATAATTGAATTTTGGATTACGTCAGTATTAGGTTAATGACACCTATCAAAAACTTACATGACACCTATTAATTTACAAACCAACTTAGATTAGTTTAACAAAGGAAACAATTAAACTTACCCACTACAAGTTTCTATACTAATCTAATCAATTAAAGAAAAACACTAAGTTCCATTAACACCCCCACTAACCGACTAAAATAAGGAAGAGAAGAAAAACTTAAAATAATTAAGCTTTATCTAACCTATTAGCCGACTAACTAACATAATGATTATTTAATAAAAGTAAAACTAATCTAAACTTTATTCTTATCCCCTATGCTAACCGTTTGAAAAGAAGATAAAGGAAAAGAAAAGGAGAAGAAGAAAAGGAAGAAAGGCCGATTGAGAAAGGAGAGAAAAGAGAAGAAAAGAAGGAGAAGAAGATCTAAGGCTCTAAACAGGTAAGATCAGTTCATCCTCTTATCAATCCTCCTTCCTAGTTTGAGTTCCTCTTAATCCTTGTTAAACCATGCTCCATAACCTAATCCATTGTTTGTTTGGATGAAATCCATGGTAGAATTCATCCTACTATGAAGATAAAGCTCAACTGAAATCCTAATCCTATGTTTGCCTTATTTCTAACCTATTAACATCTTTGATGTTTGATTTAAGGCACTGGATTCTTGTTTTAGCCATAGATGGTTGTTATGCCAATTTGAAGCAAGAACTACATCCATAGTTGTACCCAACCTTAGAACCTTATCTTCCCCTGTAATTAAATCATAAGATGGGTCCACATCATGGAATTGGACGCGTAAACAATATCCCTCGAATAATTTGGGAAAAATCCGCCCCAAAACCCCATTATAATTATGTTTTCTTGTGATTTTTTGGGCTGCTGTGCATCTCTGGTCGATGTCCTAGTCGACTGGGTCATCAACCAAAGAATGCTACTTCAGTTTTTAAAACACTGTCATCTCAGGTTGGTGTCCCAGTTGACTGGTTCATCAACCAGAGAATAACTATTTCCAATTTTTTTTAAACGCTGCCATCTCAGGTTGACTGCCTCATCAACCTGAGATGCTGTTTCACGTATAAACATACCCTAGACCTTGTCCAACTTTACAACGGGGTAACCCTAGGACTCCGCACTGGTTTTTGACGCTTTTTAACACCGGATATGGTTAAACATTCGTAGGACCTTACCGTTCACTCGTCAAGTCATGCCGACCACCGACACCGAACAAAACCCAACATCACCGTCTTAATCATAACAAGGTGAGTGGGGATAGACAATTGATTTCTTTTTGGGAATGTTTATTTGATTTAGTTATTTTGTTAGGTGTCATGCATATGTATGAGAATTTGTTCTTATGTATCGTTTGAAACTATTTTATTGATTTATTCTTGTTTATAACATATGGATTATAGAATTGTGAATGGATATTGATGTGATGGTGGAATGTGTTGAAATGTAAATCTCTGCCATGTTAGAATAGATGGCGTAGTCGGTTTGAAAAAGAGAGGTATGGCGTGCCGTAGTATGGGATGCGGGAGCACTATACACCTTGTACTATGCCATTTAGATTGCACATGACTAGGAATGTCACTCCCTGGTGCTACAACCCTTACCAATAGGGGCCTCCGTGTTGGATAGTCCTCCCTGGGGAAACCAACGTTACCAACGGAGGTACTGGGAACGGCGATTTTCGATTGAGAAACGGAGTTGTGGTAGAGGACTAAATCTCGGGGGTTTGCTGGGTAAACCAGCATTACCAGCAGAGGTACTGAAACCGACGATGTCTGATTGAGGACCGGGAAGCCAGCTTTACCAACGGAGGTACTGGGATCGACGATGTCCGATTGAGGACCTGGACCGGTAGGCTCCCAGTCCAACTCGGGTTTGACATCGCCAACGAGGGGGATGCTACCTAAGGTGTTGCTGTAGCACAACCTTAGAGACTTAAGCATTATTGTTAGGTGGAATTAAGATTAAAATTGAATCTCATGCACATAGGATTTTGCTTGTGAATGCTTGCGTGGTTTATCTTTACTTGCTGGGCTCAGTGGAGCTCATCCCCGTGGATATCCTTTTTTTTTTTTTAGATGCTCATGCAGGTGGAGGCGATTGTGTCGGGGAGGATTTCTTTGAGCCGAGAGATGAGGGAAGAGATGACTATGCTGATTTGGACATGGAGGGGCATGGTCTCGGTTGTGCGTGTGATTACTGTGTCCTTTATTAAATGATGCAATAGACTGAGAACTAATACTTTTGTGACCTTCTAACTATTCCTTTGGTGGGTGAAACCATTGTATATATTTGAATAGTTAGTTTTGGGCCTTGAGGGTTAGCTTCGTGATAACTCAGGGAGTGAACAACTTAACTATGAATGATGTAAATATAACTTTTGTAAATCTTAAGTCTTAGCGCACTCTAATCGATATATTATGCTTTTCTTGAATATTGTTTATGCTTATGGTGTGTTTATACTGCATCTGGATCTTAGTGGTCTCTGAATACATCGGGTATTCGGGTCAGCCATCGAATCCTCCGAGGGGGTTTTGGGGTGTGACACTAGCGCCCAGGGCGTGCCTAGGGGGCATCCAATGATTGAGCTGTGCAGCACACATCTTGGCGCACACCTAGGGATGTGTGCGGCACAGCCCAACGGCTGGCAGCACCTTAGGCGTGCCGGGCTCCCCGGAGACGAGCTAAACTGCAGCTTATGATCCCATAGCAGCGTATCCGAGACTCGTCTAAGCTCCACATTAATGACACATCACACAAATTAAAGATCTTTCCAGTTTTTGGTTCCTAGTATGGACTGTTTTTTTTGCATCAGTAGTGAATGACAACGTCCTAACATAACTTCTTGTTCTCCAAACTCATCAGATCTAATCGAAGATTTTTGTTTTTGGAATTCAAAACAGTAAGGAAATGAGGAGGTGAGATCTTTCTCTTCTGTCCCCCTATCGATATTCTACTGTATTATTTGTTTGAGGGATTGTGAGTTACAGAGCTGGATTCGATCTCTTTTTGCAGACCTGGAGATGCATTGGGAAGGAGAGGGGGTCATCGGCAGCTGAAGCAACTTGGTGGTGGAATGAAGGGATTCCTAGGGCGTTTATCGGTTGCAGTTCTTGTTCTATTGATCTGCACTATATCTCTTTTCTCATCGATGAAGGGAAAAGATCCAACGACGGAGGTCAGTTTATTCAGTTTCACTCTGTTTCTAAACTTTAAGCTTGGTTATAATTTGTGTTACTTGATCAATGCTTCAGTTCCACTTAGTTGTATGTGTACTGTGCTGCATATTGGTGTTTTTAGGATTTGTGCCATTAAGTTTAATCCTCAGAGATTCATTTTGCTAAATTACAAGCGAGTAGAAATTAAATGAGATACATAGTGCCTTGGATGTGTCTGCGGATGTTTTCAATTTCTACCTTAAAAAATGAGAACGGAACAGATAATCGACACTAAATTTATGAACTTTTCCAACGCTCCTTATTGCTAAGCCAAACATATAAAAATGAATGTAAAGGCATGCACTTTTTCAATTTTTATTACCTAAATCACAGAATAGGCTAAATTTTTTTATATTTCACAGGGCTGAGCATTGGAATGCACACACGGATTGTGCGTGAATCATACTGCCAAAATTCCAGATGGAAATTAAAGAATATGGAAAAATTTATAATTTTTGCATTTCATGCTTTATTTTGTGCATTGTAAGTGCGAATAAACATACAGATAGGCCTTATTTTTTGTCTTTCACATTTATTAACTGCTCTATGCTTCCAAAAAGCAGCATTGTGTATGTAAGTTAATGAGTCACAACCAGATAGAACTATGAAAAACATGTGCCACATATCAACTCCAAATGGATCATTAACGTATCTGATTCACCTGTGCAGTCTTATGATTATGCACTAGAGAAGCATCCAACTAAAGGGAAATCACAACATAGAAATATATTTTTCCCTTTGCTTTCCTCAGAGTTTGTGGCGAAGATGGTTGCCCAGATCCAAATAATTATTTATGGTAATGATGGGAAAAGCTAGATCCAGGAGTTGGGAAGCCTTGGCCTGAAATCATAGTCTGTTACTTAAATTTAGGACTTGAAAACCAACTTGTTATCATCAAATTCTTTCCACTATGTTTGATGCATAATCACAGGCAAGCCTTTCTGGCTCTTAAGCCTTTTAAGTACATTAGACAATGATACAGTCCGGTTAGACTGTCCCACTTCAACAATTGGTATGCATAAGCTCTGTGTTTTTAGAGGTTAGCTTGGCATCTGACATACTACAATTGGAGTTGCTCTAAATTATTTTCCCCTTTTGAGGATGCAGTTCTTCTGTTTGGTGTCCTCTTCCTTTTATGTTTTTATATTCTGCTATTAAGGATAGAATAAAGAAAAGAGATTTACGCCAGTATACCTGTACACCACTGCGGCCTGGGGGTGGGGATCGTCATGCCTCTCTTACAATCCACATTTCTATGGAATCCTCAACGCAAACAAATGTTTTCGTGAGCCACTCTTACGGGGGCTATTGCACAAAATTCTGCATATCTAATTTAAGTCGTGAGTCTTGACTGTCTTGTGTATAGTTTTTCTCACTCTTGTTTTAGCAATCAAGCTTTTAGGATTGGCAAATGGCTGCTGACTAATTGTTGCTATAGTTGTTATTTCTATTATCTCTTTAGCTTCACTGTCCAATCTCTAATGTTTTGATCAATGGTTACCATGCAATTGGTGTTTTTTCTGTCCCATTTTTGATACAATGAAGTCCTATACAGGATGATGCTTGGATGGATGTGGATTAGACCAACATGAACCATATAAGATTCAGTTCCATCTCCAGCATAGAGAAAATGTAACCTTAGAAGTGAAATGAAGTTGTTTTTGATGAGCTTATTATTGTTATTCTTCTTCGTCACTTTGAATCTTGGCTATTCATTAGAAGCCACACATTCACTTAAAGGGCTGATGAGGTTTGCTAGCTGAAAAGACAAAACACTAGAAACCAGGATCGCAGTAAACCTTAGAAGTGAAATGAAGTAGTTTTTGATGAGCTTGTTATTGTTATTCTTCTTCGTCTCTTTGAATGTTGGCTATTCATTAGAAGCCACACATTCACTTAAAGGGCTGATGAGGTTTGCTAGCTGAAAAGACAAAACACTAGAAACCAGAATCACAGTGAACCAGAAACTGAGGGTGAAGACTTTTGGGGAATTGTGACTTGTGTGACACTAGCCAGCTTTATTTATAATAGAATGATATGATGTACAAGTACAATAATGCCTCTAAGGCAACACTAGAATAACTCTAAGGACAGTTCTACCCTTATACCCATTATACAACACTCCCCCTCAAGTTGGTGCATAAATATCACCCTTTCCCAACTTGCACACAATAGGATGAAAAACCTTACTACTAAGACCTTTCGTGAACACATCAGCCAATTGATCACTAGATTTAACAAATGGTATACAAATAATAACCTGTTCAAGTTTTTCCTTGATGAAGTGGCGGTCAATCTCTACATGCTTCATCCTATCATGCTGAATTGGATTATGAGCAATGCTAATAGCCGATTTACTATCACAATAAAGCATCATAGGAAGTTGGACAGAAAAACTGAGATCTTGATGAAGACTCTGAAGCTATAACAACTCACAAACACCGTGAGCCATAGCACGAAATTCTACTTTAGCACTTGATCTAGCAACCACAATTTTATGTGTGTCTTGAATTCCTATACTTGTTTCGAAGATTGACCCGCTTCGACATTTTTGGTGGCGATTCAAATGGGATCTTTCTGAGGTCTGTGATGGTAGCGAAGGGCTTGGGCCGATACTACCCGACTTGATGGATCAACCTGTTTGGAGGAGTATTTATATGTATTACCTGTCTTGTTGTGTAAGCAAGTGAGATTTGGGGATTTTCAAGTTAAGGTTTCTAGGTTAGAGTTCTTGCTCTGCCATTTTTGGGTGTTTGAGAGATCTCCATTGTATTTTTTTCTATTACATAGTGAATCATCTTCAGCTTTGCCCGTGGATGTAGCACATTGCATTGGTGTGTGAACCATGTTAAATCTCTGTGTCATCTTGCTCTGTTTTGTCTTCTATTCGTGTTTCTTTGGTGTTTGTTTTAACACAGCCTGTTTCTTGCTACGCCAAGTGACAAGATTCCCACCAACATAAGTACAGTACCTTGAAGTCGACCTCCTATCATTAGGAGAACCAATCTGGTCTGCATCTGTAAAGGCTTCAGCACGTGTGTGATCATGAGGAGAGACGAGAACCCCTTTTCCTGGAGCAAACTTCATGTATCATAAGATGCAAAATACTACCTCCATATGAGTAGAATAGGGATCGTGCATGTACTGACTAACTAGACTCACAGCATAGGCTGTGCCAGAACGGGTATGAGAGAGATAAATCAACCTATCTACCAATCTTTAATAGCTGCCCTTGTCGATTGGCTCTTCCTCTTTATTTTTGAGATGTGCATTAGCTTCAAGGGGTGCATCTGCAGGCTTACATCCAAGCATTCTAGTCTCAGATAATAGATCAAGAGTATACTTTTGTTGAGAGAGAAAGATACCTTTGGATGAGTGGGCAACCTCGATACCAAGAAAGTAATGTAGAGATCCCAAGTCTCTAATCTCAAATTCCTTTCCCAAATAAGACTTAAGATTGGATATCTCTATGGGGTTACTTCTAGTGACAATAATGTCATCAACATAGACAATGAGAACAGTAATGTGATTACATGATTTCTTGATAAATAATGTGTGATCAACATTAATTTGTCTACACTCAACAGATACCATAGCCTTATGAAAACGGCAAAACCAAGCCCTGGGTGATTGCTTCAACCCATGTAGTACCAGTTTCAGCTGTAATACTTTTCCTTGAATGTCTTTGTTAGAGAAGCTTGGAGGAATTTCCGTATAAATAATGTGCGATCAACGTTACTCTGTTTATACCCAAAAAATGCCATAGCCTTATGAAAACGGCCTAACCCAGCCCTGAGTGATTGCTTCAACCCATATAGTGCTCGTTTCAACTGGCATACTTTTCCTTAAGTCTCTTTGTTAGAGAAGCCAGGAGGAATTTCTATATACACATCACCCTCAAGTTCACCATGCAGAAATGCATTCTTGACATCAAGTTGTTGTAGTTGCCATCCCAAGTTAACAATACATGAAAGGATAACTCGAATTGTGTTCATCTTGGCAACTGGAGCGAAGGTCTCCTGATAATCATTCCCATATGTCTGGGTAAAGCCCTTTGCAACAAGCTTAACCTTGTAATGATCCACAATGCTAGCCATTTTCTGTTTAGCTGTGAAAATCCATTTCCAACCTACATTTTATTTTCTTAAGGAAGAGAGACTAATTCCCATGTGTCAGTTTTCCAAGAGCGCTCATTTCTTCATTCATAGAATCTTTCCATCATGGGTTTGCTAGAGCCTCCGACCAATTCTGAGGAATGGAAACAGAGGACAAAGAAGACACAAAAACACGATAGGATGGAGAAAGAGAATCATAAGACGCAACATGAGAAATAGGATGTTGAGTGCAAGTTCGTTTACCTTTCCGAACAACAATGGGTAAATCAAGAGAAGGATCAGCATGATCACTGAGGGAAAGAGACTCACCTAATGGAATGGTTGGAACTATAGATCCTGGATCAGAGGAAGGCGGTTGACTGGGTAGAGTAGGCATATTTTCAGTAGGGGTATCAACTTGCTTGTTCTGAACACACCTGTAAACATGTAGAGGCTTAGGAGATGATACAGAGTACCCTTGAAATTGTGATTGAGGCTGTGTAGAGTCCCCTTAAGTAGATTCATTCTCTTTCTCATGAAATATTGATCCATCAAGTGGAGGAACAATCGACACATCTTCCCTAATAATATTGTTCTCACTCTAAAGAGGTGTTGAGGGAGAATAAGCTTCGGACTCATGAAAGATCACATCCATGGTTACCATGCTACGACAGGAAGGTGGATGATAACATTTGTAGCCTTTTTGGGTAGCAGAGTAACCAATAAATATACATTTGAGAGCCCTGGGATCAAGTTTGCCATGAGGATAATGGTTACGAGCAAAACAAATGCACCCAAAAACCTTTGGAGGAACAACAAAGGAAGAAGAACCTTGAAGAACAAAAAAGGGATACCAAAAATTTGACACACGAGTGGGCATTCGGTTAATAAGGTAGGTTGCAAGCCTGCAATTAGAACAACTTCACTCCAAAAACAAGCAAGGACATACATCTCAAACATGAGGGAACGAGCAATTTCCAGAAGGCGACAGTTTTTGCGTTCTGCCACACCATTCTGAGCTGGTGTATCAACACAACTGGTTTGGGGTATGACACCTTGGTCAACAAGATAAGATTGGAAGTCACCATCCTTGTACTTGGTTCCATTGTCAGTTCAAAGAATTTTTATTTTAGCATCAAATTGGGTTTGGACCATGCTGTGAAACCCTTGAAAACACTGAAATACCTCATTTTTATGGCGCAACAAATATACCCAAGTAGTACGAGTATGAGGATCGATAAAGTAACAAGCCAGCGAAAACCAGTAATAGAAACACAATGAGCAGGGCCCCAGACATCAGAATATATCAATTGAAAGGGAGTTTTACTAATATTATCAGAAGTCAGAACTAGGATAAATAGTGCGAGTCTGCTTGGCTAAAACACAAGCATCAATGAAAAAGTCATTTTGATTACAATGCTGAAAATAGGAAAAACTTTAGCTAAGGTACTAAGGGGTGGCTGACCCAAACGCCTATGCCAACGATACAAATCAGATAAAACTAGTTGAGGAGAACCCGTGTGAAGAGCTTGAGAAGGAATAGTGGCTGAAGGAGATTGTCCATGATCGAGCAAGTACAAAGCACCATGCACTCTACTACTGCCAATCGTTTTCCCAGTTACTAAGTCTTGAAAACACAATGAGATGGAAAAAAAGTGACTTTACAATTTAAATCTCTGGTAAGATTTACTAATGGAGAGGAAATTAGTAGTAAAGTTAGGGACATGTAACACAGAGGAAAAAGATAATAGAGGAGACCATTGAATAGACCCCTTCCCTGAAACAGTAGAGAGGGAGTCATCCAAAACTCTAACTTTATCTTTACTTGAACATGTAGATAATAGTACTAAATCTCATCTTGGAGGGCCATTTTGGCTAGACCGAAATTTTGCCGATTTTTTTTTTGTTTTTCTCACGAAGTTTCAGTTGGCCGTTTCGGTGGGTTTTAGGTCAAATTAAGGTCTGATACTTTATGGAAACCTTGTTTTAGGCTATATAAACATATGTAACTTTTCATATTGCAAAAATAGTCATCCAAAGTGGTGTTTTGGATTTGCACCCTTGGTTGGTAGTATATGGTCGAACCCTAATATATACCTACACATTGTCTAAGTATTAGAAGACATAATAGGCAAGTAAAACAAGTAAATCATACAAACATAGAGTCAATGAGTCATAGAATCAAGTACATAATTTGGATGTCAACACGCTTTCCTAATACAAGTGTCTACTATTAATAATTACTGCGACGGGTAGGATCGATGCCACTAATGGTTTGATGGAGCCGACATGTATTTCCCTTCGACTGTAGGGCAAATGAATGCCACATCATAGTTTGGGAGAAGAAACGGGTATAGTCCTCAACAGCTGCCATGTAAATTGCCTCATCAACATTACTGAAAGTAACCTATCCTAGGATATAGGTTACCAAATTGTGAAGAACTAGCCATTGAACCATTGTGATATGATGCTGTTGGTAGCATGTACGGTTGGTGGGTTGGGTAGGAGATGTCATCTACAAAAAACGATCTGGTAGGTCGCTGTGACTGGGAGTCATACCCAAAACTGGGAATGGATGAAGATATATGCTCCTCTACCCCATTGAACTGCCCATATGGATGTGATGCACTGAACTCCAATGGCGATGGATTGTTCTCTCCACCAAAAGATGGGGCACACTAATGGCCAGTCGATTTGCTGTCACCCATACTCAATCCGCTAGCAAAGCTAGATAAATAAATGTCCATATAATCAGATTCCCCACTTGGACGGAACTGGCCACGAGGCCCTCTCGTGTAACCCGTATGTGTGGGGGCACGTGCATTGTGGTCAATATCCCCTGTGGCGTGATCAAACTGGGTTTCTTCGGTGAATCGAATCGGCTTTGCGACCACTCTTACTCGTGTACCACATATTGTCTCGAATTCCATCATATGCACCACCATCATCACCATCACCATCACCATCACTACCATCACTGTCACCACCATCACCATTACCTCCATCATCATCACCATCATCATCATCGTCATCATCATCTCTACCAGTATGAGTAGCCGGTGGAGATTTGCGAGTCTGAGTCCCAACACCTGAGGAAATGGACTAGTCATCTTCCTCTTCATCAGAATTGCCACCTATGCGTTGGAACGGTATGGGTGATGCTTTCTGTGCGTGTATCTGACCCTCTTCAGCCATGTAGTCATCCACATCAGCACCCATCTTATCAGCTATCATGGGTTCAGGCCTACCTCTAGCCTGATCCATCACCGGCTCACCTCTATCCCTTACCCAATCCAAAATAGGATCCTCATTGTTTGAGTCCACCTGGAAAATGTTAGCGACATCGATTAGTGTCCCTGTTACCCTCCTATCCCATGTGTATGTGCTGTATTTTCAGCCTCATATTGTAGTGCACATACACAAAGTCATCTAGACGTTGGGAACCCAATCTGTTTCGCCTCTTGGAGTTGATGAGCAAAAATGTACTCCAGTTCCGCTCACAGCCGGATGCGGAACATGTCTGGGAGAGGACCTTGACTGCTATTTTCCTCAAATTCTCTGCCGTACCCCCATACAACACCCACCATTCAGCTGCATTACATGTTATTTGCATTTCACATGTTTTAATACATATGTAAGTTAAAGAATAAGATACTAAATTGCATACTAGCATCACCGTGTGACCGGCCTTGCTCTGCAACTTCGGTTCCAAAACTCCCCAATGCATCCCTAAAACTCTTTAGCTATATCCATTTATAAAATTTTATAAAATTAATAATGACTCATTACTGAAGGTCGTGCTTGGCGCGTTGGTCAAGTGCTCACTTGCTGAATGCTTGGTCACGGGTTCAAGTCCTGGAAACAGCCTCTTTGAAAACAGGGGTAAGGCTGCGTACATTTGACCCTCCCCAGACCCTACTAAACGAAGGAGCCTTGTGCACTGGGTACGGCCTTTTTTTAATAACTCATTACTATTTACTAATTATATTCCAAATGAATTATAAGACTCACCTTAATGTTGCAGATAGACTGTAAAGTAGTGTTTGGTTCCAACTTGGCAACTACTTGCTTCACTGCTTCTATAAGAGTACTATTCATCCCAAGCCTATGATTATATTAGTACTTCGGGTTCAAATAGTATGCTGAAAATTCACATGTAGATAATGTCAATGCATAGTAAATTAATAGTATATCCTTCAAATTATAAGATGTAATGTGAACTAGTTACATAAAAAAAATTACTCACCAACCTTATGTAGTGGATGCATAAGTTGAAGCTCCCAACGATCCTTGATAATCTTGAGGAAGTGCTTGCTACCACGTGGATTCGCATTGTACACGCTATCCTTCATCAAGTCTATAACAACATACAAGTGTGGCATGGTGGGCCCCTTGAGAGCGGCGTCCACTATATGCAGGACCTTGACCACTGGGTCCAAAATTTTCACCACTCTATTAAGCTTCATCCAAAAGTCATCAGATGAAATGGTAGCTTGTGCTTCCCTCCCACTTTGGTTATTGAAGCCCCTCCATTCAAACCACTCCTTGCAAGCAAGTATAGATCTAAGTCCGGACCTCTTTGTCTCAAAGCTCTTGAGTGCAATGTGGTTTGTGGCAAATCTAGTGATGCCCGGTCTCACCAAGTCATCCCTTAAAAGGTTTAGTGAATACCCATGGTTGTATACAACGTTAGTTACTTGTCTTGCTCTATCCACCACACTTCGTACCAATTTTATCTTCCCCATATCCTTCAGCTTGAGGTCAATACAATGGGCTG
This sequence comes from Telopea speciosissima, assembly GCF_018873765.1. Classification (NCBI taxonomy): domain Eukaryota; kingdom Viridiplantae; phylum Streptophyta; class Magnoliopsida; order Proteales; family Proteaceae; genus Telopea; species Telopea speciosissima. The sequence continues at coordinate 71,395,035 of NC_057918.1, read as the reverse complement.
CATAAGGTGTCCAAAAGAGCCGATACTTATTGTTATACATCAACTTCTGACTGGCCTTCTTGAAGTTGCTTCCGTTGTCCGTCACAACCTGGACAACGTTCTCCAGTCCTACCTCTTGAACCACCTCCTTCAACAACTTATAAATATATTTTGCATCTTTTTCTCTTTGGATGCATCAATAGATTTGAGGAATATTGTCCTCCCATCACAATAAACCATAAAGTTGATGACAGACTTTCTTGTAGGCCCAGTCCAACTATCACACATAATTGTTACATTGTAGGTCTCCCACTTGGGCCACATCCCTCTTATTTCAGCAATATACGCCTCAAGTTCACTCTTCTGTTGGAGTAAATAAACATTCATTATCTCGTATGGGGTGGGACCCTTCTACCCTAGGCCAGCCTCAGTAATCACATCTATCCACGTCTGATAATAGGGCCTTGTGTGGTGTTTGTTGGGATGGTATTGTATAACATCCACTTAGCTATAGACTCCTTTACAAACCCTGACACATTTTTCCATGCGCCCTTTATCTTAGGCTGGTTGCTGCCTTTCTTCCTGTAGTCACTAGGATCCTATAGTAGTGCGGGGTCAACTTGTCGAGGTACTATTGGAGATGGTGGAGCTGCCTTTGTACTTTATGATCTTCTAAAGGAATTAGGCAACCCAGGCTGCCTACCACCTGCTCTAGAAGGACCAGCTCCTCCATTACCACTACTACCTACTCTGGAGGGACCAGCTCCTCCACTAATACCTACTTTCGGTCTCTCCTGATCCTCATGAAAAGTGGCTCTACTCCTCGCTTGTGCCCGCCAAAAATCTCTAGCCTCTTCCGCAGTCTGCACATCATTAGGCACATAGATAGGGTCATCACTATCATCATATCCTCCCCCTACACTCCTCATTGCCTCCTCAAGTTCTATCCTTGCCTCCTCCTTCTGAGCCTTCCTCTTAGTTCCTCCCCACATTTGATTACCTATAGTCCTGGCTACCTCAACAGGGACCATATGGAATGAGACCACATCAGCAGAATTCCCAGCTAGATGTTGTTTGAGTTTAGTGGCCCTACCCCACCAAAACCTCTTTTGGCGGTAATTACACTCAGTTTTTCTTTTATCCCCATCAATTGCCACTCCGTGCAACCATGCAATGTCGCTCCTAGGGCGCCTGGCTGGCCTCTGCTCCCCTTGCCACTGCTCCCCCTATCTCTGCCCTCTTGCCTGTGCCATCTTTCATTGTCCGCCATAATCTGATTTGTTTATTGTTGCATGAGTAAAACAAATCATTAATAACTGAAGCACATCAATTGAGAGTTTGAGACTACTAAAACAAGTATATAGCTATTTAGTATATTTCCCCTAACCCTTATATTTTTCTCATATCGAAAAACGAAGTTTTAAAATATTTTTCAAATAAATATTGGACTAATACACAAAACCGAAAATGGTACACCATAATATTCCTCTAATGCACTTTAAGACATGTTGAAATTACTTTTATATTTTTTCATTAATTTTCAAACCAACACCTCATTTTTCCTATTTTTTTTAGTTTTTAAATATTCTTCTTAATTTCGGAAATTAAAAATAATTAATTACGGGCAGAAAAATGTTCCAACACCGTGTGGTCGTAGATTGTCCAATGGTGTCTAACAAATATTTAATTGACCCCATCCAGTTTACATAACCCCTAATTTTTTTTGCATTTTGGTTGTATGAAAATCAAAATTTTGAACTAGAGAAATAAAAAATATATATATATACAAAAAAAAATTCGACACTAGCCTCCGGTGTTTGACATATAATAAATTCAACACTAAACAACATGTATTGACCATATTTTTGTAAATTTTTTTTTTTTCTGAGAAAGGGGTTTCACCTGAAACAGTGGAGTGTGGCAAAATCCTCACCAAGAAGAAGCAAATGATGTGCTAGCAAGCTTCAATGATGTTTTCCAAGTGATTCTGGTGTTGATGTGGCAAAAAACCGAAGAAGAAAGCTAAAAAAGCTCCCATGAACGAAATGAGTCGAAACAGATAGCTCTCGATCTAAATTTCAGCCATGACTCACGAGATGGTGCCTTTTTATAACATGGGTTTGTACCATTTCAGCAAAATTTCGGAGAAATGCTACAAACTCTTGAAACGTAGACATTTTGCCGAAATTTCGACCCAAATCTTGTCATTTTTCATTTCGATCTACCATTTTGACTCTGCAAGGCCAAAATTACCGAAATCTCATGTCGGCAAGATTTAGTACTATGATGGAGAGTACTGGAAAAAATGGGTAGAAGACCCGGTCATATGATCATTGGCCCCTATGTCTATTATCCAAGGGTTAGAACAACTGATGCACAGTGACCACCAAAGAAGATACCTGAATGGGCGAAATTGGAGTCAGAGAGTGCAGGAACCGAAGCACCAGGAACTGTAACAGTGTAGGTGGCAGATGGTGAAGAAGATGTCGAGGGCTCCAATTTTGTCATAAGACGCTTGAGAAGTAGAAGCTCATCCTGAGATAAAGAAGATCCCATAGGTGTAGTGTTAGTCGTCGTAGTGTGATGGGCAGAACCTGAATGAGCAGGAGTGGAGCGACCACAACCAAGGCCATGAGATGTAGTGGGACAACCATGGAGTTTCCAGCAGGTTTCCTTTGTGTGACGTTCCTTCCCACAGTAGTCACACTTGACCGGTTCCCTATCAGTAGTGGGACGGGCACCAGAATGAGTAGAACCTCTTCTAGTTTGAGAACCAGAACCAGTACCTGTATAAAGAGCTGATCTCTCTTGAGATATGGGCCGCAACATTGCAGCACAACGACTATCTTTCATCTGAACCAAGGAATATGATTGCTCCAGGGTTGGAAAGGGATCACGATTGAGAACATGAGCTTGAATTTGATCAAACTCCACATTTAAACCCGCCAAAAAATCACCCTGATCTTGTCTTCCCTTTTCTTGAAGTTTGTGGCATTTGTGGAGCAGGAAGCCTGGAAATCCTCATAAAAATCTAACTCCTGCCATATCCCACGCAAGTCCGAGTAATACTGAGATAGTGTCGTCTCCTTCTGCTTGATTTCATATGTTCATGCATTTTCTTTCTCAACTCATAAACTTGAGAATCATTCCCCACCTGGGAATAGGTATCTTTGGCCATCAACAAATAGCCCCTTGCAATATTGGGGTGCATAGCGTTGAGAAGAAAAAACATTACCACGGAATTATCTGAACTCTATTTCCTTTGAGATGGACCAGCAGCAGTAGGTTTCTCAATTTCACCCATAAGATACCAGATAAATCCTCGGGAATCGATAGACCGGAAACAGAAACGAGACCACATCAGTTAAGTGCTCCCATCCAACTTGATGGAGCTAGCAGGGAACGAAGGAACAACAGTATGAGTCCCATGACTCATGCCATCGGTTCCAGTTGATGCAGTGGTTAAGTCAGACATGATTGCTGATCCTAGAAAATATCACAAGTAGAGAAAAGAGATCTCTCTAGAACATGTAGCAGCAAGTGGTCTTCACAATGATCTCATTTACATAAACCAAGACTCTCAGGCCATACAAATCAAAGCTGAAGAGCACCAAATAGACAAGAAGGAGCCCTTGGTGGGAAGGGAATCATTTGTGGTGGCCCAATAAGAAAGAGGACCGAGAGAGAGGTGAGAGAGAGAGAAACGAGTGGGAGCTGAGAGAGGTGGCGAGAGAGAGAGTGTGGCGGACGGTGGTAGTGGACGGCGAGATTGAGGAGCAAGAGAGAGAGAGAGAGAGAGAGAGTGGCGGTGGTGGTGGACGATGAGAGGAGATGGGTGAGCGGTGGTGGCGGCACTAGGTTTTTGGTGATTCCATTGTGGCATTAGGGTTTGGATCCCAAGGTGGATCCTCGCGCTGATACCATGAAGACTTTGGGGAATTGTGACTTATGTCCATGAGAATCCAGCCAACTTTATTTATAATAGAATGATATGAGGTACAAGTACAATAATGTCCCTAGAGCAACACTAGAGAAACCCCAAGGACAATTCTACCCTTATACCCATTTGTAACAGAGGGCATATGATGCAGCACCAAGTGCCCATACCCGAAGGAAGGAGAAGAAAAAGAAACAGCCCTGAAATTAGGGCTTAGTTTGGAGCCATAGCTTAGGTTTACATTTAGTAGGTTCTATACTTAGTTTTATTTCAGCTTATTTGTAAACTTAAATTGAACCGGTTCAAGCCATGGTTCAATTTAAGTGATTTAATTGTCTTTTGCTTTAAATTATTAGGGGTAAATAGGTCTTTTAGCCTTTTAAAAATTTAAGTTATTTTAATTAGATCCCCCCCTCCACGATTTAAGTGAGGGAAGAGTTTAAATTGTATTAGGATTTGGCCTATGGTCTTTTATTATAAATATTGAAATCGTGGAAGGCTCCTCCACAAGTTTATGAGTTTAAAAAAATCGTATTGCTGCCTAGTTGCTGCTGCTGCTCTTTGTGAGTGTATATCCTTGTGGTTCTTAGCCAAAGATAAAGCCAAAATCCGATCCTCTCCCACACACCTTTCTTTTATTTTTTTTCATTTTTCAACCCCCTTGTCACGTACTCCACTTCCTTCTCATTCCCTCTCATTCCTTCTCCCACACCACTTTCTCCTTTTCTTTTCAATTTTCAAACCCCCCCTCTCACGTTCTCTCCACTTTCCTCTCATTCCCTCTCTCACACCACTTTCTCCTTTTCTTTTTTTTCTTTTTGTCATTTTTCAAACCCCCTCCTCTCACGTTCTCTCCACTTCCCTCTCATTCCCCTCTCTTCCCTTCATTCATTCTCCTTCTCCATGATGGGAGATCAATCTCCAACCAATGGCACCCTCACAACCCTCACTCCCAACACCATTCTCTCCACCCCTTCCTCTACCTCCGCTCACCATCTCCTCTCTCGCAAATTCACACCCACAAATTTCCTTCTCTGGAAAACTCAACTAGAGCCCTTTCTTCAAGGGTACAACCTTTATGGATATGTTGATGGATCCCATCCATGCCCTCTAGACATTGCTGCTGCCTCTTTATGGCGTCAACAGGACGCCTTGCTTCGTTCCCTTCTCATTGCCTCCCTTTCCGAGGAGGTTGTTCCACTAGTCATTGGCCAACCAACAAGCCATGAACTCTGGACGGCTCTCACAACAGCCTTTGGCTCCACTTCTCAGACTCGGCTCATGGCCCTTCACATCAGTCTCAAAGATGCTGTGCAACCTGATGAGAGTGTCTCTGTCTTTCTTCACCCCCTCAAAGCTTTGGCGGATGACCTTGCTGCCGCCAGACAACCCATCTCTGCTGATCACTTTAATCTTCATGTCTATCGGGTATTGAAGATGGACCTCAAAGATATTGTTCCTTCTCTACTAACAAGGACTGAACCACTGCCTTTCACTGAGCTGCATTCCTTGCTCCTCAGTCATGAGTTCTTGAAGAATTCCTCACTTCATCAGTCTACAACTATGACACCTAATGCCAATGCTCCTAGTGTCAATCTGACATCGAAGGATAGCCCAGGTACCCAACCCCCTTCTTCTGGCCGCGGAGTTTCATGTGGTCGATGGGGGCGTGGTTTTGGCCGCTTTCCAAGGGGCGTGGTCAAGGCCGCCAATGGTGCTCACACTGTCGCCGGAATAATCACTCTGACTCTACCTGTTACTATCGTCCAAGGGGACCTCCTGCTGCCCATTACACTTCCCCTAACCCCTTCCTCCACAACACATCCCCACTCCCTACCCCTACCTACCACGGCCCTACCCCACCTCTCCTCCCCACCCCCTCTTACCCACCCCCTCTTACCCTCCATCCGCAGCCCTAACTTGGTACCCCGATACGGGGGCAATCCACCATGTTACTCTGGACCTTCAATCCCTTGCAACCTATGACTCCTATGGTGGTAATGAGCAGCTCTTGTGGGTAATGGTAAGGGGCTGCCGATCTCTAACATCGGTTTTGCCACAATCGCTTCTCCCTTATGTTCTTTTTCATTTCATTTAAATGATGTCTTGCATGTTCCCTGCATTTCCAAACCCCTCCTTCCTGTTCAAAAGTTTGCCAAGGATAATAATGCATATTTTGAGTTTTACCCCTTTTTCTTTCTTGTGAAGGATCGAACAACCAAGGAGGTTCTATTGTCCGGCCCGAGTAACGATGGGCTATATGTCTTCTCCCCGCCGTCTTTTCAAATGAGTGCCAATATTGCTGCGGGAACAACATTGGATGGATGGCATAGCCGACTGGGTCATCCCCATAAAGACTTGCTTCATCGCATGATTCGAATCAATAAATTGCCTTGTAATAATAAATCCCTATCCCCCCTTTGCAAGGCATGTCAATTAGGGAAATCATGTCGTTTACATTTACCCCTTTCCCCCTCTCGTAATTTGTTTCCACTTGAACTCATTTTTAGTGACGTTTGGAGCCCCGCCCATGTTTCCTCTGTTTTTGGTCATCGGTATGTTGTCATCTTCGTGGATGACTTTTCAAAGTACATATGGTTTTACCCAATGACCCATAAATCCGAGGTTTTCCAAAATTTTCGTCGTTTTCAAACCTTAGTTGAGCGGCAATTTTCCCGTAAAACTATCTCTGTCCAAACCGATTGTGGGGGTGAGTGTCGCACTCTCCCCTCATTTTTTGACCAAATGGGTATTTGCCATAGAATTTCGGCCCCCCATACACATGAGCAACAAGGCTCTGTTGAGAGGCGACATCGCCACATTGTTGAGACCGGCCTCTCTCTCCTTGGCCATAGCTCGGTTCCCCAGCACTATTGGCACAATGCTTTTGACACGGCAGTCTATCTAATCAACTGAATGCCATCCAGGGCTTCAATGGACCTTTCCGCATTTCACCTATTATTTCACAAAGCACCTGAATATTCTTTTCTTCGGGTATTCGGGTGCTTATGTTTTCCCTTCTTAAGGCCATATAATAATCACAAAATGGACTACCGGTCTACCCCATGTGTGTTCCTTGGTTACAACACCTCACATATCGGCTATATATGTCTTGACCGTTCTACCAATAAAATTTATATAGCCCGCCATGTCAGATTTCATGAATCTGAGTTCCCCTTTGCCTCACCAACCACCGCCTCCTCAACCTCATCATCGGCATCTCTATCATTGCCTCCATGGGCAATTGCTCCCAACAGGTTACCACCACCACTCAATCCGCCATCAACAACCAACCCACCCCTACACTCTCCCATTACCTCTAGTCCACCCACCCCACCTCCTCAATAAACCAGTCCCAACCTTCCCCCCCCACACCAACCGAATGCTACACCATCCCCACTACGGCGCACCCGCTCTATCCACGACCTATACCTTCACACCACTCCCATTTCCACCGCTCTCTCTGCCACTACAAATCCCCCTTGAACCCACCTGTTTCACTCAAGCCAACAAAATTCTGAAGTGGCGTGCGGTGATGACGGAAGAATTCAATGCTCTTTTAAAGAATGACACTTGGGATCTTGTACCACCCCCTCCGCCTTCTAAAAATATTGTGGGCTATAAATGGGTGTATCGGGTCAGAAGGAAAGCAGATGGCTCTCTTGAGCGTTATAAGGCTCGCCTTGTGGCAAAGGGCTACCACCAACAACCTGGCCTTGATTACACTGAAATTTTCAGTCCGGTTGTTAAGCCCACCACCATTCGTACCATTCTCTCACTTGCTATTTCTAATGGTTGGGCCATGCGACAACTCGATGTCCATAATGCCTTCTTGCATGGCATACTACAAGAAGAGGTTTACATGTCCCAGCCTCCTGGATTTGTTGACCCGACCAAGCCCAACCATGTCTGCAAATTATTGAAGTCTCTCTATGGGCTCAAGCAAGCTCCACGGGCTTGGTTCACTCGCCTCTCCCAGTTCCTGCTTAAAATTGGATTCAAGGCAAACAAATCCCTCTTTATTCATATATCGGGAGGCTACTAACACTATTTTTGTTCTTATATATGTTGATGACATCGTTGTCACTGGGAATTCCAAGGACCAAATATCAACTCTTCTCCAGCAACTGGCACAAGAATTTGCTATCAAGGACTTAGGCCCATTGCATTTCTTTCTAGGGGTTGAGGCTCTCCCCCATGATTGGGGCCTACTTTTTTGTCAGTCCCGATATATTGGTGATTTGTTGACAAGGGCCGACATGACCGACTGTAAGCCCCTACAGACTCCAGTGGCAACCATTATGGCTCATATCGCCTCCTCTGGTACTCCTATGGCCAACTCGACATTGTATCGATCCATCGTCGGGGTACTTCATATGTGACCTTGACTCGCCCGAATGTCACCTTTGCGGTTAATAAAGCCTGCCAATACATGCATGCCCCAACTGAGACTCATTGGGGGCTGGTCAAGCGGATTCTCCGCTATCTCAAAGGCACTCAATCACACGGCCTGTTAATTGACCGTCGTTCCGATCTCCGGTTACAAGCCTTTAGTGATGCTGATTGGGCTGGTTGCGGTGATGACAGAAAATCTACAGGCGGATTTGCCATCTTTCTCGGGACTAACCTCATCTCATGGATATCAAGAAAACAACGTACTGTTGCACACTCTTCCACAGAGGCAGAATATAAGGCCCTAGCAGATGCGGCCGCTGAACTCATATGGCTCCAATCTTTATTTACCGAACTTGGCATCACTCTATCTGGCCCGCCAATACTTTGGTGTGACAATATTGGCGCAACGTATCTCTCAGCCAATCCAGTCTTTCACGCCCGGACCAAACATGTTGAAATTGACTTCCACTTTGTCCAGGATCATGTTGCCAGCCGTGAATTGCTCGTCCAGTTCATCTCCACACATGACCAACTAGCAGACATCCTCACCAAGGCCTTCGCAACGGCCCGGTTCCAGTTCTTACGCGACAAGTTGAAGCTTCGATGCTCGAAACCTTCCACTTGAGGGGGCGTATTGACCAAATATTGGATTCCCTCCTAAACTTGGAAACCCAATATTTGGTTCTATCCTACCACCTCAGCTCTAGACAAGAATCCACAAAATCATCCAATCAAGGATGTACCAATTGTACATACCAAACATAGGGTGTGCTACACTTGTAAACTTTCCTCTCTCTATATATACTTGTAATAATCTATTCTTTCAATCAGTGAAAAACACAATCAATTATACCATATTCTATTAGTTCTATGAAGGTGGAAAGGGTAGGTGGATCTCTTACGACTCCTTACGCCATGACGGCTGGGAGGATCTTCATTGAAGGTGGTTCTATCCTTCTTCATTGCTCAATCCGGTAAGTATTTTAATTTTCTGCAATTCCCTTCTTCCCCTAATCCTCTACAGCCCACCCTACAGGCCTCCTTTTATTTGTATTTGAATTCCCTAAACCCTAGTTCAGTTACAGCCTCAACCAACCATCAAAGTTCATTCATAATTCAGTCACAGCCCCTTTACTTCATTCCTTCCACTCGATATTCATCTCAGCCCTATCCGACCATATAAACCCTAATTCCCCATTAACCTCCATTAAACCTAAAACAGCCTCCTCCCCAAAGCTGAGGGAGGCCTAGGGATTAGGTGTATTCAGGACTCCAATACTGCGGGCATCCTAAAGCTAATCTGGAAAATCTCTTCCAAGCATGATTCTATATGGATCCAATGGGTTTACTCCCACCTCCTCAAAAATAATTCCATCTGGACCGCTCCCATCCACCCCGATTCCTCCTACATGTGGCGCAAGATTCTCCACTTGCGCCACACTGCCCTGCACGCCATCTCTTTCTCCATTGCTGATGGCTCCTCTACTTCCATTTGGCTTGATCCTTGGCACCCCCTTGGAGTTCTCTACAACCATTTTGGCCCTCGAGCTATCTATTCCTCTGGGATCCCTAAGGACGCGCCCCTCTTCTATCATCTCCCTTGGCTCTTGGTCCCCCCCTCCCCCCTATCCCCATCCTCTCCTCAATCTGGCCTTCCCTCCCCCCCTTCCCCCCCTCCCCCTCCACTGTTGACAAAATTACTTGGCTCCCTTCCTCCACTGGCCTCTTTAGCTTCAGCTCTGCTTGGAATTTTGTCCGCCCACAAGCCCCCCTTGTCCCCTGGCACAAACTGGTTTGGTTCAAAGGCCACATCCCCCGCCGTAGTTTCCTAGTTTGGCGAACCCTCAACCATTACCTCCCCATCCAAGCCTTTCTCATCTACCGCAAAATCCCTGCCCCCCAACCTGTACCTTGTGCTGGTCTGGTTCTAAAGACATCGACCATCTCTTCTTTGCTTGCCCCTTCTCCCAAACCATCTGGAAAAAAGCCCTTTCGTTCATTTGGCCCCGCAGCAGACGTCCCTTCCCCTTTGATAGAGAGTGGCTTTGGATGATCAGATCATTCCCAGGAGGCTCTATTTGCGATGCCATTGGGAAGCTAGTTTTTGGAGCTTCGCTTTACCATATCTGGATGGAGAGAAACCTCCGGAGATGGTCTACCAATTCTAGATCTTTCGACTTGATTTGGAAGTCCATCTCCTTTGACGTTTCTATGAAATTGAGCTTCCTTCCCCACAAGTCTTTGTTGGATTCTCCCAGGAATAGGCATATGGTTAGAGCCTGGGACCTTGATTGTACCATTTTACAGCCCCCTCCCTAATGGGCTAGTGGCTTCTTTTCCCCCCCCCCCCCCACTTTCCCTTGTTTTCTCTCTTGCCCACCTCGGGCTTTCTTTGGTAATACATTTTTTATTCACCAAAAAAAAAACCTAAAACAGCCTAAAACCTGTTCAGACCTAATCTGCCATCAGAACCCCACCATATTTGGATTGAACATCCCCCTCCCTGTTTGGGAAACTCGATCCCAACCCTAGCCCTAAACTCCCATTAAAACCCTAATTTCAACCTAAATTCTAAAACCCAAAACCTGAAACCCTAACCCTAATTTCTGAAATTTCGAATCGTCATCTAAACCTAACCAAACCTAGTCCATTGAACTCCCTAAAACCTGCCTAGTTTAATCATATAAACTACATTCTCATTACCCTACCCTAACCCTAGGAATTGACCTAAAATCCTCATTCTGTCTATTCGAACCAGCAGCCCCCTTTTTATTTGATCCTGTTGCTTGGCCTCTAGTAGGATCCTTCTCCTATCTAGAGCTACATTAGCATATTACAGAAACTGAACATGGATATGACTCTCAATTGATACAACCAAGGGGGCAGAAACTAATGTCAAATGGAGGTTCCAATAACGTGATTATGGATTTAAATTATCAAAGCAAAGTAATGGTTAGATTAGGAGAAATAAGCATGGACATAAAATAAAAACTAAGAAACTCTGAATAAGTAACTGAAAGGAGAAAAGCTATACCTTACAAGCGAATGACTGAATGTCCACCAAACTCTTGCCGAAGGTAGTGAAGGAAAGGGAACAACATATTAAAATTTGAAGTCCATCCGATGGCTGAATAGGGAGAAACAAGAGACTGATGTTCTGCAAATCAAAATAAGCACAACAGAAAATTGTAGACCAGGAAAGTTAAATAAAAACCCATATAAAATAGGTTACAGTGACAAGAAAAGAAGATTGTAAGACACAATGAAAGATTAGATATAACCCAAAGTAGGCCACTATTGAGTATATATGCGTGCTGGAATTTCTGCAGAATAATGAAAGAAGGAGAAGAATAGAAGATGAGAAGATAGAAGGGGTGGGTATGACCAGGGCTTCAGCTCCACTGGCCTGTGGGAAGGGCTTCACTACCTTGACAGCAACTGAATCACTACAGTGCATACACACACGACCATAATTTATCTAAGCATCAAAATCTGTAGTGTGCCCTTCTTCTTTATTTATAAAAACTGATTGCTAGTTACAAAAAAAAAAAACCACTAATGGTCTCAATGACTTAGAATATCCTCATCAAGGATCTTTCCAAAAAGGAGGATTCTTGCTATTACAAGAAAAGGAAACTTTCTAACACAAAAAGATACTCTTTAGTTGTAATTACTTAATGACTAAGAATATTCTAGAAAATAGAAAGTAAATAAATCTAGCATCATAACAAAGCTCCAGCATAGCTGTCCATTTAGAGGCCCACACAACTCTTTGTGAACAGTACCACCAAACCTTCTTCTTCCTTGAACTGCATCAAGGGCTGAGTACCTGTTTGATGGAGCCAAATTTAGTAGATGATTGATCTCTGATGCCTTGGACCATTTTAATGTAGTACATAACTCATACATATCTCATATCTTTCTTGCAACTAAAAAAATCTATCATACTGCTGATTGGATCCTGCTAATGACCAATTTTATCTTTTACCTTACTTTCTAAATTTGACCTCTTCTTAATTACTTCTTCAAACAGGTGAACATAGATGATCTTTGGGCACCTGTTGCTTCGGGTGGTTGGAGGCCATCCTCTGCTCCACGGTCTGACTGGGCCCGTATGTGGTTTTCCATCGTTTCATCCAATAAATTATTTCATATGCTGATTTGTGTTACAATGGAAATATTTTTGCATGCTTAAATCTGTTTGTCTTGTTGGCTTCCAATCTTGAAGTCTGTTAAAGCTTGTTCTCTTGGCAGCTCCTCCAAATGAGAGCAATGGTTACTTGACTGTTCGTTGCAATGGTGGTCTGAATCAACAGCGCAGTGCAGTATGTATTGACTTCTTGTTATGATATATATATATATATATATATATATATATTTTTTTTTTTTCAAAGAGCTGCATGTTATAAATTAGATCACATTAATAATATATTATATAATACAGTCCTTGAAATCTTTGGGTGCTCTTCCTTACAAAATTCTCTTAAGTTCTATCTTTTATTTAAACTTAGGGCATAAAAATATTCTATTTTCCTTTGGGATCCTTGGATGCATTTAATTCTTGTTATATTATTGTAAATGGATAAATGCATGAGCTCAATCTAGAACTGCTACTGTGACATTCTTATTTAAGTAGGTTTCTCCTAGCATACTTTTGTAGCATCTAAGTTGGTCTTGCAGTGCATTCCCAATAAAGCTTTTAAGGTTCAATAGAAGGAACAATTTTATGATGAATCAATGAATTGGTAGCTGGACAGTTCAATATACTGCTGTTTTGACGTTCTTTCTCCATGGATGATATAGTTGAATGCTTTGGAAGATCTGACTCAGTAAAGTGAAGTTTTTCTTATTCATAATTCTGAAACCTAAGGACCAATTGAAAGTTGACTGGTCTGGCAGTTGTGATAAAATAAAGGGGTGAATAGGTATTCATTGGCTATCTAATGAACTGAAAAGTGTTTTGAGTGTTTGATGCTGATATGCACTGCTGAGAATAATAACTTTGAAAAACCTAGATTGCTGACGTTTCTTTGTGGTTCTTTTCGTGTTTTATCAGATAAGTTTGCATAAAAATATAGGGAAATGGCTCTTTGAGCTGCTAGGGGAGGGTACACTAGCACGCTCTCTCTCTCTCCTCACATGAAATGACCTCGCTGCCCTCCTATGTGCGAAACCATTCTGCCACACCTCATTGGTGTGCTCCTTTATGCCGCTTGCTCAGAGAAACAGGAACCCTCTCCCAAAAATATATTTCATGAAGTGTGCATTATGAAATAAATATATAAGCTGATGTATCAGAGATAGGGGCTGTCACCTGGTGCGATGGTAAAAAACTAGGCTACCAGCTTGACGACGCTGGTTTGAGACTTTGAGTCTTGAGAACACTACTTTGTGCAGAAATGCCAAAGGTTGGCACCATGTCCAATCCATCCCCTACGGGACCTTGCGAAAGCGGGAGTTGCACAAGATTACAGCCCTTTACACTACCACATGACTGATATAGGCAATGTGGGTGGGCTTCCACCTTTGTTTGAGTTTCTTCGTTTTCCCCCATCAAAATTTCATTTTTTCTTTTAATAAAAAAAAACGTTTGTGAGTTCATATCATCATATGCTTCCATGCCCTATAAAGTATATCATCCTATTGTGAATTGTAAAGGCAGTGCTTCCTATTCCATGCATGTCACAGTTTGAGCTAATAACTTCTATTTGTAGATTTGTAATGCTGTTCTTGCTGCACGAATCATGAATGCTACACTAGTGCTGCCTGAGTTGGATGCGAACTCCTTTTGGCATGATGATAGGTGACCATTTTCTGCACCCATTTAATTTCATGTTTCTTTAGACAATGCATCACTTCCTTCAGTGAATGGACCATTTTCATGCTATTTGTGTTTTCTATTGATTATGATGCCCACATGAAATGATTTCCCTAAAACATTCATTAGAAGCTTGGATTAAGAACTTTTGATAAACATCTAAACAAAAGCGTGTACAGTAAGCTAATTGTGTTTAGCTTTAATAACATTCTTGTGAAGGATACTAATATTTTTGACTATTTTTGGATAAAAAACTGATGTAGGATGGACTGGGAGCCTAAGTTTGTGATGGGCTGACTGTAAGGAGAAAATTAGTGAACACGTGATAAGAAGAATATAGGAAGAGAAATTATAAAGTACTAAGAGAAAATTCCGATCTGTAACATAGAATCAGAATTGGGTAAGAAAAAAGGAAAACAGATTCAGAAAATTGGGATCAATTTGTAGCAATTAAGCATAGAGGAGGACAAGAGACTGGAAAGTGAAATCAGTAGTAGAATAGATAAACACCGATAGACCATGATCAGATCTATATCAAGTATACAGGACCAATCAATTTACTGTTGGGTAAAAATTGTAGTTATTTGCAGTTCAATCAATAGATACAAAGAGACACAGAAATATATGTGTTTCATGACAGAGTTAATGATGAAAGAATTTCAACTATAATTGTGCTATGTGAACCTGAAATAGAAGATGAAAAAGTAGAATACAAGGAGAAAGGTGAATACTGATTTGGTGTTGTGAAAAGTACCATGAGCAGTACTATTAAGAAAACAGCAAAGAAAAGCTGATAGTAGAATATGGTAGAGAGGGAGGAGGGGGAGATGTTAGGTTCCTCTTCACTAGGACCAATGTAGTTGTGTTGGCTACGGATTGCAGCCGTGGTCTTCAGATAGATGTCACCCACACGACCTTTATGGTGTTGACATGATTGAACCTATTCTCTCTTCCTCGCTTTATGAATATATATAAAAAGGGAGAGAGGTGGTGTGATGAGCTCTTTTTTCTTTCTTTGTTTCCATGAGCGTGTGTGAAGATAAGATTTGTGATCTCTGTTTTTTTTTTTTTTTTTTTTTCTCTTGGTTTGTTTTTGTGAGTGGGCTTGGAGATTAAAAAAAAGAAAGAAAATCTCAGTGGGTGCTCTCTCTCTCTCTCTTGTGCTACCTCTTACTTGGGTTGCGGCATGATGGTGTTCTCCCTGTCAGGGAAGGTATTACGATTTCATCTTGTGTTTGTCATTATCGGTATTGAGGTGAGAATATTGTATTGTTGTGGATCCACCTATTTTGTAAGTTATTATCAGTATTCTCTTCGTTTGTTCTTCCTAACTAGAAGGTTCGATAAAGACTGTTATGTAAGGACTTTAAGGTTATTCCAGGGGAGAGCCTAACCGCACCACATAGATTAGTGGTCATGTATTATGGATATGTGCCTCACTACACAAAATCATAAGAAAGGTGAGTTTATTTGCCCTAGGATAAGGTGGTGGAACTTAAAAGGAGATACTTCAAAATCATTTACTTTGATGAAGTGGTCAAACAAGGAAAGTGGGACTTTGAGGGAGACACTAATACGATGTGGAATGAGATGATTACTAGTATTAAGGTTGCTAAAAATGTCCAAGGCAAATCGAAAGGAAAACATCATTCCTCTAGATAGACTTGGTGGTGGGGTGATGAGGTTCAAACAACCATTAAGACTAAGAATGCTACTTTTAAGGCATGGCAAAAAACTAAGGATGTAGAGGATTTACAAAGGTATAAATTTGCCAGAATTGAAGCTAAAAGATTGTGGGAAAAGCAAGGGCGAAGGAAGGGAAAAAAACTATCTATAAGATAGTTTAAGTGAGGGAAAGGAAGAGTAGAGATCTTGACCATGTTAGATGTATTAAAAGTGAAGATGGTAAAGTACTGATAAGGGATGAGGACATTAAGAAGAGATGGGAAATTTATTATTGCAGCCTATTAAATGAAGACACTTCGAGTAATAGTGTTTTGGAAGACTGCATTACCCATCAAGGCATCACATGTCGTAGATATATACAAAAAATTAGGGCGTCTAAAGTAAAAGCAACTTTAAGGAGGATGAAAGTTTACGAGTCACACTATGAAACTTTGGGAGAAGGTTATTGAAGCCTGTTTGAGAAGAGAGACTCATATATCAGTGAACCAATTTGGCTTTATGTCAGGTAGTTCCACGACGGAAGCTATCTACTTATTGAGGAGGCTCATGTAAAGATATAGAGATGGTAAGAAGGATCTCCATATGGTCTTTATTGACCTGGAAAAAGCCTATGACCGAGTCCCTAGAGATTTAATCCGACATGCCCTAGTGAGGACAGGGGTGTCGAGTAAATATGTGGATGTAATTAAGGATATATATGAGGGCGTGGTGACTAGTGTGAGATTTATGGGAGGTCAGGGCAAGGAATTTCCTATTACGATTGGGTTACATCAGGGATCAACAATCCTTAGCCAAGAACATTCAAGACGAGGTCCCATAGTGTATGCTGTTCGCCGATGATATCGTTTTGGTGGATGAGACAAAAGAAGGGATTAAATCTAAGTTACAGCTTTGGAGGTCAACCCTGGAAACAAGAGGGTTTAAGATTAGTAGAACGAAGACAGAGTATATAATGTGTAATTTTAGTGACACTATGATGGATACTGATATGGTGCGAATTGAGGAAACAGAGATACCAAAAAGTGACTATTTTAGATATCTGGGGTCAATCATAAATAAAGAAGGTGACATAGAAGATGATGTTTCACAGAGAATTAAAATGAGATGGAAGAAGTGGAGAGGTGCTTCCGGAGTGCTATGTGACCAGCGTAATCCTTTAAAGCTTAAAGGAAAGGTCTATAGGACTGTTGTTCGACCGGCTATGATGTATGAGGTAGAATGTTGGGCAGTTAAGAAGTGTCACATTGATAAGCTATATGTAGCAAATATGAGGATGTTAAGATGGATGTGTGGAAAAACAAGGAAGGATAAAGTAAGGAATGAACGTATAAGAGTGGACTTGGGAGTTGCCCCGATTAATGACAAGCTCTGAGAGAGTCGTTTAAGGTGGGATGGTCTTAATCAACGGAGGCCTAGGTACACCCCAATTAAAAAGGAGCTTAAAAAGCTAGGGGCAGACCTAAAATGACCATAGGAAAAGTGGTGAGGAAGGACTTGCATAGTCTAGGTTTTGTACCAAGTATGACCTCGGATAGAGCCTATTGGAGGGCAAGGATCCATGTAGCGGACCCCATTTAGCTGAGATTCTCCTGACTTGTTGGGCTATGACTTTGTCATCTTACTATTTTTCATTTCTCATCTCTTTCCCTTCCTTGGTTAGAACTCTATTTTTACTACTGTTTTTTTGTTTAGATCCATGTAGCCGACCCCATTAAGTTGGGATAAGGCTGAGTTTGTTGTTGTTGTTGTTGTTGTAAGGAGGATGAAAGTAGACGAGGCAAAAGACCTAGATGAGGTCCCAATAGATGTGTGGAAGAGCATAAGCATCTGTGGTTTATCTTGGCTACCTAAGCTATTTAATACGATTATGAGTACAAGAAAAATGCCATATGAATAGAGTAGAGGCTTTGTGGTTTCGATTTACAAAAATAAAGGTGATATTCAGAGCTGCAATAACTATAGAGGCTTAAAACTAATGAGTCATACTATTAAATTATAGGAGAGGGTTATTGAAACCCACCTGAGACAAGAAACTACTATTACGGAGAACGAATTTGGTTTTATGCCAAAAAGATCCACGACGGAAGCTATTTACTTAGGAGACTTGTGGAAAATTTAGAGATTGCAAGAAGGATCTCCATATGGTCTTTATTGACCTAGAAAAAGCTTGTAACAGCGTCCCTAGAGAGTTAATGTGGCAAGTACTAGAGAAGAGAAGTGTTTCAAGTAAATATGTGAACATAATTAAAGATATGTATGATGGTGCGGTGACAAGTATAGGGGGAGGGGTCAAGGTAGTGAATTCCCAATTACAATTGGGTTACATCAAGGATCAGCTTTGAGCCCTTATTTGTTTGCGCTTATCATGGATGATTTAACCAGAGACATTCATGATGAGGTTCCTTCTTGTATATTTTTTTTGATGATATTGTTTTGGTGCATGAAATAAAGCAGGGATTAATGCCAAGTTGGAGTTATGGAGATCAACTTTGGAATCAAATGGTTTAAGATAAGTAGAACTGTAGAAAACCTAGGACCTATAACCAGTAAGTTTAGAGAGGAGAAAAGAGAGAAGAGAAGATGGAAGAAGACTGTTGAGAGAACACAAGCTTGGATGAATTGAACTGCATCCAGGCCTTCTATTTATAATATTCAAAAGCTTGAAAGACAAGTAAACTAGGGAAACAAGTAAACAAACAGATAAAATACCCAAAATACCCTTATCGGGTTACATATCTCAACACTCCCCCTCAAGTTGATGCATAGATATCGTACATGCCCAACTTGACTAAACTAGGATGAAACAACTTCCCAAGTTGTCGCAGCAGTGTCTAGCAGTAAGTACCCACTTGAAATGTAGCACTTGGATTTGACACATGGGCGAATGGATGATGCTCCCAAATAATCCTGGATAGTTAAATCTTCAAGAATTGGAGATAATTAATCTTCAAAACTCGGACAGACTTGATCAGCAAACCTAGACAAATTTGTTCTGCAAAGCTTGAGAAGAATCGTTCTTCAAAATAGAGAGAAGCACCAATCTTAATAAAGGCAGAAAAAAAAGTCTGACACAATCTTCCAAAATTGGCTGCTTTCATTGATCTTCAATATCTGTCTAGTGATGAATCTCGGATCTTCACAGTGGCATAAAATCTTGAAGACAAACAAATAGGGCAGCAAACATTGGAAAAACCTGAATCAACCCAACTGTAAGTCCAATCCTCAAAAAGGCAACCAAATAAGATCCCCAAACTATCTTCGATACTTTTTTTTTGGTAGAATATCTTCAATTCGTCAATCTCCTCCTCATGGCAAATATAACCCAATAACTAAAGATACCCAATGGCAATAGTGGAAAAAAAACTGGTCGTCAATGTTTTGCACAAATGTTCTGCAATATTTGCAAGTTTCTACAATGGAATTGTACATAATCTCCCCCTCACGTGTAGTAGTACACGGGGACAAGTAATGGAGATGATGCAAGGGATAATGGCAAAAAATGTAATTTTTTAGAATTTTCAAAAGGTGCTATGGGTAATTAAAAAAAGGAAGGAATGACAAATTATAATTTACCAGAAATTTCTGAAGGAGTTATGGGTAAATACCAAAGCTATGGTATATGAAGGGAATTAGAATTATTGCAAGGGGAATGGACAAGAAGGGAATGGCAAAATTGTAATAAATTAGAATTTCAAAGGAGAATGGCATTATCGTAATTTACTTGGGACCTCAAGAGACAAGTAAGGAGAATGGAAGTATTAATGAGAAGGATAGGTTTGGAATGAAAAGAAAAATAAGGATATGATCGGAATTAAGGGTGGAGGGCAAGGGTATGTAAGTCCCAAACAGAACAAAAAAAGAAAAACAAAACATGTTACCAGGGATAACTCACGGAATAAGGGATAAATAGGAGAAAAAAATGCCACGATTGATGAGGGACTCTTCTTCTCCCTTTTAATAAGGCACCAAAGACGGTAAAGCAGAAACTGGAGGATCCAGGAAGCAGTGGAAGACTCAAACTACCGAAATCAGCAACACGATGAAGGGGGCGATAATCTGGAAACCTTATCTCGCGAAAATCATGCTCCAATAAGAAATGTTAGCTCGCGGAAATCTTCTTCAACCCTCGCTGAACTCCAGGAACAAATCGCTGCCTTCTTCAACCTTCTCCTTCAACCAACAGCAGACTAACAAATCGATTCCAAGATGCAACAGCAGGAGCAAATCGATTGCAAACAAATCAAATGGTAGCAGCAACAATAATGTTTAATGATAGCAGAAAATAGCAATAAGTTGGATCCTCTTCAAGAATCAATCGATAGCAGCAACACTCAAGAAGAACACCTTCAATCTAACAAACAAACTTCTGATATGGAAACTCCTACAGAGCAGAATCGAACAGCAAACTCCAATGATCAGATCTGATTTAAGTAGGAAAAAAAACAGATCTGATTTGGATAAAACAAAGACTTCGATCTTCAAGACTTGGGCAGAATAAATCTGCGATTTCCAGAAAAAGAAGAGACTTGATTGATCTTCAAAAAGGAAGAACCAGTGTGCAAAATCTCCCATCTATAACCAAAGAACAAACTTCTGCAATCCCTAATTAACAAATAGAAACTGATCTCCAGAGTAGCAGATTCGACTCTTCAACAAGATGGAAGAACTTCGATTTCCAATAGCAGGCAGACTCAATCTCAAAACCAGGGCAGCAGTAGTTTTCATGAAGGCAGCAACTGTCGATCTCCAACCTTCATTGAAAGGAAAAAACCGCAACATAACTGCAAAAATTTTTCCAGAACTGGAAACTGCAAGCCATCAATGTATAACCACTTGATTTCCAAATAAATAAATATAACAAGGATGAAACGAGCAGGAAACCCTAGTTCTTCTTTTCTTTCTATGTACTAGGGTTTCTCCATAAATCGGAGAAACTTGAAATGACTCCCAAAACTGCAAATCTTGGAGAGAATCAGTCACTGGTTACAACATCTTTGATACCATGTAGAAAACCTAGGACCTGTAACCAGTAACTTTAGAGAAGAGAAAAGAGAGAAGAGAAGATGGAAGAAGACTGTTGAGAGAACACAAGCTTGGATGAATCGAACTCCATCCCAAGCCTTCTATTTATAATATTCAAAAGTTTGAAAGACAAGTAAACTTGGGAAACAAATAAACAAACAGATAAAATACCCAAAGTACCCTTATCAGATTACATATCTCAACAAGAACGAAGACGGAGTATATGGTGTGTAGCTTTGGTTACAGTAGAAGTGTAGAACGGAAATGCGGTAGTGAAAATTGATGAGAGGGAGATTCCACAAAGTGATTATTTTAGGTATTTGGGTTCAATTATAAATAAAGAAGGTGATATAGACGATGATGTTTCTTAAAGAACTAAACTAGGGCGGATGAAGCAGAGAGGTTCATTCGGAGTGTTGTGTGATCAACGTATTCCTTTAAAACTTAAAGGAAAATTATATAGGATAGCCATACGACCAGCAATGATGTATGGTGCGGAATGTTGGGCTGTTAAAAAGCATAGTATAGATAAACTTGGTGTAGCGAAAATGAGGATGTTGAGATGGATGAGTGGAAAAATTAGGAAGGATAAAGTGAGGACTGATCGTATTAGAGCTGATTTGGGAGCAGCTTCGATATATAATAAGCTACGAGAAAGTCGTTTGAGGTGGCATGGCCATATTCATCGAAGGCCTTTGGATGCCCCAGTACGGAGGAGTGATTTGATTTATATTGAAGGAACTAAAAGAGCTAGGGGCAGACCTAAAATGACCTTAGGAGAAGTAGTGACAAAAGACATGCATAGCTTAGGCCTTGTATCAAGTATGACCTCGAATAGAATTGATTGGAGGGCAAGGATCCATGTAGCCGACCCCATTTAATTGGGATAAGGCTGAGTTATTGTTGTTGTTGATGATGTTTGGTAGCCTCTAGCATTGAATAGAGAGAATTGTAATCCCATTTGATTATAGTGGAAGATTTACTTGGTCAAGGTCCCTTGGTTTTTTCCTTTCACCTTGGATGGGTTTTACACATTAATAGTTGGTGTGTTCTTTTGTTGTTGACTTGAATTTTTTTTTTTTAAATTTATTTTCCTTATTAGCTTTGCGCATATTTGATTGTTTTGTATCTCCATTAACTTATACACATGTGGGAATATGGTTTATTTTTTCCACCAAATGCTATTAAGCAAGGTTCTTGTAATCGTGTGTGAACGATGGAGGGAAATGCCACTACACGGATGATTAGCTTTAATGGGAGCAATTGGATGATTTGAAAAGCGAAGATGGAAGACTTTTTGTATTGCAAGGATCTGTACACACCCGTAGAGGGTGAAACGACGAAATTGGAAAAAATGTGTGATGTCGAATAGAAGACCTTAGATCCGAAAATTTGTTGGCTTTATCTGACAATTTCTAGATGACATAGTTTCCCATCTCGTATCCACATAGGTGTCGGCGTATTTAGAAGGGTTGTACAAAAAGAAGATTGCCAGCAATAAAACTTTATGTATTAGAAAGCTTGTTAACCTGAAGTACAAAGAAGGAAGCTCAATTGCACAATATTTAAATGAGGTGTAAAGTATTGTGAATCAGTTCTCCTCTATGAAGATGGTGCTTGACGATGAGTTACAAGCCCTATTACTTATCAACTCATTACCCAACAGCTTGGAGACATTGGTGGTGTCTCTTAGAAATTCTGCACTAGATAGGGTGCTTGGCAATAATCTCACATTAACTAACTCTGGGACCTTGGATGACTTCATATACCTGTCGGGACCCTCCACCTAATAGTTTATGCTTTTGGATTTGATACTTCAACAGTGCTCACAGTGAGTCAAGTGATAGGAAGTTTGTTGAATGAAGAGACACAAAGAAATTTGTTTGGATTCACCTCAACTAGAAGTAATTGTTGCCATAAACTGGGGGAGAAGCAAAAGCAAGTTATGAAAAGAGATTACATGCTACTACTGCAAAATGGAAGGGCATATGAAAAATGAGTGTAGAAAGCTCAAAAGAGATGAAAAGAGAGAGGAGGAGAAGACAGATGAAAAAGATACCCTTGCCCTACTCAGATGGAGATATTTTTTTACAGGTGAATAACAGATGGAGATATTATTATATCTAGTTGTGAAAAATCTTGTCACCTCAATGGATTATTGATACTGATGGCCTCATTGATCTTGTTCGAGTTTCTCCACTTATGGCACATAATGATGGAGATGTACAACAAGATATGAAGACGTAGATGATGAAGATGGCAATGATGATGCTCCTACACTCGGTCCAACTGATGTTGAACAGCGGGAGCAGCCCCCTCGAGAGCCACCGGTTGAACCTCAATTGATGAGATGGCCTACCAAAGAGCAATAAACGTCTATCATGTATTCACCACATCAGTGCAGGTGATCTGGAATGCTTTGAAGAAGCTGAGGCAGATGAGTGTAAAAGCTATGCAAGAGGAGTAGTTGCATAATGGAAGTACAAGCTTTTTCCGGTGCAATGTTGGATCTGTACCATGATCAGGAGTTGTTTGCAATGTTAAATAAGGTAAGCCGTTTGCAATGTTAAAGGCACCATAATGTAGGTTTGGTAAGATGTGGTGGGCACTATTATAAATTGAGAAGTTTGATGTACGTCATGACGGATAGCTTGTGTTAAAGAGATGCATAGATGTTGACATGGCAGGTTTAGCAGATCCCTCCTCATGAGTCAAAGGGGGAGTTTCTTGGATTCCCTCCTCATGAGGACCCACATTATTGTGTTGGCTATGGCTTTCAAGTCATGGTCTTCAACTAGGTGATGTCAGTACGTCACCCACACAACCTTTATACTGGTAATGTGATTGAACTACTTCTCACTTTATTAATATGCTAAAAGAGAGAGAGAAGTGGTGTGGCGATCTCTTTTCTTTGTTCATTTCCATGAGCGTGTGTGGATAAGAAAAAGGTGTTGCAATCTCTTTTTTTTCTCTTTGTTTGTTTCTGTGAATGAGAAGGAGATCCCACAAAGTGATTATTTTAGGTATCTAGGCTCAATCATTAATTAAAAGGTGGTATAGAAGATGATGTTGCTCGGAGAATTAAAATAGGATGGATGAAGTGGAGAGGTGCGTCCGGAGTGCCATGTGATCAGTGTATAACATTAAATCTTAAAGGAAAATTTTATAGGACTGTCATTCGACCGGCTATGGTGTACGGTACGGAATGTTGGGCAGTTAAGAAGCATCATATAGATAAAATAAGCGTAGTGGAGATAAGGATGCTGAGATGAATGTCTGGCAAAACGAGGAGGGATAAAGTGAGGAATGACCGCATTAGAGCTGAGTTGGGAGGAGCTCCGATACATGATAAGCTTTGAGAAAGTCGTTTGAGGTGGCATAGCCACGGAGACCTTGGGATGCCCCAATTTGGAGGAGTGATTTGATTTAGATGGAAGGCACCAAAAGAGCCAGGGGAAGGCCTAAAATAACCTCAGGAGAAGTGGTGAGGAAAGACATGTATAGCATAGGCATCGTATCATGTATGACTTCGAATAGAGCTGATTGGAAAGCAAGGATCAATGTAGCCATCCCCATTTAGTTGGGATAACGCTATGTTGCTGTTGTTGTTGTTTGTTTGTTTGTTTCTGTGAATGGGAGTGGAGATAAATAAAGAAATAAAATCTTAGTGAGTTCTCTCTCTCTCTCTCTTGCGTTCGTCGTACCTAGGTTACGGTGTGATGACGCTCTCTGTCAATGTTTTCGTCTTGTGTTTTTCAAAGTCAGTAATAAGGTAAGAGTATTGTATTCTTGTGGATCCCACCTATTTTGGTGAGTTACTTTGGATCTATTTTGACAATGTTACTGTTCCGCATTAGTGTTTTTAGTCAGGATTTTTTTTGTTTCCATTCTCATAGAGTACTTCTGTGGGGAAGAAATGTGTTTGGCAACATGGTTTAAGAAATGTTTCTGAATAAAAAAACAAACAAAAAAAAAATGTTTTGAATATTTAATAACATAAGCATGGTATGGTCATGTACAACGGAGACTTATGGATGCACCAGTAAGGAAGAGTGACCAGATTCAGTTTGAAGGAGCTAAAAGAGGTAGGGGCAGGCCTAAATTGACTATTGGAGAAGTGGTAAGAAAGGATATGCATGTGGTAGGGCTCGATCCTAGTATGACTGCAGATAGAGTTGTTTGGAGGACAAAAACCCGTATAGCCGACCCCTTGTAGGGAAATGTTCCTGGGATGCTGCTTTGACTACTACGTGGACTTCTTCCTTTACTTATTGTATTTTTTACTTCCTCTTACTCCTTTTACTTCTTTTTACTTCTTTTATTTCTATTACTGTCATTAGCCTCTATCGGATCCATGTAGCCGACCCCATTTAGTTGGGATAAGGTTATGGTTGTTGTTTTGTTAAGCATTTCTAGCATAAAAAAAAGGATAAAATATAAGACAATATAATTTGATGGTTTCCGTTTACCTTAAGAATTCTAATCCTATGGTTTTCGTTCCCGTTTTCACTACTCTGTGATGTTGGTGCTAGCGCCAGCCAACCTAGGGAACTTTGCAGAATTCTGAGTCTCTGAACATCCCTGTCTTCCTTGCCTTTCCTTCACTTACTTTTTATATACTTCCGTAAGATTAAAGATTTGGATTTTAGTGTTGTCTGGTTCAGAATAGTGAGAGTAGGAACTCCACTTTTTTCATTTTTCTTTTTCTTTTTGTGCAAAGTGAAAGCTCAAACATGGTGAGCATTGTAGATAATGAGGAAATCATGCCCACAACTTAGGTCGGGAAGCAGGAAAGCAAAGAGGAGGTTGTCTCTATTGAGCTCCCTGCCCCATAAGGATGGAAGAAGACTCTTTCCTTGAATCATTCTCTTCTCTTAGTGTGGACCCTAGGGCACTTACACTAAGTGCTTCTGCTCAAAACTCTCTGGCCTTCTCAGGAACTTCATAGGAATCTCTTGTACTTCCACTTCTTTTTCCACTTCCACCACTTCCTTCTCTGCTACCAGTTCCATCTCTTCTTCTCCCTTCAGACTCTTTAGCGCTGCCATGGACGTACTACAGACCCTCAAGACCTGCCTCTGCATCATCGGCAGCGGCCCCGCTGCTCACATTGTTAGAGTTGTTAGTATTTTGTATAAGGGTAGTTCTGTCACTGTCTTGTTATAAGACATGACAGGTTGTATTTTTCCTTTTCTTTCCTTATTTCCATTTACCTCCTTAGGGAGGTCAGTTTAATTTTAGAAGTTATTAATGAAGTTAATATGTGTGTTGAGAAACTCTCAACACAATCGTTTTCTCTCCAAACCCTTTTCTTCTTCTTCTTCTCTTCTCCTGTCTTCTTCACCTGTGAATCTTGCCCTACTACTTGTATCTATCTATTCATAAAACCTAACTCACATTGCCGCCATCTGTGCCGGCCGTGCTGAGCTCAAACCCATACTTTTCGAGGATTGGATGGCAAACTATTGCCCGAGTGGCCAGCTCACCACCACCACCTACATCGAGAACTTCCCCAGCTTCCCCTATGGTCTCATGGGAATGGAGTTCATGGATTGCTTTTGCAGCCAGTCTCAGTCTCTCCATGTTGGCACAAAAAATCTTCACCGAGACCATAACCAAGGTCTAATTTTTTCACTAACCCTTTCAAGGTCTTCACCGTTTCCAAGTCCGTTTTTGTTGATGCTATTATCGTCTCCAGCGGTGCCATCATGAAACATTTGAAGTTCCTTGGGTTGGGCGATGAACAAGGTGAGTACCTTTGCTATTGGGGGAGAGATGGTCGTTAGTGCCTCTGCTATTGGGGAGATTACTCACGGGAGAGGGAGATGAGAAGTAGGATTGTTAGTGCCTCTGCTATTTGGGAGATGACTCACGGGAGAAGGAGATGAGAAGTAGGAGGCTCAAAGGGTTGCGTTTTATGTTCCTTTTGAAGTGTTCCCAGAACATAGAAACACTTTGATTTTGTTTTTCTGCTTCTGCTCTTTTGCGTTCTAGATGCCCGGTTTGTTCTGCAAGAACAAAAACGAACTGCGGCTGTCAAGTGTATTTCAGTTCTATTTGTGTCCACGGAGCAAAAGGACAACAGAAATACTCCATGTGAACGTTACCAAACAGAGCCTTTGTTACCCAAGTAAGTTAATTGATCTTGATGTTTGGTAGACTCTAGCATTGCCTAGAGAGGATTGTAATCCTATTATTTGTTATAGTGGAAGATTTACTTGGATTAGGTCCCGTGGTTTTTCCCTTTCACATTGGAATGGTTTTCCACATTAAAAATTGGTGTGTTCTTTTATGGTTGCCTTGATTTAATTTATTTGCATTATTAGTTTTGCTCAAACTTGGTTGTTGTGTATCTCCATTAACTTGCACACAGGTGGGCAATGGTTTGTTTTTTCTCAACAGGAGAGAGAAAGGTCACCTCCCTCTGGGCTAAGTACATCTCACAAAACACAACTACACAAGTTTGTTCCCTATGGGCTTAATGAGTACATCTCACAAAATACTAGTTAGTTAATGATGCAATAGGTTTTACCAAAAAAAAATAAAATGGTGCAATATGTAATTAGAGACTTATCCTTAGGAACTAGAACATTCACCCAATTCAAATTACAAAAATAACCTCATCTAATACCATGAATTACAAATTTGCCCCTATCCAAAATCATCAAAATTACCTCACTTAATACTGATCCTATGCTACTCTCCACCTTATACAATGCTTCCCAATCACATGTTGATCTTACATTTGTGAAGGAAGATCAAGCCATATGAATCTTTAACAGAAATGTTTTATTAAGGATAATATATAGGGACAATTTCCTAGATCTACAAGATAAGAAAAAGTATTACAAAACAAGTAGGCTTACAAGAAAAGTAAGTGTAAAACAAAGTCAAATTTACTTGTTTTGTAATACTTTTTCTTATCTAGTGGATCTAAATAATTTTCCCTAATATATAATGTACCATATTTGTCTATCTATGTGTTATGTTGGTGGGTGGGTGTGTGACATCTTACTGGTAAATCTTTCTAATATATATTTATCTATGCTCAAGGTAACTAAATGAGTCACTTGCTAGTGGGTGAACTTTGAACTGTGGTGACCCTGTACCTGCATTGATTCATTGAACCATCTCATTCCAGTAGCAGCAGTAATTCATCTGCTATAATGACCATGCCAGCCTAAGTTCTCTGGTAGTCCATGTTGTACCTCTTCCATCTTGGAAGGTTGATAATGTGGAATTTACTTAGCATCCCATTTTGGTAGTCAAATCCTCTTTTTTTTTCTGAATTTTTGTGATTCATCACCGAATAGTGTAAATCCAGTAGCAGCAACAATTCATCGGCTCTTATAATCAAGCCTAAGTTCTCTGGTAGTCCGTGTTTTACCACTTCCATCTAGGAAGGCTGATGTTGTGGAATTTAATCAGCATCCCATTTTGTAATCCGTATCCTTTTTTCTTTTTCTGAATTTGGTTAGTCATCATTCACTAGTGTCTCCTTTTTCTTTTTCCTTTATAAATTTTTTGCTGTGGAAGTTCGTTAGAATAAATTATCATTATTATTATTTTTATTTTTCTTTCTTTATCATTTTAGCACTAATTTCTTATCATATGAGATAACTCCACTCACTCATATGAAACTGTCCTGATTTGTTTTACTCTCAGGCTATCTGACACTTTCAATTTTGGCTTTAGTGTTCTGCTTTGGGGCTTAGTTTCATTTGCCTGAGTACGATTGCTGTCTTTTCAGGGTTTTTTTTTCTTTTTCCGGGGGGGGGGGGGGGGGACCCCTGAAGTAGCAGTTTAACAATAAACTCATCTGCATTTGTGACCCTCAGCTTATAGCTGTTCATTGTGCTTCAATTTTCCATCTTAATTGAACCTCATGTATTATCTGTTTTTGGGTACAAAGCTACTTGCTATATTAACTGAATTCATTGATTTATTATTTCTTACTAACACTAATCAGATATTTTCCTTTTTCACTGTACCCCATGAATTTAATGGTAATTTCTATGCTACATCCAGTGGTTTCCGTGGTGTCTATGATGTTGAGCATTTCATCGATACACTTAGATTTGATGTACGGATTGTGGAAAGTCTTCCTGAAATTCGTAAAAATGGGAAGACTAAGAAGATGAAAGCTTATCAGGTTAGCTAGTATTTGGTTTGATTTCATGCATCAGAGAGTTAATTTTGTTTCTGGTTTTCAATAGATTCTTGAACTTCCTATTTTGCTCTTGTTTCAGATTCGTCCCCCAAGAGACGCGCCCATTACTTGGTATACAACAGTTGCTATGGAGAAGATGAAGGAGCATGGTGCCATTTATCTCACTCCCTTTTCACATCGTTTGGCTGAAGAGATTGACAACCCAGAATACCAGCGGTTGAGGTGTAGGGTGAATTACCATGCGCTCAGGTTTAAGCGAAATATTATGAAATTAAGCAGTGCAATAGTCAATAAACTTCGGGCACAGGGACATTTCATGGCAATTCATCTTCGGTTTGAGATGGATATGCTTGCATTTGCTGGGTACGTTATCATTATGAACCAACTCTTATTTATGTGAAGGATTTGCTGTATGTGTGTGTGGATGGAAACCACAAATTCAGTATTTTTTTTTTGATAGGTAGGGCCACAAATTCAGTAATTGGTTAATGCCATGGTTTGATTCCATAATCATACCCATATTTCTTATCGATCTAAGTTCAAATGTTCACAGTATAGAGGGGATGAAACAAGGGTTATTTTAGTTACTGTATGTAATAAAACCTGCTGCCTCTACGAAAAATGACCATTTGATAGAGTTGTAGAGTTGCTGTTTGTCCCTTCTGCCTTGGATTTCTTGGGTTCTAAACTTCCTTTGGTTTGTCAAAGTTTGAGGATGAGGTCATATTATTAATAGAATTCTTAAAGATCACCATTATTTCCTCCTATCAGCAGGGTTACAGCATATGATGTCTTGAATATTATGGCACTTTGTCATCCAAATGTTTGTTTTTGGCCATTTGCGAGGAACTTTGATCTTGTATATTTGAATGCTCTCCAAGTTAAAATAAATAGATATGCTTCTGAATATGTCATAAATGGAACCCTAATGTGCTACTGTGCTGCCAATATAAGTTGGGAGCTAGGTCTCTAATCATGGAAACTAGTGCAGTTTCTGTTTTCCAACTCCCAAGTGCTTCATGCTTTTGCCATCAATACAAACCTACTTAGAAGTTTGCCCCTTTTGCCAAAAGGTGTGTGATAGTGATACCAATATGAGGTCAAAGATATCACTTGGGAGAATCCAATTCTTATTGAAGAGACACAGAAAATGGTACTAGGTTCGGTGGCAAATTGACATTGCATAAACAGATGGTTAATTGCTCTCTATTAGAAGCATGGATTGAAACATTGTCATTCACATCACTAGCCAAATCAATCCTGGTTTCTTCTATGATTTGAATTATTCTCTGTTTCTTTCTATTTCCCTTTCACAGTCAGTGTCAAATAGAATGATTTATGTATTCTTGCTGTAAACTTGCACATGAATTATGGATGGATCTATCAGTATCACACATGACGGGTTTGTGACATACGGCAATCACTGAAAACCTATGATGCTGATACATATGAAGCCATTGATGTTTCCATGACTTTTCATACTTTTCTTTTTATGATAAATAACATATTTTATTAAATGAAAGTGAATACAATGCTAGAATGCAGAAACAACAGCACCAACCGACAGCGATTGGGGACACAAACCTAGCAATTACATAATGGGGTGAGGGCTTAGGTACAGAGACTCCTGGTAGCCTCTTGCCTAGCCTACTCATCGGCAAGAGAGTTGGCTGAATGCATCCTCCAAACGAAAGAAAATACATGGTTTATACAAGGCGATCTAGCTCTGCAGATGAAATACATATATTTCCATGGGCCGTGAATCCTTAGAAGAAGCCAGTCAATCATTAATATGGAAGTGCCTCAATAATTGAATGTAATTACCCTCATTGAAGGGCAATTTCACTGTCACAGAATTATAATACTCAATACGATCTGAGAATGTTTGACACCGAAGCTTAATGATCACAAAATACCTCTCCTACCACAGCTGGCCCTGGGTTACCACTACAACTTGATGTCACGAAGAGGGGGAGGATTCTACATATAATGAACAGAAGATTGATGAGGATTAGACAGCACCACAAGATCCCATTCCTCATCAAAATATCCAAACAACACCTCAGAAAGCATTTTAGTTCCACCCCATCTTGCTGATCTCTCCATGGCTTTAGATACTTTAAATCCCACCTTAACGTATGATATGATTGATTTTTCTTGTTTGAAGGATAATCTTCAAGTTTAACTATAAAATGAAATCAAGTGTAGTGAAATACTGACCAGAAGGAATGGCTTTCCTTGTGTCTCCATGCGTTTTGATGAATGCTTTCCTTGTGTTCTCTCGGTCTGATATTGAAAACATACAGGTGCTTTGATATTTTTACACCTGAACAGCAGAAAATATTGAGGAAGTACCGGAAGGAAAATTTTGCGGAGAAAAGACTTGTTTACAATGAAAGAAGAGCTATTGGAAAATGCCCATTAACTCCAGAAGAGGTAAGTCTCTCGTTAATCATCCTGCAAATTTAGTTCAGAAATTTCACTAGACCACCAGAGAGGCCCACAGGGGCTATAGATGTTTTTCAAATTTTAGGCACTTTTCTTTGTTGTATATTGTGGGTTTCTCATTCAGTTAGCTGTTTGATAGTGTATATCTCCTTAACCTCTGTTTGGTTAACTATAGCTGACCTCTGATGAACTGTACTCCACACATTGTTTGCTCATGCCCATTGACCCACTAATCTCAGTTTCCTTCCCGACTAATCAAGTGAGGTGGAGAGAAAAAAATTAAAAAAGGAAGAAAAAAAAAGAACAACCTGAAGCGCATTGTATCCGGCTACTCATTTGTGTAAGCATAAAAAAAATTGATCCTGTCTTCTTGCTAGTAGACTCATCGAGCAAAATTTCCTACCAGCCATGACTTCAGGAGGTCAAATCTCGTTGGATTCCCCATCTTCCATTCCAATTATGGGTCAACCATTAGGATGTATAACCTCAGTCATCAGTTGTACTTCTGCTAAACCAGCAGGTGTAAATTTTTCTGTTTTTCATTTACCAATATCTCTTCTCTCAATCAATTTCTTTCAAATTACTAAGATTTTCTCTTCTCCCTTTTCCTCTCAACTGATTTACTCTTTTCCAGCTCCGCCCACAACCACAAAAATAAAGAGGCATCATGAGAGAAAATGGTTACCAATGCATCAGGCCTTTGGAATCTGCTCTTAGCATTGAAACTCTGTGAGCCTTCCAAGGACTCCCTTATTCTTCTTTTATATAATTCAATTCAATCAGGATGATCCATAACCATTGAGTTGGTGGCAAGCTTGGGAATGGAGTTGAAGTCGATCTGAATCATTATCATATGCGAAACAAGGAATCCATGGCTATAGAGATTCTTTGTACATGCCAATAGAAGACACAATGGGGTCCATACTCCATATCAAATTTGAATTTTTTGGAGTCTCTTGTCTGCAACAGAGCGGATCCATGACGATTTGATCTTCATCTCCATTCTCTGTGTGACTTCACCAGAAACTCCTGTTCTGATTGTTCTAATTCTTTTTCTTACTCTTCCATTTACAAATATTGTTATCGACAGTTTTTACTCTTCCATTACAGTTTTCTCAAGCTACACAAATTTTTTTTTTCTTGTGGGGGGTTGGGGGGGTGGGGTGCTTCTCCATAAATGGATTTGAATTTAAAGTGGAAAGGGAGAGGAACATGGCGGCTTCCACGTATTGTTGTTGCTTCCAATCCCACTTAATCTTCTTTATAGCTTTGTTGGTCTTGACAAGTGAGTCTCCAAGTTCAAGGACCTAAATGTTCTTCTACTGATTCACCAATCCAATGCCCAACACCCTAAACAGGAACAAATTGATCATGCTGTTGTTTGTAGCTCTCATCAGCCCACTCCATCTTTCACTCATTGCCCTTCACCTTTCCCCCTCAGTCTTCACTTTCTATGTTCCACTGTGTATTGATTCCATTGTCTCTGTATTTTCTTTCCGTCTGCAACCAAAAGACAGATTGGGAACTCCATGACCTTGGTTTACTGAAAACATTTTCTGAGAAGAAATCCATGTGAGTAGTTTGTAAAATATCTTCATTAATTAAACTGGAAACATTATCTAAAGAGGTTTGGCATCATTTCCTTGATCTCACTTGAGGCTTCCATTTTGACATCTTAAAAGAAGTCCTTCAAGAAATCTCCATCCCAATTAGATTCAATCCCTCTACAGAAAGGGCAAAATATTTTTTTTTTTGCTTGCTTTACTGCTTTGATAATGCAGCTTTTTAAGTTGGTAAAGTTCTTGGGTGTTCATCCCAAAAAGTGATTGAAACCAATCTTCATTGAGAAAATTTACTGACCTGCTTCTCTATCAAGATTTTTTTTGGTGGTGCCAGAAGTAGTAAATTCATGTACAATTTTTAGGATACAAAAGTGTTCTTTTATGTGGTCTTCTATAATTTACTTTGACAGGCTTGTTTCTTCCTTTTGATTGGCCATGTATTGTAAGGTTCCTTCAGAGGGGTTTCCTGTCATCTTCATTTTAATGAAAATTAACTTATTGGGGAAAGAAAAGACACTAGGTCTTGTAAATATTCTTATTTACTTATTCTATGTAAAAGGTGTTCAGGACTGCAAGATGTCTATTATCACTTGGTTCACAGGCTGCATCTGGTGCTTCTTTTGAACATTCAACATTGAGGGAACTATTGAAAATGCCAATCCGGTGTTTTAATAATACTTCACGGTGAACTTGATGAAGGCATTGTTCTAAATAGTTCTCTCTGTGCAGGTTGGTCTCATCTTGCGTGCTATGGGATTTAACAATTCCACCCGCATATACCTTGCAGCAGGTGAGCTCTTTGGCGGACAACAGTTCATGAAGCCTTTCAGGGCTCTATTTCCTCGCCTTGAGAACCACAGCACAGTAAGTCCTGCAGAGGAGCTGGCAGAGAATACTCGGGGTCTGCTGGGCTCCGCTGTGGATTACATGGTTTGTCTTCTCTCTGACATTTTCATGCCAACATATGATGGCCCGAGCAACTTTGCCAATAACCTCATGGGCCACCGTCTCTACTATGGCTTCCGGACTACTATCCAACCTGACAGGAAAGCTCTTGCTCCAATCTTTATGGATAGAGAAAATGGCCGCACAGCTGGTTTTGAAGAAGCTGTTCAGCGTGTGATGTTCAAATCAAAATTTGGTGGGCCCCACAAGCATGTTCGACCTGAGTCTTTCTACACGAATTCATGGCCTGAGTGTTTCTGCCAAACATCACCACACAACCCTGCTGATAAGTGTCCACCTGATAATGTCTTGCAAGTTCTTGAGAACCGGTTGCAAAGTGAAGGGACTGATTTTGCTGAACACTCGAATATAACAGATTCTATGGCTGTGAAATAAGTTGGGATTTCATAGTTATTCATTATTCTTTACCATAGGGAGGCAATCTTAAACTTCAGAATTGTTAATGGCAGGTTGCTCCCATCAGTTTCAACCTCTCAGAGATCTTTATACCTGTGGACTATATCATGCTGAGAGTATTAGGTGAAATAGGATTTTGGAATCTTGAAGGAGCTGATGCAGGAATTGCTTGTATTCTGTACTATAGAGAAAGGCTGACATTGTACCTCGTTCTTTATAACCAATAGGAGGGAAGAAAAACTTCATACGTCGGAAATTCTGTGTATGTGGACATATGTGTGAGAAATGTACCTCCTATTACTGCTGCTACTGCTGCTGATGATGATGATGAAGAGGAAGAAGATGAAGAAGAAGAAAAAGAAAGAAAAAAAAAAGAAAGAAGAAAATGTACTTGTAAGGGCCTTTTTGGCATCATTTTTCATTTTCGTTTTGGCCTATTTAAAAAAAATCATTACTATAAATCATATTGATAAAAAATGAAACTGTTTGGTAACTACTAAACATAATAATTTTACCAAAAAAAAAAAAAAACATAATAGATTGTAGAATGAAAAATAAGTTTGGTAATTACCTGTGTAAATAATTTTTATTACATTTTTTAACAAATGGATGAAGAAATTCTCATCACCTATCTTCTTTCCCAAATCATCTCTAAATATTAAAAATGAAGAGAATTCTGGAGATTATGAGACGCTTTGATGCACAAATAAACCATTACTACTTACACAACTTCAAAATATGAACCATAACGATGAGAGCATCTTCTTTAGGCTATCTTTGGTATCATTTTTCTTTTTGATTTTTGTCAATTTGACATAAATCATTAATGAAAACCATTTTTGATCAAGACATAAAAATGGTTTGGTAACCAATAGACATAAAATGGTTATTTTTGAAGAAATTGGTTTGGTATTCCTATGTATAAAATGGTTTTTTGAAAAAAGAGGTTAAGAGATGTTCCTTTCACCCACCTTCTTTATAACTCCTTCAGCTTCCCAAGCCCTTTGAGTTAAATTGCAAAGCATAAAAATCATATTCATGGATGAATGGATCAGAGATGGATTTGCACAGTAGAACATTGATAATGGAGTGAATAGAGACCCGAGATGAGGGATTTATGGGAATGGAGTTTTGCGGTTGTCGTGTTCATCTCTCTCCCTCCCTCTAATTTTTTTTTTTCTCCACTGTAAAATCACCCAACCGGTTTGTATCGCTTTTTTTATATTTAATTTTCCACTTCCTCTTCTTCTTCTTTGACCACCGCCCCATCCATGGCTTCCAAAATTCCAATCCCAAGTCATTCTTTTTAAGGCTGGACAAATTAGGAAGGATCCGGATAAGAATCGTCATAACTCAAACAAAATGTTAGATTTCTTCACACTGTAATACTGTTTATCTCATCTTGAATATAATTTCTCTCCAAATTTTTAGCTTTTTGTTTGAAAGAAAGAAAGAGAAAAACTTTTCTTTTCAAAACCCATTCTTTTCTTCTCTTTGGATGATGATCTGTTCCCAATTTTCAGATCGAGGTTTTCGTTGAGCGTTTCTTAATGGCAAATCTGATTCGTTTCCTAATGGCATTTCTGGTTTGTTCTCCTGGCAGCTCCATCCCAAGGAACTTGTCATCTTCCTAATCATCTCTTCTCTGTCAATCTCTTTTTTCTTCATCAAAGTATAAGGGTCTATTCTATATAGGAAAGGAGAGGAAATCAGATATTGGATGGGGGTGTGAGGAAGATATTGAGACGGGAAGAGAATGGATGGGGTATGGTGTGTGAGTGATACAGAGAAAAAGAGAGAGACTGAGGTTGCACGTGCTGGGAAGAAGAAAGAAGTTTTCTTTTTCTTTTTTTTTTCAAGAAAGAAGATGAGGGAAGAACAAAAAGATGGAATTGAATATTAAATAATAAAGAACAAGAACAAAGCACAAGAGTGCGTTTCGAGAGTGGTTTTCCGGTTATGTATGAGCCACATGTCAATTCATTACTGTGCAAGGAGAGTCCTCTCCCTCCTCCTTGTACGAGGAGCTGAGCCGGATTGGGAGTAACAGATCTGGTCTCCGTTTTCTCTACAACCTAGGAACGAAGCAGGAGTAATAGATCTGGTCTCCGTTTTCTCTACAACCCAGGAACGAAGGAGGAGAAGTGAAAGGGGACAGGAAGAAGAAAATGAGAGAGGCGGGAGAGGAAGATAGGAGATTTGTGGGGGAGGGAGAATGAATGGGGGGTTGTAGGGGAAGGGGTGGGGAGCCGATGAGCAGGGAATGGTTGCAGGGAAGAGGGTGAGAAGAAGACGAAGAAGACGAAGAAGAATAAGAAGAAGAGAGGGGGAGTGGGGCTTGACTTTCTAATAACAAAATCGAATGACGTTTTTACCCCAACTTTTGTGCCATATAAGCACATGTTCATTAACATCAAAACACAAAAATGGGTCAAGAGACGTTTTTGGTTTTTGGTTTTTGATTTTTTTTCAATATTTTTTAAATAGAAACAGGCTCCATAAACGATACCAAACACAACCGAAAACATTTTTTAAGGCAAAAATAAAAAATAAATACTATACCAAAGATAGCCTTAGCAATAAATGCTCCTATGAATGTTTCAGGAAGTTCTGGTCCAATTCTGAGAACATTGCAAAAAAAAAAAAAAAAAAAAAAAAACGGTGGGTTGCCAAAAGGCCTTAATTAAAATGAGCTAGAAAACCAAGTTTGAGCAAACTACACGACCATCTTCATCTCTCTTCAACCTTGCAACCATGGGATAGAACAACACAAGATCAATCATCGGATTGTCTCTGTTTTCTTGGCAATTTCAGTTGAGAATCCATGAAAGATGGATCAGTTTCAGAGAAGGGAATGCACTTATAACAGGGACGAAGGAGAAGAACTGGATCATGGTGAGGATCAGGTCGATCTGTTCGAAAAAGAACGATGAGGATGAAATGTTGAATAAAAAATTAATTAAATAGAAAAATTGAAGGAAAAAAAAACCGAATGGAGTAAAAAACGGGAGAGATACGAAGCGGGTGGGTGTGTGCTTTCATTTTTTACTATTTTAATGATAAAAATAATAAAAAAATAGAAGAAGAATGGTAACTAGGTTAAATAGATTAGTAGGTTACTAGGTGAATAGGAAGGGTAATCTGGATATTTAAAAACATGAGGGTAGAAAGAGATGTAAAAATTTAAAAGCAGGGTAGTTTTAGAAAGGAAGTTTAAGGTAGGATATATAGTTTTAATAAATATAGGGTAAGTGTAGGGTAGTGAACGTAATTGGCCGTTTATACAAACGTGTGTGTGTAACACGCGTGAGATGAGTCAATATAGGTATAAAATAACGCATTTATTAATAAATCTGAATTTTAGATATATTAATATTATAAGTCAGGCATCGACTTTAATTGGAGATTTGGAGTTGGTTTATTATTCTCAATTAGCTAGCGTTGGATTTAAGCAGTTTTTATTTATGTAGCGTTGGATTTAAGCTAACCGTTGACTGTTCTAAACTAACTAATTAATGCTTATAAGAAATAATAATAATAATGAACGCTAGCTTCATATATATCAATTTAATGCTGGTGATTGCTTCATTGTGATTCCTGCTGCTGCGCGCTATCCTTCTGACTTCTGAGGAGTAGTGTACGTGTGTGAGAGATTAAAAAGAGAACCGGCCACGAGTACTGACAATTAAGGATGTTCGATTGGAGTGATTGGAATAAGAGTAAGTTTTCCCAGGAATCCCATTGCTTCTCATTCCAACTTGCTGCTGCTGAATCCAATATTCTGGTTCTGAATTGTTAATGGTGATAAATGTCTAGTTTTCTTGTGCTTTGTTTTTATTTTTATTTTGAACGATTCTCTCTTTTTTTTTCTCTCTGTCTGAGACTGTCTCTCTAACTTAAAACTACTTGTGCATTTGCAGACATTGAGAAGTCGTCAAAAATGACATTCGGCGGATCCTCTTCTACGCCTTGGAACTTCACATCATCATCATCATCAACAGCAACAACAACAACCTCACCGGCAGGAGATTTTTCAAGGCTTGCTTTGGGGGCTTCTTCTTCAACACCTGCTTTTGAAATAGGCTACCGCCCATCATCATCTCCCTGGTCAATGCCAGGTAAACCCAAGCATATTGCTGTGTCATTCCATCAAACACGGAAAATTATCTCCTTCAATTCTCTGTCCAGTCCAGTTCCCTAGTGCGTGCCTGTAATAAGACGAGGTGGATCCCATCCCGACAGAGTGGAGTGTTCGGGGCAGAGGTGGAATGATCATTGCACCTGGCTTCCTTGTTAGAGACACGTACACTACCCTAGGGGATTAAATTGAACCGGACAGAAAATTGCAGGGGATAAAGATCCGGAGCAGCATTTGTTTGCGTAGGATTAATAGATCGATCTTTGATTCTCGATCAGCAACTTGATGACTAACATATTGGGTTTTCTTAAAACCCAATTTCCAACAAATATCATTTCTAAGGGCCTTGGACGGACCCTGGAGTACTGCTTTGTTAATGGACACACTGCTAGTTCCTTTTTGTTTTCGCAGGATCTTTTATGACTGGACAAGAGAAGCCTATTTCAGAAGGCTTAAATAAGTTCAAGTGGAGTCCTGTTCCATTTGGAAACCCATTCCAGAAAACAAGAGAAACATCTGGGAACAACACATTTGGTAGTACAGGAACAGCCCCACTTCTATCTAGTACTGCACCAGCTTTTGGCAGTCCTGTACCCTCATTTTGTGGTAAAAGATTTGCACATCCTCAGCTTAATTTCAAAATTGCATGTTGGCATCCCTCATAAGATTTAGATTATTATAACACACCCTCTGTAAAATGTCGAAAAATTATCTCCTCTAATTCCCTGTCCGGCTCAGTTCCCCAATTCTTCTAATAGGGGAGTGGTGGACCCCACCTGGGCAGAGTGTTCAGGCAAGGGTAGGGTGGTCATTCCAGCTCCCCATGTTAGAAGAACTGAAGAATTGGGCCAGATAGGGAATTAAAGGGGATAAAAATCCGTACAAAATCACATATTCTCCCTCCCCTTTTTATTTTTTATATTTTTTATTGTTTTTCCATAATGCCGCTCTTTCAAGGCATGAAACTGCACACTGTCCATGTAGCAAAGCATCTACCAAATGAGCAAAGGATGTGGTTTAAAATTACAAAGATGTGAATTTTACAGTTTTATTTATTTTTCATTGTTTGTAATATAATAAATATTCTAATACTTTAGGTTATATCTTAACACCCCCCCCCCCCAAAAAAAAAAAAAAACAAAAAAAAACCTTTAGTTTAAACACTAATCCATTTTCATATCTCATTTCGGGTTAAGATTTCAAGTTTTTAACATTAAGATGGATTCTTGTATCTCTCTATCACATGGACCCACCCGTATAATTCAATTGAGTTGCTCCCCTTTTCATATCATGATGGATTTTTTTACTTACGCAACATGCCTTAATGATTTGGTGGTTGATTGGTTTCTCTTTGAATATTGTACAAAGAATCGTTGTGGATCAAGGAAATTAATGACCTTTCATTTCTTTTATTTTTTTTTCAAGTTAAAGTTTTTTTTTTCTTCCCTTTCTCCTATCGATCATTGTTTACTCTTTTTTTCTCATTTGTTGTCCCTATTTTGAGTCTTACTAGAATTTATCCTATAAAACTTTTATCATTTTTTATCTTATTAGGTTAATGGATGTATATCTTGCAAGTTGAGGGTTTCCCATATGAATTGGATTACTTTATCTTTCACTATCCTCGTTGAAATATAATTCTTCAGTACATGGAAATATAAGAGTGGATCCACTTGATAGAGGACATTATATTATAAATTTTCAGCCTAAAATAAATAGTGAAAGAAATTAAAAAAATTATAAGATGTTAATTTTAATTGGATCGATCCATTTGTAACAACTAGCTAGAACTTGTCCTACTTGTCACAAAAGAAAATATGTTCTTGAAATTGTTTTTTTTAATCTTATGTTATTGAATAGTGTTTTCTGAACTGACAACTTTAATTTTTTTTTTTTTACAGGATCCTTTAGAATTTGTCTGAAGTGTGTTACTTGTGGAGGTTTTGATTGGGTTCCTCAGATAACAGAATCAGCATTCGAGATAAGTAATCCATTTGGTTCAAAACAACCCTTTGGTGGATCACCTCAGCCTGCGTTTGCTGTTTCTAACAAGCCTGGTTTTGGTACTACTAATACTACTACTACTACAAGCAGCCCAATAACTTTCACATTTGGTAGTACAGGAACAGCCCCATTACTGTCTAATGCACCAGCTTTTGGCAGCCCTACACCCTCATTTTGTGGTAAGTATTGTGATATATATTGTTAGGGTAAAAGATTTGCACAATCTCACCTTAATTTCAAAATTGCATGCTGGTACCGTTCATAAGACTCAGATTACGTAGCACACATGGTTTTAGTGCATGGTATTGGAACGGGTATCGATAACCTACAAACCGATATGATACTGATATGGTATCAGCCTGGATCAGCTGTATCGGACAACTTTGCCCCTGATTCTCCTTTAAGAATGAGTTTTTTTTTTGACACTTTTACCCCTTGTCCATACTGTGCTATCGATACAATATCAGTATCGGTGACTAGCGAAACCGGTACGTATCGCCCGATATGAGCGATACGACACCAAACCTCAAACCATGTTTTAATGTTTTTTCATAATGCCCCTCTTCCAAGACATGAAACTACACACTGTTTGTATAGCAAACCTTCTCCCATATTGTTATTATATAATTTCAGCCACCTTGTAAAGACCAGCGATTCAGTACAAGAGCATGTTCATTTGATAGAGGACTCCACACCTATTTCACTTATAAAAAACATGCCCTAATGAGCAAAAGATGTGATTTAAAATTACAAAGATGTGAATTTTATAGTTTTATTTATTTATAATTTTTAGTAATATAATAAATATTCTAATACTATTGGTTATATCTTACCCAATAAAAAAAAATCTAGGTTAAATATTAAGCCATTTTTATAACTCATTTCGAGATAAAATTTCAAGTTTTTAATATTAAGATGGATTTCTGTGTCTCTCTATCACATGGACCCACCCATATAATTCAATTGAGTTGCTCCCCTTTTCATATCATGACGGATTTTGTTTACTTGTGCAACATGCCTTTATGATTTGGTGGTTGATTGGTTTCTCCTTGAATATTGTTCAAAGAATTGTTGTGGAGGAAATAACTTTTCTCCTATTGATCATTGTTTACTCTTTTTTTTCTCATTTGTTGTCCCTACTTTGAGTCTTACTAGAATTTATCCTATAGAACTTCTATCACCAATCTTTTTCTTATCATGTTAGTGGATGTGTATCTAAGTATCTTGCAAGTTGAGGGTTTCTCATATGATTTGGATTATTTTATTCTTCACTATCTTTGTTGAAATATAATTCTTCATTAATGGCAATATAAGAGTAGGTCCACTTGATAGAGGATAATATATTATAAACTTTTAACCTAAAATAAACAATGAAAGACATTCAAACTCATAAAATAATATTTTTAATTGAATCATGATCTCCATAACGATCCATTTGTGATAACTAGCTAGAAATTGTCCAACTTGCAGTAAGAAAAAATATGTTTTTTTTTTTTTTTTTTTTTGTGGAAATAAGAAAAATATGTTCTTGAACCTTTTTTTTTTTTTTAACTTAGGCAAAAGGTTTCAGACACAACCGTGCATGGTGCACAATCATGTTTTCAATTGTTAGATGGACATGATCATGTACAGTACATGGCTTTTCATCTCCATCCAACAGTTCTAGACATGGTTGTGCACCATATATATACGGCCGTATACGAAAACTATCCCCTTTAACTCATATTATTGATTACTGTTTTCTTAACTAACAACTTCTTTAATTTCCTTTTACAGGATCTTTTAGAATTTGTCTGAAGTGTGCTACTTGTGGAGGTTTTGATTGGGTTCCTCAGATAACAACACAATCAGCATTCGAGGGAAGTACTCCCCAGCCTGCGTTTGTTGTTTCTAATAAGCCGGTTTTTGGTACTACTACTACTACAAGAAGCAGCCCAATAACTTTTGGGACTGCAACAAGAACTCCAACATTTGGTAGCACAGGAACAACAACAGCCTTTCTCTTTTCCGGAGCATCCACATTGGGGACATCGAGCACTATTCCTATTACTTTTGGCTCTTCAAGTGCTCTACCCTTCAGCCCACTACAGAGCAAGTAACAGAAGGGAAGGGAAGGGAAGGAAAGGGAATTGGAATCAGTTTTTTAAAGAAGAAGAAAAGTTCTATAATCATGATCGATTGTGTTATCTAAAATTCTTATCCAATGTGTTAATTATATGTATGAAATATAAATTTTTTTTTAAAAACTTTTCAAATCAAAAGGATATTGAAAAAAAAAAAGAAGTAAAGTTTAATAAACAAATTTGAAATGTTTTGGAGTGAGTCATTTATTCATGTAAAGTTATGATTACGAAAGCTTCTAGTTTAGTTTTGGTTTGATTTCACTTTCTTTTCCCTTTATTTCTCTTACAAACATGAATTATAAGGGGTTCTGGCTCTTGATGGTATCTTTTATATTTTTGTTTATGGTCTATTCAAAAAAAAAAAAAAAAAATGTAAACGATTGGTATTTGATAATCACTAGGCATAATAGAGTATAGATTGAGAAATTATTTGGTAATTACCTATGTGTAAATAATTTTAATTGGTGGGTGAAGGAATTTCCCCTACCACCCTAGGTTGACAATGATGGGTGAATCAGGGTCACGAAAATTCTTTCAAATTTATTCCTAACCACACTTTGTAATGCACTCGTGGTATTCCCAACATTGATAGTACCATCTCAACACAACCTTGTTGATAATCTTACTAACGGTGTCTCACTTCTAACACACATCGATGAGCAAATACTAATATTGACTGGTTGGAGAAATTCCAAGTTTATCAATCCCGCATAGTCGTATGTATTTTTACTTAGCTAACACAAAGTGGTCAGATCTGCTAGATAATGCACACTCATCCTGTCATCACCATGCACTTCAAAATATCTAAATAAATACAAATGCATGGACAATCAAATTGAACGTGGTTTGACAAATTGCCTACATCCACAGAGTATTTCCATGACCAAGCATTTCCTATACTCATC
Organism: Telopea speciosissima; assembly: GCF_018873765.1. Taxonomy (NCBI): domain Eukaryota; kingdom Viridiplantae; phylum Streptophyta; class Magnoliopsida; order Proteales; family Proteaceae; genus Telopea; species Telopea speciosissima. The sequence goes on along the minus strand of NC_057918.1, from coordinate 71,351,486 downwards.
CACTAGTGATTTTTGGCAGTAACAACTCAGGAACATCCTATCTTGCTTACACACAAGAGCAAGGGTTACAACTCTGATAGTGTATTTTAGTCGTAATAATGACTCAGGGCACCTTCTCTTGCTTCAACCCTCGATGATTACAAAGGCTAGGACAATAATCCTCAAACTCTATATAAGTCCCAATTTGCTAGGTTTAAAATATAAAAACAGAAAATAACAAATTCTCACAATTACATCAATGGTCTAGGTCTTTTAACATTAAACATAATCCTAGAACAATAAAAATAAGGATTTGCGGTGTGAATTACCTCAACCTTTGTAATATCATTGATGGATGCTTACCCAATACGTGGAAGACAACACAAGTGCACTACGATCTTCAATGAAATAATGTCAATCACCAAAACCCTTTTCTTGCACAACTTAGGAATCGCAAATTCATATTACCCACCATGTGTAATCCCACCTTGTAATACCTCTTTGATGTGTCAAAAAAAAATAAAAAATAAAAAAATAAATAATAAAACATTATGTACACAACATCAAAGTAGGAACCCTAACAATCAGAGCAACTTCTTCATTAATAAAGGGGATCTTCTGGTCTCTGGAATGCTCCTATGAATGTCTTTGGACATTCTGGCTCGAATTTTGAGAATATTGCTAAAAAGGTGGCCAAAAGGCCTTAAAACGAGCCAATTTGAGCGAAACTATATTTGGCCAGGGGAAGGGCATTTTGATAAATTTAGAAGAGTTTCGTGATAGTTTGTCATGTAATGAGTTGGCGGCTTGCTTATGAGCCGTTAGATCTTGCTTAAAAAGCGTGGGCGCAATGAGGATCATTGGATCTGACGATTTCCGTCAGATTCTTGCGGGGAGTCCCAAGTCCTATGGAATGAAATCTGCGCATAGAACTCTCTATGACCCCGCCCAACACCATAGCATGGTCAAAGGGAGGTAGGATCAGTGACCGTCTGATACCTTGGTCAACTTGTGGGGCGCGATACAGAGCCTCCAATTGTCAAATTTACGCTAGTCAAAATGCGGGAGTGTTCTACGCCTATCAAATAGAATCTTCGCATAATGTACATTACTCATGCTTTACACGGAAGCTGGTTCATCTGCGTCTTCAGCATTGATTGTTTGATCAGGATCAAGAGATGTAGGTCAAATCTCAACTGTTAGATTGCGTAACTTCTGTAGGGACAACATGAGCCAAGCAAATGGTATCTCAGTCACGGTGTACGTATGTATGGAAAACACAGAAATATATAATACAACAGATTTGCGCCATGATAGTAGGATCTGCTTCTAAACTGGCGAGACTAATCGATGTCGTCGAAACAACACTGTCAACCACATTCAACTACGTGGGCGCTACATCGGAACATAGCCTTGATTTAATGGATCGTTGTTGTATCGAATTCCGTCTGCTAGAGCAACCACAGTACGCGCAACATAATCTTTTTCGTCATCTGCTTCTTCCATTTAAACGTGTGCTTTCATATCCATCTTTAGATCAGAATCTGTCGATGTAATCGAATCTGAGCCACCTAGTTCTTGATTCAATACATCCGCTTCTACAGTATTACTTTGTTACAACTTATAAAAACACCCGAAACAGAATCTTATGCATAAAAACCTCATTTGACTTAATTTTTGAATGTGGTCTTCACCGCCATGCTTGTGACACTTTGATGCATCACTCCACATTTGTATATACAGGAAAAATTGGCAAAGAGCACCTCAAAATTCTCCAAACTCTCCCAATTTGATTATTTTCTATCCGACGATATCGTAATGGTTGTAACTCCTTATCCGACATCGAAACGACGTACTTTCATAAAAAGTTGGAAAGATTACACAATGCTCTACAAATTTCCAGTTTATTCCTCCTTCCAAATATTCCATATGGACTTGCCAAATTGGCTCCAAAGTGGATATGTATATGCACGAACCTATGCAATCTTCAATCAACTTACGAGGGACGTACACGAAACCTGCATTCCAGGCATCCTTAAGGCCCAAAAGACATGACTTTTGGCACCACCACTTACCTATCTGTTGAAAGCTATCAAATTGACCATTCCAAGATAGTCCAAACAACTCCGTAAGAGCCTTCCATATGAACTTTAAAAAGTGACAGAAAAGAGATGTCGGATGGACTCTTCTTGTTGATAGCACAACTCACATCTCGAGGGTAAGCAAATACCATTCCTCTTGACCTTATCATCATCATAAGGCAATTTTCCAAGAAGCAATCTCCATCCGAAGATTGACTGCCGAAGGAGGCCGGTGAGACTTCCAAACTAGCTTAGCCCACCCCACCTTGGGCTTGACCATTTCATTACTATCAGATTGCTAAATGAATCGGATAATAATCGATCGGATAAAGGGATTATCATATTTGTATCTGATTAGTTTTCAGACGGATTCGAATTTTCCTAAACGGATACTAATGTGGATTGAATACGGATTTTTGAATATCCGTTGACATCCTTAATCCTTTGCGGCTTGGGGTTGACCGGCTCTTGTGTTGCGCTCAACTCACGACTGCCATGTGGATATAATGCAAATCCACTGGTGGGTAGACGAGCCAAATTCAAAACTCAAAATTCAAAATTCAAAATTACCACTCAAAATTCAAAAATGCCAAGGTGCTGTCTACCGACCATTGGACTTGGCGGACTGTGAGTTGAGTGTAGAACGATGGCAGCTCAACCCCATGCCACAGAGGATCCAAGTCCTGAGATTTTAGTTAGGTCACCATTTTTTTGTGGGGCTTTGGCTCAAGTTGAACCGTTTCTCCAAGTCAATCCGCATGAATCAACTGAGCACACTGAGCTCAAATGTGACATTTCTCATTAACTTAAAGGAGAAAATTTCCATACACGACTGTGTAAGCCGTGTATGTGAGAGGGTAAGAGTTTCAAAGTATTAATTAATGAGTGGGGGTTTATGACTTTTTCAACTCTTTGTGAAAGGGGACACGTCTGTGCATGCTTACACAACCATGTATGAAAACTTTCCCCTTAATTTAACTATAAAGAAAAATTTGCAGCGTGTAATACGGGTGAGAGAAGTCAACATAGGTATAATTATTTACATCTTCTGAAGTAGCTAGCTAGCTAGCGTTGGATTTAAGCTAACCGTTGACCGAACCAACAACTACAAAAAGGTCGATCTCCAATTCAATGCTTCATGCTGATTCCTGCTGCTGGTATCCTTCCTTCCTTTCTTCCTTCTAACTTCTGAGGAGTAGTGAGAGAGAGAGAGAGAGTGAGAGAGAGAGAGAGAGAGAGAGAGAGAGTACTGACAATTAATTAAGGATGTTCGATTGGACTGATTGGAATAAGAGTAGGCTATCCCAAGAATCCCATTGCTGTTTCTTTTTGCGGATCCGACTCCTCTATTTTCTCCTATCCGGTACTGTCATGTGCCCTCACACACAAGCGGGAACAGCCTTATCTCCGCTCGGGGCAAACCACCGCCTTACATTCGGCTTTGCTTGTGTGTAGGGCACACACAGGCAGTAAGGGCACGAGGAAGTAGAGGAGTCCATTTGTCTTTTTGCATTATTCGCTTTGATTCTCAGCATCTCTCTCTCATTAGATGTGTAAGTTAGAGTTACTTGTGATTTTGCAGACATTGGGAATTCAACAAATATGCCATTCGGGTCCTCTTCTACGCCAGCTTCCAACTTCACATCACCGGCAGGAGATTTTTCAAGGCTTGCTGCTTTGGGGGCTTCTTCTTCTTCTTCAACGCCTGCTTCTGCTTTTGAGATTGGCTGCAGCCCCCCATCATCATCCTCGTCAATGCCAGGTAAAGAAATTAAGCATATAATATATATAGGAGAATGTTCTCTGTGCCGCAGCGCAGACAGCACCCAGGTACATGGGCCTGCCATTCAGGAGACAGGGTGGTCATTGCGCTCAGCCCCATGTGCCTGGGCGCGGCCTACGCTGCGGCACAGAGAACAACGCCCCAATATATATATATATATATATATATATATATATATATATATATATATATATATATATATATATATATATATATATATATATATATATATTGCGTTACTCAAACAACTGTGCAGCTAGCTAGCAGCCCTCGTTTATGTAGGATTAGATCTTGATGAATAATCCATCTCTTAATTGTACTAGTTTCTTAATTAATAATGTTGAGCGAGCGAGCGAGTGACCCCACCATACTGCTGTGTTTTCTTTGCTCCACCCGCCTGGCCCGCCCCGTTTATTAAACATATCAAGCTCAAGCTTGACACGTTTAGTAACCTGGTGGTCCCTGTGTGGGGTCCTAGCCTGTCGGACGCTTGACTGGATCGATCGATTTTAGGCCCCACCTAACCTGCGTGGTTACAGCTAGCCCGACCCTTTACTTTGTAAACTTCCCGTCCCCTTCCCTCTCCCAGTCTCCCCTGTGTAGCTGTGTCTATCTTGTCTTCTATCAAATTCTGTGTTTTAATTTCAGAATATATGGATAAATTACAATATCCTACTCTTATTAGGACTGTTTGATTTTAATAGATTGGTGATATCTATTTCGTCCACAGGATTATTCATTAAGAAATTCTCTTTCATAATTTGTCTTCAATTTATTTTAGATTCTGTTGAGCAGTAGTCGATAGAGTCTATTTCGAGTAGGATTTCTTTTATGGGTTTCATTATTGAATTTGATTCCATGTCATTACTGAAATTGATATCACAACATCATATATATATATATTTGTAATTAGATCACCATTTAAAGCCCATTTAGATTTAAACAAACCCATAACCCAGTTTTGCACCGTTTAAGATTTGATTATATTACCCGATTATAGTCCGAGCCCGTCTAGTCCCAGCCCATTTTTCGACCAACTTTTTTCTTAAAACCCTACCCGGCCTTCGGCCTTGGACCCTGGAGTGCTATGTTGACACCAGTTCCTTCTGTTTTCGCAGGATCTTTTATGACTGGACAGAAGAAGCCTATTTCACAAGAAACATCGGGGAACAACATATTTGGTTTAAAACCATCCTCTGCTGAATTTAGGAAATGGATTAATGCTGTTGAGAAAGACCACCGCCCTGGAATTTTGTTTCAAACAACTCCAACATTATTTGGTAGTACAGAAACAGCCCCATTTCTGTCTAGTGCACCAGCTTTTGGAAGCCCTGCACACTCATTTTGTGGTAACCATTGAGATATATTGTTAGGGTAAAAGATTTGCTTAACGTCAGTTTAACTTCAAAATTACATGTTGGCACCCCTCATAAGACTAAGATTACTGTAGCACACCTCCTATAAAATGTCTCATATTCCCCCCTGACCCTATTTTTAATGTTTTCCCATAATGCCGCTCTTTTAAGGCATGAAACCGCACACTCTCTGTGTAGCAAATTAACCATCTCCCAAATGAGCAAAGGATGTGGTTTAAAATTACAAAAATGTGAATTTTACAGTTTTATTTATTTATTTTTTTATATTAATATAATAAATATTTTAATACTTTAGGTTATATCTTACCTCTACAATAAAAAAAAACTTTAGGTTAAACACTAATCCATTTTCATAACTTATTTCAAGTTTTTAACATTAAGATGGATTTTTGTATCTCTCTATCACATGGACCCACCCATATAATTCAATTGAATTGATCCCCTTTTCATGCCTTGAAGGATTTTTTTACATGTGCATGCCCTTATATATGATTTGGTGATTGATTGGTTTCTCTTTGAATATTGTTCAAAGAATCGTCGTGGAAATGACCTTTAATTTTTTTTTTCAAGTCTTTCATTAATTAATTGAAGTTTTTTTTTCTTCCTTTCTCCTATTGATCATTGTTTATTCTTTTCTTCTCATTTGTTGTCCCTTCTTTGAGTCTTACTAGAATTTATCATGCAAAACTTCTATCACCATTCATTTTCTTATAAAGTTAGTGGATGTGTATCTTGCGAGTTGAGGGTTTCCCATATAAATTAGATTATTTTATTCTTCACTATCTTTGTTGAAATATAATTATTCAGTACATGGCGATATAAGAGTGGGTCCACTTGATAGAGGACTGTATACTATAAACTTTTAACCTAAAATCCTATAATTATGTTTTATTGGGTAGTGTTTTCTTAACTGACAACTTCTTTAATTTCCTTTTACAGGATCCTTCAGAATTTGTCTGAAGTGTGCTACTTGTGGAGGTTTTGATTGGGTTCCTCAGATAACAACACAATCAGCATTCGAGACACGAACTCCATTTGGTTCAACACAACCCTTTGGTGGATCACCTCAGCCTACATTTGTTGTTTCTAATAAGCCGGTTTTTGGTACTACTACTACTACTACTACTACTACAAGCAGCCCAACAACTTTTGGGATTACAACAAAAACTCCAACATTTAGTAGTACAGGAACAAACCCATTTCTGTCTAATGCACCAGCTTTTGGAGGCTCTGCACCCTCATTTTGTGGTAAGCATTGTGATATATTGCTAGGGTAAAAGATTTGCATAATGTCAGCTTAATTTCAAAATTGTATGTTTGTAACCCTCATAAGACTAAGATTACTGTAGCACACCCCATGTAATATGTCTCATATGCCCTCCCTATTTTTACTGTTTTTTCATAATTCACCATCTGTCAAGGCATGAAACTGCATATTGTCTGTGAAGCAAATTTCAGCCATGCCTTATAAAGACTAGCGATTCAGTACAGAAAGATATATGTTCATGTGAAAGAGGACCCCACACCTATTTCACTTATAAAAAACATGCCCAAATGAGCAAAGGATGTGGTTTAAAATTACAAACATGTGAATTTTACAGTTTTATTTATTTTAAATTTGTAGTAATATAATAAATATTCTAATACTTTAGGTCATATCTTACCCGCCAATAAATAAAAAAAAACTTTAGGTTAAATATTAAGCCATTTTCATAACGCATTTCAAGCTAAAATTTCAAGCTTTAACATTAAGATGGATTTCTGTGTCTCTCTATCACATGGATCCACCCATATAATTCAATTGAGTTGCTCCCCTTTTCATATCATGACGGATTTTTTTACTTGCGTAGCATACCTTTATGATTTGGTGGTTGATTGATTTCTCCTTGAATATCATTCAAAGAATCGTTGTGGAGGAAATGACCTTTAATTTCTTTTATTTTTTTTTTTTAAAGTCTTTCGTTAATTAATTAAAGTTTTTTTCCCCTTCCATTTCTCCTATTGATAATTGTTTACTCTTTTCTTCTCATTTGTTGTCCCTTCTTTGAGTCTTACTAGAATTTATCCTATAAAACTTCGATTACCATTCCTTTTTTTTTTTTATTAGGTTAGTGGATGTGTATCTTGCAAGTTGAGGGTTTCTCATATGATTTGGAATATTTTATTCTTCACTATCTTTGCTGAAATATATTTCTTCAGTACATGGTAACATAAGAGTGGGTCCACTTGAAAAGGACATTATATTATAAATTTTCAGCCAAAAATAAATAGTGAAAGGGATTTTAATTGGGTCATGATCTCCATAACAATCCATTTGTGATAACTAGTTAGAATTTGTCCAACTTTTCTCATCAAAAAATATGTTTTTGAATTTTTTTATTTATTTAGGTAAAAGGTTTCGTATACAGCCGTGCATGGTGCATAATCATGTTTTCAATCGTTAGATGGACATGATCGTGTACAGTATATGACCTCTCATTTCCATCCAACAATTGCAAATATTGTCGTGCACCATACGCAGTCATATACGAAAACTCTGCTCTTTCACTTATGCTATTGAGTAGTGTTTTCTTAACTGACAACTTCTTTAATTTCCTTTTACAGGATCATTTAGAATTTATCTCAAGTGTGCTACTTGTGGAGGTTTTGATTGGGTTCCTCAGATAACACAATCAGCATTTGAGAAAAGTACTCCATTTGGTTCAACACAACCCTTAGGTGGATCACCTCAGACTTGTCCTTTAGCAGGTGGAGGGAGTAGAGTTGCACCTTACACTCCTGCATTTGTGGCGAATAGTTTAAATGGCATACGGTCTCTTGGTAAGGTAATGTCAATATCGGCTATGCCTACTTACCAAGATAGAAGCCATGAAGAACTCAGGTGGGAGGACTATCAGTTACAGGATAAAGGTATGTTTTATGGACACTAAACTATAATAAAATTGGGAAAATGTTGGGGGTGGGTGGGGGCAGGCCATGCTCAGACATAGTGGGGGCCGAAATTACCGCTCCAGATGTCAGCGTGCTCTCATTGACTGTTGTGCATGCGTGGCCCCTGAAGTCTGTCACAGAGAGCGGTCTCTCAGTAAAATTTTGCGCATTAGTAGCTTTTTTTTTTTTTGGGGGGGGGGGGGGGAAGGAGGAGGTAAAATATAATAAATTTTAATGGAAAAGTTCTCTGTTGGAGAGTGTATCGCCCATGAGTAAACATAATGAGGAATAAAATGACCACCCTGCCCCCTATGAAAGGTGAAAATCCCGTCCCCATGATGCTTTCGTGTACGCTCTCATTGATGGCCCCCAGGCAAGCAAAGGCCATGCTCCATTGCTCCCCCATAGAGAACACTCCCCCTAAATTTTAATGGTTCAAAATTGAATAGAAAGTTAAAATATAAAAGGGTAGATTACACATCACCCCCTGGTTTTCAAACGAAACTCAGATCACCCCCCGGTTTTTGAAAAAACTCAAATCATCCCCTAGTTTAGACCCCAATATGACAAATTAGTCCCTATCATTAGTTTTATGCTATTAAGTGATGATGTCAACTAGTTAAATAAATTTAAATCCCTAAATTACCCTTGACATTCAAACATAGATTTTGAAGGGTAGTATTATAAATTTAGTTATAATGTTTTAGTATAAAGGTAAAATAGTTCTTTCACACCAATAATTAACAGTAGACTAACACCATTACTGTAGAGGGGTGATTTGAGGTTTTTTTAAACAACTAGGGAGTGATCTGAATTTCGTTTGAAAACCAAGAGGTGATGTGTAATTTACCCAAATATAAACAGAAGAGAAAAGACATCACATCCTTGCCAACTCAGTAACCCCCATGGACACTTGTATACTAATTTTCTATATCATTTTTTTTTTCTTCTAATGCATGGTTTTTTTTTTTTTTTTTGGTTGATAAGATCTTCTAATGCATGGTTGAATTGCCTGCAGGTGGTCCCCGTACTGCTTCTCCATCTCTATATGCTGGATCAACAACATATGCAAGACGGTTCTCTTTGTGAATACCTGGGTCTGCTTTTGGTCCGGGGAAACAACATTTGGTTCCTATTTAATGTACCTTTGCTTGTGGAAATGGATCCTCCTTTAGGGCAAAGTGCCAATACTGGAAGAATACCATCTACGTACTTCTCTAAGTGAGTCGAGCTCACTTGACACTACTAGATTTCGGTGTAACTTTCAAGTTACTAGTGAAGTGGAAAATGGGAAGAATGAGAGTGGACAGTTTCGTGGCATGTGGGGTTTGTCGTGGACTGTGACACTTTATTTTTATCAAAACCAGTGTATGGGGGAATGCAGTTGGTATGATTCCGTAGTGGAAGTGTTATGTTGTATCACAGAATCTAGTCCAACATCGGTTGTGTCTTGACCATGTAATGTCCATAAAACTGTGCGACGAACCTTAGCCAAAATGAATAGTATCGTAGCATGTGGGGCCCACCGTGGACTGTGATACTTCAATAATTAGCTATTTGTTTTCTATTTTAATGGAAATTAGTTGTTGATTTATACTATTAATTGAAAAAGGAACATCGATTTTTTTCTTTTTAAATTCAAGTTTTGATGTAACTTTTATGCGGTATACACATACAACTTGATTTTAACTAAAAAGAAATTTACATACGACATGGTAGGTGGGATGGGGATGAAATTTTATGGAAATGTATATACCAACGCCCCCTAACGAGTGTCAGCCCAAACAGAATTTGTTATGTGACAAAACAAAGCATTGAAAAATTGGGTTACAAAAACGTGCATGACCATCTCCATGCTAATGGAGATACATGAAAGAGTAATTGATTAAATTTGAGGCTGAAATTTGACATGACTAATCTATATAATTTTTTAAAAATCCAATGACCAAAATTGGAATTGCTTTCCCTAATAAATTATGCATTTAGATAATTAGGGCTTTATTAGATTGATCGAGACACCGGACTGTAATGGATAATTGTAATAATTAATTAGTTTTTATTTGTAGTAATTAATGAATTTCATGCATGCCTCATGTAATCATTTGCCATCTATTAGTAATGACAATTAATGGAGCAGGCTAACTTAACTCTCGATTGCCTATATATGTTAAAAGAAACACCAAGAAATATATATGAAGAAATAAAATAGTTTCAAACAAAGATGACAAAGTGATTTAACGTGGTTCATACACTAATTTGGTGTGCTACGTCTATGAGTGAAGCTGAAGATAATTCACTATGTATTGAAATAAAAATAGAGTATAGAGATCTCACAAGAATACTAAAATTTGTAGCAATAACTCTCTCTCTAGCCAGAAATCTCACCTCCCACTCTTGCTTACACAACAACACAATAAAACACGATAATAATATTCCTCCAACTCAAGTCAATCCATTGGGTTGGGTCGTACCGTACTACGGGGACTTTGTGCCTGCACTCCCATACGAGAACAATGATGTGCTCCTTTGCTATCATCACAGACCTCACAAAATTTCCCTTACGGGTCACCATAAAAAATAAAAAAAAAATGTTAAGCAACGGGACAATCTTCGAAACGGTTACAAAATTTCAAGACACACATAACAGCCTCCTTGCAATCTCTCTCTCTCTCTTTTTCCCCTAATTTTCATTTTGGGCCTCCTGAATCCTTGTCGCTATCAATTAATCAAGTCCGGATCCTCTACTTCCGCCTGCCCCTACTTCTGTGTGCACCCTACACACAATGGAGCATGCAAAGACCGCCTTACCCCTGCCTAAGTGCCCGAGCATTCCAATTAATCTAGGTAAATTTTGAAACCATAGTCCTTGATCAGTCAAACCTGGTTCATTTAAAAAAAAAAATTGGCCAAGAATTTGTTAACTAAAACACTCTTTTTTGGGAATGGATTACTGGCTATTGCACAAAATCTGTTAATTCTAATACCCAAAATTAGAGATTCCCATAAAGAAATCAGACAGCCTGATTCATTAATCCCTCCCAACAACAACTCAAAACCTATAATTAGGAACTGGAATTAAGGCAAAAGGAAAAGCTAGTTGAATCCTTCCCATAGAGCTTCTTTCTCTCCGTCTCTTGGTAATTAAGGTTTGCATGCAGAAGATGGGAAAAGAGTGTAATGGTTGCATTGCCGCTCTTTTATTTTGTCTTCTCCTCGGTGTATTGCCGGTGAAGTCTGAGGGTCCTTTGGCTCCGGCTTTGTACGTCTTTGGGGACTCTCTGGTTGATAGTGGCAACAGTAATTATCTCTCAACGATAGTTAGAGCCAACAATCCACCTTATGGCGTTGATTTCCCCGGTGGAGCCACCGGCCGCTTCACCAATGGCAAAACTGTGGCAGATTTCATAGGTAAGGCTGAATCTACCCAAATTTTATGAGAGAGATATATGATTGAGACATGTCACTAAATTTCAATTTGGCTCTCCTCCAACCCTGATGAGAGCTGGAGGGTCCAGCCCAGCAACAACAGAAACAGGGGATATGATCATTTTACTACTTTTGAGTTTTAGATCAAATGTTTTGATGAAAGAATTTGGGTAGGCGGAATCTACCCAAATTTTATGAGAGAGATATATGATTGAGACAGGTCACTAAATTTCAATTTGGCTCTCCTCCAACCCTGACGAGAGCTAGAGGGTCCAGCCCAGCAAAAAGAGAAACATGGGGTATGATCGTTTTACTACTTTTGAGTTTTAGACCAAATGTTTTGATGAAAGAATTTGGGTAGGCGGAATCTACCCAAATTTTATGAGAGAGATATATGATCGAGACAGACCACTAAATTTCAATTTGACTCTCCTCCAATCCTGACGAGAGCCGGAGGGTTCAACTCAGCAAAAACGGAAACAGGGGGTATGATCATTTTACAACTTTTGAGTTTTAGATCAAATGTTTTCATGAAAGAACTTGGGTAACTGAAAATGTAAGAGATCGAATACAATATATTTTAGGCGATAGCATTGAAATAAACCACTAAATTTGTAAGTGGACAATCTAAAGAACGTCTTTATCCAACAGTTGAAGTGAAGAGAATTTTTTTTCCAAAAATATTGTTTATAAATTGATAAACCAATTACAGGTTACCTACTTTTAGATATTTCTAGATTTAATTTTTTAGGTCCTAAAGGGAAAGCCTCATCCTTCCATTCGTCATACATATTATGAGTTGGTCATCTATTTCTTTTAGCTTAATTGATGAGACGTCAGGAATTATAAAGGTATAGACCCACAACAATTAAGTTCAGTCTTTGGTGCATTTATATACTCAATGAGCTATCTCCATCTAATGCCTTAAGGTTTTGATTGAACCCTCCAACATGATATCAGAGCCCAATCCATTTTGTTGTCTTCCTTAAGTTATCTGTCCACGTATAGAATCAGTAGATATGTCGAAGCTACATATGAGGAGTGTTAAGATGTTGGAAACTATAAAGATATAATCTCACAATGGTTAAGTTCGGTTATTGGTGACTTCATATACTAGAGGAGCTATCTCCACTTAATACCTTAAAGTTTTGGATTGTACCCTCCAACACAGAGACAAGATGAAGAGGATACACAAACTTGTTTTTCCTTCTATTACAAATTTTATTTCTTAAAAAAAAGAGTTTTGAAAATCTTACTAATTTTTTTTTTTTTTTTGGTGTGTGTTATTCTAATCGCAGCTGAGTCTCTCGGGCTACCTCTTGTCCCTCCAGATCTTAGTCTTTCACATATAAAGAGAAATGAAACCACAACCGGCATAAATTATGCATCTGGGTCAGCTGGCATTCTCCCTGATACAGGCACCTTGTTTGTAAGAACTGATCAACATAACTTTAGAATGTCTTTTTTTTTTTATTTTTATCAATATTCCTGGAAGCTTAATTTCAAATACCCTATCTAAGTAGGCGGGGAAAAAAATTGGGTAATTCTTTAAAGTGGAAATGTTTTCTGCATTGGGGCACAGGATGCGTCCAGACACATGGGGTGGGCAGAATGATCGCCCCGCCCCCCTGAATGAACGAAATGACTGCCACGTCCCACCGGTGTGCTCCCAGACAGAGAACATCGCCCCTTCTTTTAAATCTTTTGGGGTATATCATTTTTTTAGGTGAATGAGCTAGAAATACATTCAACAAAGCACAAAGAATACAAGAACACTCAAACAAGAATGATAGAAAAAATTAATTTAGAAATCGTTGTTTCTGCAACTTCATGGTCAAGATACATTTAAAAAGGATCAGTTTTGAGTAGTTTATTGGATTTAGTAGTTCTGGCTGTTCTTCTTATGCAGGGAACCAATTTGAACTTAGAGAGTCAGATCGACATGTTCGAAGACAGTGTAACAAGGAACTTGCCACACAAGTTCCAAAGCTCAAAGGAACTTTCTCAATACTTATCCAAGTCTATTTTCCTGGTTGATATTGGAAGCAATGAATTCATCCCCAATCTTATTTCAGGACAATCTATTAATCAACAAAAAAAGAATCCCAAAGACTTTGCCAAACTTCTTACAAAGACACTCTCAATTCATTTCAAGGTGAGAACCATATCATTAATTAATGGCCATGACATGCCACACTAGAACAGATCGAAGTTCTTCAATTTAAATCCTTTTTTTTTTTGGTCCTGCAGAGACTCTATGAACTTGGGGCTAGGAAGTTTGTAGTATTTGAGGTTGGTCCCATTGGATGTACACCAGCTATGATCAGCAATAGTAGTAAAGGAGAATGCAACCAGGAAATAAACGATTCAGTAACTACATACAATAAAGAGCTTTCCTCTCTACTCAAAAGCTTGAATTCCAAGCTTAAAGGCTCAAGTTTTTCTCAAGCAAAGATTTACGCATTATGGATGCTAGCAACAGAGAAAGCTGCTAAATTGGGTGAGATATCATCATGCCAGACCTTTGATTCATTTCATCAAACAGTTGATAGACAGTATTTGATTAATCTCTTATTAATTGGTTTTGCAGGGCTTACTGAAGACATAGTAAAGTCATGTTGCCTTGGCCCTAGCAATGGAACTTTACCTTGCACTTCGTCTCAACCATCATGCAAGAATGCAAACCAATTTGTCTACTTCGATGGATTGCATCCGACCGAAGAAGTTAACTCCAAAGTTGCAGAAGCTGTCTTTTCTGATTCATCGGTGTGTTCTCCAGTCAGTATCCAAGAGTTAGTAGAAGCTTAATTTTTGGGCTTTAACTTGCTCGATCTATACCGAAAAAACCAAAACAAAAACACCCTTGCTCGATCATTGTGTGAATAATTTTTTTTTTTTGTTTTTTTTTTGTGAGTTTTACTATTGCTCCTCTGTACTTTGCTTTTATTTACTGATATACCCCTGGCTTAAATTTTGTTTCTAATTCCCTTAAAAAGTGAACTCTTTCCTCTTCTTCTCCTAAATATTTTTAACCGATTCTCATCATCTCTCTTCGCTTTCTTATCTGTTTTATATTATTTTTTATTTTAATAATTGTTTCTTGGAGCGCTGTTCTCTGTGCCACAGCGTAGGCTGCGCCAGGGCACATGGGGGTGGGTGCAATGACCACCTTGCCCGCTGCATAGGCTGTCCATGTACCTGGGTGCAGCCTGCGTTGCGGCATAGAAAACATTCTCCCTCGTTTCTATATTCAATGGGATCCCTTTTTTTTTTTTAGTCCAAACCCCGAAAGGTAACCCTGCCCCCATGGATGATTTGCTGCTACTCCTGTTGTAGGAATATTCCTACAACCCGGTTCACAGCCAAAGAAATGTAATCTAAAAGGGTATTTTAGAAAATTCCAAAACCTAAGAAGGTATTTGTGAAAAGGGGGATGTGTATTATTCCATTTCGTTGGCTGCAAGTCCAGGTAACAACAGAATTTTCTCCCCACCCCACCACATCTGCATCCCAAAACCTAATAGAATTTTTTTTTTTTTTTGGGATTATGAATGGAAGATACATTAAAGGAAAATAACAAATATAATGCAAAAGCTCACATGACTACTCACTGGATCCCAAGTAATTCATGGTTTGAGGTATCGATATCGGATCGCCTGATATGGCCGATATTGCACCGTTTTGAAGGTGATCGATAGATTCGATACCGATACCTGACTGATACTGTATTGACAGAACAGTACAGACAATGGGTAAACCAATTTTTAAGGAAATATAGGGGTAAACTTGTTTGATATAGCCGATCCATGTCGATACCATATCAGTATCGCACCGATTTTAAAGATGATTGATACCCGATCCAATACCCTGCACTAAAACCATAAACTAACTAGAAGAAAACAAACAAAAGGACGAGTTGATCAAGTTATTAATGGAAGTATATAAAATTTTGATTTCAAGCTTATTTCGATAGGGAAATTATTTGCGCCACCCCTTGAGTTATTCTGTTATTTTAATGTAACCCCACTAAGTACCAAAATATCAAATCTTGCCCAAATAACGGGGTTAGCCTTTTAACTGTTAATTAGTGCAAGCTGGGATCGAAACCATTTGTCATGATGACGAACTCAGGAGAAAATAAGAGGGCCCCATGGTAAAATCCATAGAAGAATCAAGGGTTTCCATCGTCGGCAAGAATGGTGGAGGTGTAGTCGCAGGGGCAAGAAGACAAGAATGGCGGAATTGTTTCAACTCAGCATGAGTGACAGAGGTGTAGACGCAGCAACAAGAATGGCGGAGGTCTTGGTAATGGAAGAAAATAGGTTCTTGGTGTTTTATATGCATGAAGGGCATTTTGGTCCATTACTTGAACAATGTTTTCACTACCAAGTTAACGAAGTGGGCTTACTTATGAATTATTTGGAAAAGAAGGGGAGATACGCGTAAATTCCCAAAACTCACAACTGAATCTACAATTAGGCCTTACCTCAAGAAATACGTGTAAATTAAAATTGCATCTTTTGTAATTTTAATTGCTTCCTCTATCACATGGACTAACTCATGTACTGCTATAAGATAATTAGTGAAGTGTTATACTTCAATAGAAATTTTCTTTATTTATATAATATCTGGCAAGCAACGTTGGAGCTGAGACCCATTTAATGTTTGGTCTTGAATCTTGATCCCCTAGGCATAAGTTAGTAGACAAACCACTACAACATGGTGCATCGTAAGGGCTAGCCAGGCACGGCTACCATATATTCAAATTTTGAATGGGCCCAGCTCAATATAAAATGGATTAAGCCCCAAAAATCTTCTTGGGCATTGTACCGATTAAAAGTGCTTCATGGGCAAAGCAAGGCAATGGAGGTCTCCACATTGGAAACTTGAACCCTTTTGAGTATTAAAAACAGAAAATTAAATTCTTCTAGTTTGAGCAGTCTCCTCTTTCCCCCCCCCCCCCCCGGCCCCCCATCATCCAAAATTGGAGTTTCAGTTTACCAAATTACCTCCAATTTTTATTTAACTTAAATACCAAAAATAAAGATGTATATTACTGAAATGCCTTAAACAGTAAACATTTCCCCCCCTAACCATCTCCATAAAAATATTTGAAGGTATTGTTAATCATGTGAACATGGGTGTGACATTCGACCGTTACAAAAGTAAGGGGAAGGAAAGGAGAACCGTAGCACGGGTCTAACCCACACAATTGACAACTCTTTCGCATACTTTTCTGCAATGGTTGAGGAAAATTTTGTCAAAAATGTACATGTCTTTCATACGTCGGGCTCCTCTCCAGTGTTGGGCTCTCTCTAGCAAGCATCCAGCACTAGGCTGGCATGATCCGCACTGGGATGTATGCTTGGGTGCGGATCATGGTAGCACAGCCGTTGGATGCTCATTGGGCACTCCCTGGGCTGGATGCTCACTGGAGAGGAGCCCAATCCTTCTTCCATACAGCGGACATTGTATAGGGCATTGCAGTAACAAACATCTTGTTTTGAATTATTTAGTAAATCAAAATTGGGTGGATAATTTAGTATACCAAAATCCATTTTTTTTCAAAAAATATCCGTTACAACTTTTTTTCTAAAGATCAGAAAGACTTATATTTAAAAAAAAAAAAGGAAAGAAAGAAATAGAGAAAAAACCCTGAAGAAATACAAAAACAAAAATAGGAAAAGTCCTTTTATTTTTGATAAATTAGTCCAAGATCCCTAACATTATTTTTTTTTAGCTAAAGATTAGCAAGTAATGTACTCCCTATGAATAAATTTGATTGGGTTAATTCTTTTCGCATCTGAAAGAAGACTAAAAAAAAGTTTCCTTCCCAAGATTTAGATTTTGTTAAGCTTTTCTAGCTTTTTTTTGCTTGGTTAGTTTCCTTCCCTATTGATTGCTTTGCCGAAGGTGGGGTGAGAAGTTGTCTTTGTTTTCTATTTGTGAATTTTTGTCTCTTTATTTTTTGTAATTTTTTTCTCTCCTTTATTCTATAGTAATATATCTCTTGCTGAATTGTAACCAAAAAAGAAAAAAAACTAAAAATACGACAATTTTCATAGAAATATCCTTCCTCCAATTGTGCTTAGAAGGTGCTCAAAAATTGATTCAAATACAAATGAACCAAATCATTGCGTGATGAAACCACTGATGTGATTCACTAAAGGCATGGAAATCTGTCCCAACACCATGTAAGTCCTTCATATATGTATCTCAAAGTGCATCAACAATTGACTATGATGGAAGCAACTCATGGACACACATCATCAACTCACAGACGACGTCCGTCCACCGAAGTGCGAGAATGATTGAAACTATACAGATATGCACAGCTCTGCAAAAATGGCTATATCTTTCTTGTCCGAACTCAAAGAGATAAATTTAGGGGTGTAAATGAATAGCCGAAATCCGTTTTCCTATCCGTTTAACACTGTCTGAATCCGTCTGAAAGCTAAACAGATGCGGATACGGATAGGCTATAGCTATCCGAAAAATTATATTTACATGTAAATGGATAAAATATCCGATCCGTATCTGTTTAGCACTATCCGAATCTGTCCGATAGCTAATCGGATGCGAATGTGGATATAGCACTATCTGAGCCAAATCCGATCCGTTTACAGCCCTAGATAAATTGTTAATGGAAACATCAATAGCACAGGTCCAGTACACGAATATCAAAAATTGAGTTTGAACTCGACTGATGTGCAGTCTGTTACTTTCAACAACACGTCATGCCTAAAGATTATGTCATAACTCTACACTTTGTAATTGGATGAACCTAATTCAAATTTTCTTGGAAATCCAAATCATATATCTTCATATCTTAGTTTTAAGCTCATCTAACTTCCAACTACATGATAGTTCAAAAAATCCCCAAATCTGCTTTTGTTGCCACATTACCTTATAGTCTCTACATCTGACACTCAACTGGCTGCCTTCAAGCTTTTCTCCTGATCAACTACCATACCAATCATGCTCACAGCAACTCCACACCATCATCCATGGTTTTAGTGCATGGTATTGGAACGGTTATCGGCAACACGGAAAATCAATACGATATCGATACGGTATCGGTCTGGATCGATTGTATCGAACAAAATTATCCCTTGATTTCCTTAAAAAATAAGTTTTCGGATCATTTTACCCCTTATTGGTACTGTGCTACCAATACGGTATTGACACGGTATCGATATCGGTGACTAGCAAAACCAATTCATATTACCCAATACAAGCGATACGATACCGATACTTAAAACCATGCCATCATCACACATCCTAGAATCTCTCACAATATTTTCTAACACATAAATCACTACATTGGCCATCTCATCATACCATATGAGCCCAAAATGCACATGTATCCTGAAAAAGTGTGATTTCGGCCAAACAAAAATGCTAACCTCTCACAGATCTCATGCATGAGCATTGTCGGTCTTGCAGTCCACAAAGTTAGAAAAGTCATTTTTATTACCCATCTCCCATTTTACAGGATTTTCAGTGCTTGCATATGGCAGTGAGCTCAAGGTAATTTCTTGGAGGTTTGGGATCTCTTGGAAAAATGTTGGCAACGGGTGGAAACTACCACTCAATGGGAGCAAAAGAAAAGCGACCCAAATTTAAATTATTAATTTTGGGTCAAAAGTTATACAATTACTTGCATATCCAGGACCATGTAGATACTGAAATTTTCACCCTAAAACACCCTCCGTTCTTAAGATTAAGAATAGTCCAAATAGAAAGAGATCAGCCTCTAGCCGGACAGATTGGATGCCTAATATCTTCTCAGTCGTAACTTGGAATAACTTTTGCCTTATCCATTATAATCAATTGTCTCCCCCGAAAGGAGATATTTATGGGTCCTAGACCCTTATCTAGGTGATGACTCCCAAAAAATAGAAACCATTCATTTATTTACTCCCTCCAAGGTACGCTCTTATCCCGGGACATATACCCCCAAACCCCACCAAAAGAAATTTAAATTTTGTATATTTTAAGTTCTCTTGATGGTGTCTAGACTCTAGATAAGATTCTCTTGGTGGTCCACATAGATTTGCCTTGTGGGACGATGCCGTGGTGATTCAAACTTCTGGATAGATAGGTAATGTTTAGATTGGTCATGTGTCAAATTTCAAACCCAAGTGCAATATACCCTCTCATGTATGCCCATGCATCATCTAGGTAGTCTTGTGCTCTTTCTTGGTAGGCCCGGATTTTTCATATACATCATTTTGTCTTTTGCCTAAATTAGATTGGCTGAAAGTTGAAATTGGGAAGGGACTTTGGGATCTACCCTATCCAAAAATTTTGGGCCAAGATTTCACAACAAAGTTCACTAGGGTTTCAGTATTTCATGAGGTTTTTGTTGTCAGATTCCATCCTTCTTCATGGTTCCACATATCATAGTTCATGAATCATGGCTTAAGATTTAAGATTTTAATGTTTTCAAAGGCTCCAGTTTCAAGGTTAAAGGATCTAGATTTAAAGTTTCATGGTCTAAGGTTGCAGATTTCAGGTTTCATGATGCTTTAAGTTCAAATTTATGGTTTTGGGTGGCAGGGTGATTTCAGAGGATCTAATTGAGTTTTTTTTTAGCTGTTTTCCAGATGAAATGACGAAAAGCCCGCCGGATCATAGTGTGATGGAACTTCATCCACATAAATTTCGCCTTCCCTGAAACATTACCAAATTTCCAAATACAACCACACAAACTGAATATTATCTGCTACATACCTGGAAACGAGATCAAAACTAGCTGAGCTTTTCCAGTTGTTCATAAGGTGAAATTAAATAAAAATGGTCCAGTTGTTTCTTCTTAATTCTAACCATGAACAACATGTGGTTCAAAACCTCTTGAGAAGATGTATTATCAGTAGCCAGCAAATCTTCCATGCCATTCACAAGTCAAATTTCTGATCTATGAGACTAGAACCTTAGAAAATTCTGTACAGAATATACAAGAACAAGTAATTACATTGCTGGAACACATCACTGCCATTGTTCAAGTGTTCTAACATCTCCCATCTACTCTAAAATTCAAGGTTTCTGCATCTACTTATTTGCAACGGTTGCATTCTTTGGAGTTGTCCTGCAATTTCAAGAAAGAAATACTCCTAAATAATTAACTGAAATGTGAGCCAAATGAGTGTCACTAGACTAAAAAAAAAAAAAAGACTGAAATGAAATTAAAACTTACCGCAAATTGGTATTTATCTTGCATTTTTTGTTGACAATGACAATCATGATGCCCTAATCGGAGAAGGCAAGAGAGTTGCAAGAAAAATACTCTCATGTGGTTGTATATGCTGCATTTCCAACAAGTTCACCACATAAGACAGAAGCAACAAAAAAATCTTTACAAGCACTCTCTCTCCCCATCTACCGCGCTCCCCACTGGCTAGCTCCTTACCATGCCAACTCAGACATCACTAAAAAGGGTGTACCCATTGCATGAGGCACCCGCCACTACAGGATCAGCTCAGACGTCACTCTCCCATATTAATATTTCTCATTAGGTTGAGGTTAGAGTTTGTACCTTAGCCTATGGCGGTTACAGGTTGTGAAGAAAGCAACAAGACCGTAGATAACACTTCGAAGGGCCCGAAAGACCTAAATTTTTGTAAAAAAATTCAGTTTGTCAATGCAAGAGGAATAACAAGGCAAGTGATATGATTCAAAGACAATGCCAAACCTTTGAGATGAGATCCTTCCAAAGACCATGCCAAACTGAGATCTCAGATGAATTAGGCTTTGACCAAGTAAATTTTGTAAGCTGAGTCATGTTACTAGCAGAAGCCATAAACCCTTTGAGAAAGTTATAAATATTGGAGGACCAAAAAACCACATAATTGGCCAGTGTAAGTGTAATCCGAATTGGAGCAAGCGACAGTTCCCAGATGGAATTAATGACTGGATAAACTGATGTAACTGGATCAAATAAACAATCAAACATTAGCCAATACAAGAACTCTAAATTTCTTAAAAAGAAAATAATTAACCAAAATTGACAGTTAAGTATTGGAAAATTCAAATAATTTAAAAAAAAAAAAAAAGAAAAGAATTTCAAAGATTTTAAATATACCTATAGTCAATATAAATGAATAAAGAAGCAGAAACGGGAACATCAAAACCTTGACAGAATTAACAATTATGATGTACAAAGGCTCCAGTGTTTTCCATACTGCAGAAGAGAAATGCGCTCCTATCTCCACAAAAATACTCCAAATTGGTGACATGAACTCACTGATCTCTATAAATGTGTGCATCAAGGGTTTCATGAGCAGTGATACTAGTAATCTGATTGTCCGCACCATGATGAGAAACCACTTAACAGCCTTCTCAAAGTTTTGAAGAAACAACATTGTCCCAAGATACCTAATCCTAGATATCATATCCCAGGCTTCTACCCACTTAAAAAGGGGCCCACAGAGATGTGATAAAGTTTCCTTCAAGATAGGTATGTTCTTGTAGAGATCATAAAATCCAATGATCACAGTTACTAGTGAAATTAAGATATAGAGAGTTCTGACCAAAGGCCGCATCCATGGGCGGTAGAATTGGCGGAATAATGGATAGGATTGTAAGAAGATAACCCATGCTGGGAGGCCTGACTCAAGCAAAGTAAGAAGTCTGAGATCTGATGTGATTATTTGCCTTAATTTGAATGGAATGTCTTTGTTACTGAACCGGAGTAAAAGTAAGTTATCATAGTATATTGTGGACGCAATATCAAATTCCACCTTCATGCCTGTATCTTTGTTAAATCCATCATTCAAGCATCCTTTGTCCTCACTTGAATCACTACTACCAGCTTCGGAGAAATTATCTTCTTCAACATCAAAAAATAGATCTTCAGAAAGAACCTCAAATGGGCATGTAGAATTAAAGAGTAGTTCATTAGCTTTAGGAGAAACAGAGAATTCTTGACAGCAACCGGAGTGGGAATGGGAGTGGGGGTCTGCATCAAACAAGTCATTTAGACTGCTATGGAGTGATTTCATCTCTGATGGTGTGCCTGAGAACCATAATGATATACAACTCAGGGCATGGTTGATGCTGTTGAATTCCCACTTTCTCATTGATTTCACTTCTAAAGCCAGGGATGTGTCCGTCTGCAGAAACATATAAAAATTCCCTTAAATCAAAGATTATTCTAATGTAATCTCTCATTCAATATCATGAACAATAACCCCATGATACGAACTTGGAAGAACTCAACCCTATAAACCGGTTTACAAGGTGAGAGAACCCAAGAACTTATCAACCCACATTAAGTTTCTTCGATGTGGGTGGGATAAATGGGATCGTAACACCCCATGTGTAACTGGAAAATCAATCATGCCTCATAAATTCAGAGGATTTGGGTCCACAAGAACATGAGATGGAATAGATGGTTCTAAATTCAACTAACCAACATGGTTGATTTTCAATTTGGGTGATCCCCAAAGTGTATGTCCTCAAAATCTGTGAACTAAAAATGTATATTAATTACATACAGAAATACCAATTTATGATATTCATTGGACTTCTAAATGAATTTTACAGAGACAGAAGCATTATGGTGTGATACCTGAAGCTCATTCAAATAATTGATACCGCGGACATCCTTCCATGATACTTCAAACACAATAAAACCATGCAGATTTTTGTATGAATCCATCCAGTGGACTAGTGACTTCTCTGGCCACCGCGCCACATTTATGACAGAGGACAATTTGTAGAGCATTTTTTTTTTATGTCTGGGGGATATAATGCAGCAGTCATTGTTTGTTAAACTTGGAATATGGGTAAGGGTCCTTGTATTTGTAAAAGGAGACATTCTGTACTGCAAACAGAAAAGGCAGTGAAATAAGTAGGACAACTCAGATTGTGATTCAATAGGTTTAAAAAAAAAATGGTTCATCTCTTGGAGAAGAATTACCTTTGTAACGATTATATGCCATATGCGTGTTGATCTTGAGTGTTTGCTCATAACCCATGGTTGATTATCAACCAAAATGAGAAACTTGTGACTACTGGGAGCAAAATATAAAAATGCCCTTGAAATATAAGATTGTATATCCCTGCAAAAAGATGTGATGAAATGCATTAAAGATTGTTAGCTAAAAGAGATTTTAGATTGTTAGTTCAGGAAGGATGGCAGCGAATCGAAGGTTTTAGCCTTAGAAATCTTACATATTAGCTTAAATAGGATATTTGTGGAAAGAAGGTTCTAAACAACTTGGTTCTGATTTCAACTTAAAAACAAAACAGTAATCAAATTCAAGATTATACAATTCTTACCCAATTTGCAGACTTGTTAGGGGATAGAGATCAGGCAGAGTCTCCATTACGTTTTATTCGTTAATAATCAAGGTCATCTACTGTCTTCTATTCATCAAAAAAATCTCCACAACATATGGTGTAGAAATGTAGTCCTGGGGAAAAGGAATAAGGCAAATAAGTTATCTTGATTTAAGAAAAAGAAAGAGTAGATAGAATCAATTATCCTAGTCATTGATATGAAAACTCAAATGGTAAGATATTTCTCCTCCACCACCTGCGACTGACTCCAACAATGGCAGCAGCTAAATGCTGCGATTGCTGTCGTGTTAAATCTCGTCGCTGCGCCAAATGCCCAAAGGGCAGCAGCTTATAACGTGGCTGCAGCTACTAAATGGCTATGGGTCTGCAATGTTTGATTGCTACTATGGATGGGATTCCACCTGGTAAAACGACCGGAAAATGAAATGAATAGAAGCAAAAACCTCCAGGCTCTGATACGATATATAAGAAAATAGATGGAGAGAATGCGAACTTACCTCTCCATTGTAGGATCGAAGGTTGCCTAAAATCCAATTCCGTATTGGTGTTTTCAGACAATGAAATAGCCCCCAACACAAAAAAAAAAAAAAACAGAAAAGAAGAAAAGAAGAAGACAATCCACAATGAATTAAAGTATTACCTGTGCAGCCTCTCCATGCCAGAATTGAAGGAAGAACAAATTTTTATTTTTTTTAAGATTCGGCATTGGAAGCTAAGCGAGGGAATAGGGAAATACAACTGATATTCAGTTCAAAATGGAATTCATACAACGGATATGCCAACGAATTGGCGCGTAAAATAGAAACAATCACTCACCAATCACCATTTCTAAATTTCCGCTCTCTAAATGGGTTTAATCGGTTTCTATCTGTTACTGGTCGGGCCAACTCAATACCAAACTCTTAAGGAAGTTTATGGTTTCTATGGGTTTCAGTCCGGTTTCTTATCGGTTTGTTTTTTGTTATCGAGCTACTATCGGCTTCAATCTGGTTTCAGAATTTTATCAGGATAGGCTAGATTTTTGGTTTCGATCACTGCATTTGATTTTTTTGATTCGATTCGATTCAAGATAAGGGTATGTAAACCGAAACTGAAACCAAATTTGTTTTCTCAAACCAAAACTAAATCAGTTTAATTTGATTTTAGTTTGGTTTTATTCGATTCTTTAATAGGTTCCTTATTCGGTCTTAACCTTGTTTCTAATTCGGAAACAAGGTGAAGAAAGGCATTATAAGAATGGCATCGGCATCACCATGGGTGGTGTTTTTTCTTTCCGAAAAATACTTTCTAGGTTATATGGGTATTTTGGTAAATTTTTTGTATAGGGTTTTATTATAAATTTGTAATCAGAGTTCTTTTTCTATAATCAAATTGAGAAAGGTGTGAGTACGGGCAATAAAGATAGTGAAATAGACGTCATCTCTGTTGTTGGTGAAGCCTGATTTGGCCCAGAAAGTGCAGTTGAGATCTTCGAAATGAGTACTTTTGAGCCATGTGTTATGTTTTGGTCTGGCCTAGGTTTTTTGGCAGTTTTTGGGCTAGGGGCATTTGTGTACTTTCTAGGGTTAGGATTTTCTATATATTGTTCTTATCTCTTTGAGATAGGGTTATGAAGGTTTTGTAACATTGCAAAGAAATAGTGAAACCTGTTTTACTGCTCGGCCGTGGAAGTTGCTTCCATATTGGAGGTGAACCACGTAAATCTCTATGTTGTGCATTGTGTGCTCTCTTTCTATTTTCGTTTTTCTTCTGCAAATCGCCATGATGGGCGTTGTTTTCGTAACAATCTCACCATGAACATAGACAATCTTTTTGTGATTATTGTTTGCAATTTCGATCCATTAGTTTCCTGCAGAGGTGTCAAAAAAGCTTGGCCTGCCCAAGCTCGCCTTGAGCTCGGACATGACCGTGGCTGAACAGTACAACCCATTGGGTGGGCTTGGGCTGATATTTGAAGCCCGAGGAATGGCCGGGCCAGGCACGACCTGAGGCATTGAGCTGAACTCGGCCCGACCCAGTGTGACCCCAACCCTATATACAATATGTTTATCTTAATTTATGTATATAAAAATACATTCTACTGAAGCTTATTCATCAATTATTATTATTTTTTGGAAGGAAGTTGAACTTTAAAGTTCGTTTATGAAATATGAAATCTTTTTCGTTTTGATGTTTATATTTACATGTTATTCATATATTATCTGAAGATGTTGCCCAGGATATTCTATCGTGATTCATGGAGTACCAAGTGGAAAGCAGCATTTAGGGCTTTGAATCAAGAGAAGGAGAAAATTATAATTAAAAATGGGATAGGATGGTTCTTTGAGCAAGTGGTATAGAGGAGGGACCCAATGATTTAGGTAGAATAGAATTCTACGATTCAAGAACCTCGCTCTGATATCATTTGTTAAGAAAAACACTTTTCACACCTACCCTTCTTTTCTTAATGGAGAGGATTGAATACCGTGTAGGGATTGCAAGGTAGCAGGGGTACAGGAGAGAATTGGGGATTTATGGAGGTGCAGTGGCACTTAGCAGTAGGCAATTCGACTCTCCTCCAGCCATGGCAGGAACTAGAGGTAGAATCCAGCCCAACCAAAACAAGGGTGTTTGGATAATTTCACAGGTGAGCCACCCTTGTTTTGGCGTGTGGGACTCGAATAGCGTAGCAATGACAAATGCGTAGAAGAAATTGTAGAGCAGTTATTGGTCACACCATCCTTGCATGCTTTAGGCTCCTTAAATGGAGACTTTCTCATCCATTGCAAAAGATGGAACTCGATCATCCGAAAAACTAAGCAAATTAAATACGGTTTTTCTCAATGGGATCATCTTCTCTGCTTATTAAGTGCTCTCTCTTTGTGTTGGTCATGGTTGGAGGTGTTCTTACGGGTGGTGATGGACAAAAAGGTCCCAACTTTGATCAAAACTATTACATTTCATGGGCAAATGACCATGTTCTCTCTCAACGCCAAGGAAGAGAAATCCGGCTTTCTATGGACAAATCATCTGGTAATTAATTACTAAATAAATATTTCTTATAATTTCATACTCCTTTAATTTCTCTCCTACCTAGCTTTTCTCTTCTACTTCAAATTTACAAGTCATGATATTTATCAATTAATCTTCTTGGTGCAACATATATAGGCTCAGGAATTGCATCCAAATTGACTTACAGTTCTGGCTTCTTTCATATGAGACTAAAGCTTCCTGCCGGAAACTCAGCTGGAGTTGTTACAGCTTTCTACGTAAGTATGGAGCCTGCATGCCCATGTTACATAGGAAAATTATCTCCTCTAGTTCCCTACCCAACCCAATTCCCCAGTCCCTCGAATAAAAGGGGTGTGGACCCCATCTAGACAGTGTGTTCGGGCAGGGGTAGGCCGGGTGGTCATTGCACCCCCCCCCACCTCTATTAGAGGCACTGGGGAACTGGACTGGGCACTGTTACATACTATATGTCTATATCACTCTTAATCATAAACTATAAATATATATTGTTTCGAGAAAAAAAAAATTTTATGTAAATTCATTAAGCTGTGTTTGGTATGCATTCTAACTAGGCCAATTTCGTATTCTTAGACGATAAAAATAACTATTTTTATTTATCATCCGAGAATGAGAAATCGACCTAGCTAGAATGCATTCCAATTAAGAATGCCTACCAAATGCAGCCTAAATGTAGTGTAGTAGTAGTTATTCATTAATTGGGAAGTAGTAAGAGTGTTGGCATAGACCATACTCTCCGACAATGTTCTTTTTCCTTTATTTTTATTTATTTATTTATTTATTTTTAATTATTGACAGCTTGCTTCGCATTCCAATGCTCATGATGAGCTGGACTTTGAGTTCTTGGGTAACTTAAAAGGGCAGCCCCACTTTATTCAAACAAATGTCTTTACAAGTAATGTAGGAAATAGAGAGCAAAGAATCAAACTTTGGTTCGACCCTTCGGCTGCTTTCCATACTTACAAAATCCTTTGGAACCCACATCAAGTAGTGTGAGTTTCTCTCTCTCTCTCTCTCTCTCTCTCTCTCTCTCTCTCTCTCTCTTGCTCATTAGGCTGTGTTTGGTATGCATTCTCTGCTTATTATGTTTGGTTTAATTTTGATGGAGTAGATTCTTTGTCGACAACACTCCCATAAGGGTTTACAAGAACAAGGTAAATATAGGAGTTGGGTACCCATCACAACCAATGCAAGTATTGGTAAGCATATGGGATGGAGATAGCTGGGCAACTGATGGAGGAAGAATAAAAGTTGATTGGAGTCAAGCTCCATTCAATGTCTTCTTACGAAGTTTTGACATTAATGGATGCCCTTCTTATAACAACACTGATGATCAGCAATGTGAAACTAGTAAGTATTGGTGGAATAGAGAGCAATATTGGAGTCTAAACCCTAACCAACAAAGGGCATATCAAGCTGTAAAGAACAACTATATGACTTATGACTATTGCTCGGACAGAGGTAGGTATCCAAAGCCTCCTCCTGAATGCCCTCAGTAATAAAGGAGAATCTATTGATTGAGGCCTTCAAATGGCGTGGAGATGGTATCGTGCAATAGTGGATGTTAATTTCGACTATTTGTAACTAAGGGGCAGAGATTTATGGCCAAAGATGGTTGTACGGTTCTTTCACGTCCGGTGAAGGAAAACTTACTCCTTATCAAATATATGTTCTTAGGCATTCGAAGAATCAATATTATTAAAATATAAAAATATCTACACAATAAATACTTAAAAAGAGAATCTCTATTCCTAATTTCACATTTCCAAATCATTCATATAAAGAAGGTCTTTTATAATGACAACCAGTAAAACTATGTGTTTTAAACAGTACATCGTGGTGGTTCTTTTTCCAACTGGTTCTTTATTAGTCTTTCGAATCTAACATCGTGTGAGAAAACCATCCTAGAACCATACCGTCCCCTTTATAATCGCGGTTCCAAAATCATATCTCAAAACCATCTCATTTATTGATGGGATGGTCCATCCGATCCAAGTTTTAATGGGTCAGTTCTAGTACAGTTCCTGACTCCGATCCTAAATTGACACCCTTACCCGCAGACATTCAAATTATAACTCTTTGA
Organism: Telopea speciosissima; assembly: GCF_018873765.1. Taxonomy (NCBI): domain Eukaryota; kingdom Viridiplantae; phylum Streptophyta; class Magnoliopsida; order Proteales; family Proteaceae; genus Telopea; species Telopea speciosissima. The sequence continues at coordinate 71,322,512 of NC_057918.1, read as the reverse complement.
TTTCAAGATCGAGTAGCCACTCTCCTACTCTTTTTCCATATTTTCGGCTCTTCCTTCCTCAATCATGAGTTGAATTGTGATCTTAAGGCTCTGTTTAGTTGCAAGGGGAATTAAAAGAAAAGGAAAGGAAAATTTTCAAACCTTAAAAAGAAATTTTTGTAATCATTATTCCATGTGATTGTATAAACTAGTTAAATTTCTAATCATATTTAATAATGATACATTTTATATGAAATATTTATTTTACATTTTAAATCAAAAGGGAATTTTTTTTTTTTTTGGTAAAAACCAAAAGGGAATTGGCTGCCAAGTAAAGTAGAAGTTAATGATCAAATATGGAACGATTTGGAATTAATGATGTTGTCATATGGGGTAATGATTATAAAAAAGGGAAAATATCATCCCCCTGCCCTCTAAGTTTGCCTAATATCAATCCAGTACCCAAGTTTTGAAAAATGTTTGTCGATTTGGAGAAGACGATGGGGAATATTCTCCGTCTGATTCTCTCAATATAATTAAAAGAAAAAGGTTTTCTTTGAGTTAAGTAATTGGAATTTGCTAACGTGCACTGCTAAGAAGGTGCTAATGTGTGCCAGGGTCGGGTTGGTGGATCCACCCATTAACTCTAATTTAAAAAGGGTAATATTGACTTTTCATATGCTATTTTAACAGAGTTAGTCATTAGGGTACGGTTGATAGTAACTTTATAAAGTAGGGGAGAGGGAAGATATTTTTCAAAACTTGGGTACTGGAATGATATTAGGCAAACTTAGAGGGGAGGGGGATGATATTTTTCCTATAAAAAATTATTTTTTTAAGAATGAAAATTTCACTTCTCTTCCTTTTAATCCCATTTGCAACCAAACGGAGCCTAAGATCTTAATGGCCTTTTACAGAATGAATTTGTTTAATAGTTTTAGAATAATATTATGACAAATCATCTGTTTAATCCCCATACATGCATTTAGATTTCTGATATATTTTATATGGGGCATGGAACAAAAATTTGACCGAAACCATCGAGTTAACTCGATTTCCTAGATTTCCGAGACGAGTTGAAGGGGGATTTTATAAAATCCCTGGATTCGACTGGGTTTCGATGGTTTCGATCAGTTTCGACCATATTTCGATGGTTTCGACACATATGTCCATCGAAACTAAGAGAAACTTGACTCGAAACTTGACTCGAAACTTGGACAGACAGATATTTATGCTAGAAACTACCAGAAACCAGGATAGACACTTAGTTATGTCTAATATCATTTACGTAAGTGTTTCATTTACTTAAGATATTATTCATAAATAAGCAAATACCCCCTATTTGAATCCAATAAAAATAGTTAAAAAATAAAATTCCAAAAGAAAAAAAAGTCAACCCCCCAGTTCAAGAACAAAAACTAAATTTTCGACGGTAAGTGCAATTTTCAACTTTCTAATGTTAGGGTTTTTCTCAAATCTAAAAATTCCATAAATGTCAATATGGCAAAACATTGCTAAAAACCAAAAGTGCGGTAAAATATTCATTTGTTTTGATGTCCAAAAAATTATTTTCATTCAGAGTGATTTTGACAGCATTCGCGCACACCAAATTAAGTTTGACCGGTACATAACTCCTTCAATATATATCAGATTTAAGCAATCTTGGACTTATTGGAAAGCTATTAAAACAAAGTTTTCTAACAAATCTAAGATTGTTTAAATCTCATTTATATTGAAGGAGTTATGTTCCGATCAAACTTTATTTGATACCATGTCCAAGAACAATATACAGTATCAAACTTGGATTAAAACCACAAGTAATATTTTTAGTGTTCTCTATGTGAAATTAATGCATGGATTGAATTTAAAATGTCAAAAATAGGCAGCACAACAAGAATCAGGGCAAAAAACCAACTTCTGGGCCTTGAAACCAAGGTTCAAGTTAGCCTGGAGAAATTCCCAAGTTTTGACCGAGATATGGTTGAAACCGAGACAAACTTGTTTTCTGACTGGTCAAAACCTAGACGAAACCCAAGTTTTAGAACCTTGATATGGGGTTGAACATGTTAGATGTGGGTTATGTTTTCAAGGCATTCCAATGATTTTGTAATCTCCATCCAAATCGATGCTATTATAAAACTTATGGAACAAGATTGATCAAATCGAAACCGAAATGAATTCAAATCGGATAATCAGTCTAACTAAAACTCAAGTTCAAACCAAATAGTAATCGATTTTGGTTTGAAGATTTGAAACCAAATAGTATTTGATTCAGTTTCGATTATACATAATTACATTTGAATCGAAACAAAACCAAACCATTTAACTATTGGTTCACCATACAGTTGGTAAAAATGCATTTAAAATGACGTTCCTTTTTTTTACTATTTTAAATGCGTATTGCCCGTTTATAACTTTCCCGTTTTAAATGTGTTTAAATCAAGTTCCCTTATTTTTTTTTTTTTTTTGGTGTTTTTTAAGACCTTAACTTGTTGAATAATGGCTTACTTAACTAATCATATTTCAAACTTCGATCAACCTGCTTCTTTCATTGACTTGAAAGACTACAGTTCTCATGTTATCAACTTAACTCATGTTCAATGACGGACCCCGCAATTAAGCTACAAACTTATGCATCTACTAAAAAGGGTTTCTAAAGCATCGACTCCAAACTCCAAACTGAACATGTCTCACCCCGAGTGTGTATTGACTTTGTTAACAACAATGAACAATATCATAACCAAGCAAGCCACAGATATTGGATGTTATAGTTATTTTGGATCATTAGATGCAAGTCTAAAGGTAATAATTCCTCAATTTATATTAGAATACTCTCATTTTTTGTCCCATTTTTTTTTCTCTTTCAAATCTACACGTTTAAATCCCCTTTTTTTTTTTTTAACCATACCATTCGGAGTATTACGTCGTTTAAAACCCGTACCGTCATTTCCTTTTTTATTTTTATTTTTTATTATCTTTCCCATTTTTGCTAACTATGTTCATCACTAAGACCGTTGCTTCAAGGCAGGTCAGTCACTACCACCATATAGCGGTTGATTTTTTATTCCTACGGTGTTGGGGGGGTGGTGGGAGGGTGTGGTGGTTGCACATAACATCCAAAAGGTCAAAACCTTTCATTCACTCCAATTTCAAGCATCTATAATCTCAAGCAAATCATTGAGGCTTAGGATCACTTTGTACCTTGTTTACAACATTAGAACCAAATCAATATGTTACAGGAACTTATCAAATATAATCTCACATTTATGCCAAAGTGACAACTTACAGGGCTGTAGGACCAAGGTGCTCCCAAAAAAAATGCTCCCACTCAAGAATCAAAATATTTTAGTTATTCACAAATCGTTAGTGGCAAAACACCAGTTACAGTCAATAGTTAAAAGGGAGATCAAATTTTGTCTATATATTCCTGAGACTGGATGGACCTCAAAAGCTCCTTCAAATTAGCCAAAACATGGCGTGGCCCCAAACTATTAACACCTATAAAATTTAAGAGCTGCTCTATATCCTACATAAGAAAGGATATGGTCATTTAGGTGGCAATTGGATGAATCATGTAAAAGCAACACTGTACAAAGCTCAATGATACAAATTCTGATTTTTATATTCAAATTGGAAAACATCATGATGTTATGGATCTGAAAATATGGAATTACTAGCAAAAATTATGCATTCTATGAAAGAGGTTCAAACATTAAAAGATTGAGAAAGAACAAGCTTCCATATGATGCCTCGGAAACAAACAAATAACCAAAAATTATAAAAAAGTAAACATACCTTGTTCAACAAGAATATTGCATAAGCAGCTCTTGTTATGTCTTGACCTTCTAAAAAGAGAGGAAACTCTGTAGGCTTTGAAACTGTGGCAAGTAATGAACTTGATGTGGAATCAGAAGGCATAGGATCAACCGAGGACACATAGTCATTAACATATGAACGTGAACCTCCAAAAAGCAATGGGTATCGCAAAGGAACGTCTAAGTAAGAGGCAATAAGCGAAACAGCCTGCATGGTAACAAAGCTAATAAATGATCCTTAGCTAACCAATGAGCCTCACAAAAGATGAGCACGCAAGCATCAAATCAAAGATGTAGCCACAATTTCTACTCAAGGACAATTATGAACTTTGAAATGTTTCACAGGTAAGTTGAAAAGTTTCTGTTGAGATCATCACGGATGAAAATGTTCATGACTATACAAAGCCTAGAAAAACAAAAGGCATAAGAAAACAGAATGTTATTATTTAAAACATGCAAGTGAATAATTGTAAGAGAGGCAGCAAAAACTAACTTACATGTGCAATATATCCAAGGGCAGAAGCATACTTCTGGACCTCTTTCTTGTCACTGAAAAAACTTGCCTTCTTTAAAGGAAGTGCAGTCAGTCGTAGACCTGAAATGGTCAAAGGTCCTAGATTAAGAGGTTTGGATCCAGCAGAATCACCTGCAAAAATAATTACTCCTCTTCAGTACCTGGTAAATATCATGAAAATTCATTGGATATAGCAACCAAAAGATTTGTCATTCATAGCTGAGGCATATATCCCATTCTGTAATTTCCAACTGCTTATATTTACTTTGTCCATTAGCATTTAAAATAGTCCCACATAATAGGATACTCCTGACATCTCAGTTTTATTAATATTTTTACCTGATCTGCTACCATTAGAAGATGAATCAAGCTTCTCTCCATGTGTCAGTTCGATTGAGCTCTTCACAGGATACAACAATGCAATCTGTGCTATCATATATTGTTGCCTCTTTCCTCGCATCCTCTGCAAATTTTTGAGATGAACAAGACCTCTTTCTCCTGCTAGCAACCTATTTGCTTCCTGTAACCAAAATATGATGAGATTACCTATAGTACCAACATTTTTTAACACCATAATAGTAAATGAAGATAAAGAAACCACACTTAATGACTCATCTATGAATCTATGGTCTATTCCCAAAAAAATGGCATTCTAATGATGCCTTACATTCATGCTTTTCTCTTCTCTATAGAGACAACCCAGAAGTCTTTCCCTCTTCAATCAATTTGGGTGGAGGGTGTTCCACTTAATAAATCACTCAACAGTAGCCAGACTGTCAACCATCTAATTTCAAGTGTTCATTACAAATATGTGCCAACTCCGCATGCTATTTGCAAAAACTCTTCACTTATTATTGCCTAATTTTTTAGATTTGATCGAGTTGAAGTTCAAACATTGATGAATGGTTGCTTAATCCCATCACCATACCATATATTTAATTGTTATCTTATATAGTTGATGTGTATGTCCATGTTTTGTATTGTAAGGTAGCTTACAATTTTTACGCATAACTTGATGGATGTAATGTATGGGCGTTAATTTATCATGCAATCTGTATACCATGCAATGCCTAATGATTTAGTAACTTCCTTCCATACCCTCGACCTTAAATAGAACCTCTAAACAGTGAAGATCCTATCAATGGTGAGTTTGGGAACCTTGAGGACTCTTGGGGAACTCCGACAAGCTAACACTCGAGTCTGACTAGTAGGAATTGCCCCTGCATGTGGGTATCATCCCGAAGCTGTGATCTACTCTGAGGGGATAGGTAACTAGGTAAGTACTTGACTTGAGTATTCAGTGAACTTTGATAGACCAAGCTGACACTCAGGTATATCGGAGGTCATTTCCTCTACGAAGGGATTTGACAGCAAGGACAAGTACGGTGAACTCCGATAGGCTAACCAATGCATGTTAAGAGCTTAATAGACTCCGATACACTTTTCAGGCTACGAGGGAAGCCAGAATTGTGTGGGACCATTGAATTATGTTGAACTTGTCCCTTATCTTTTGTATTCAACGGTTATTATTATTTTTAATTTTCTTGCGTATGGTTCGTAAACCTTCCTACACTCACTATCCATTATGATGAGCAACGCTGCCCATAATTCCCTACTGAAAGACTAGACTGACCGAACCAAACTATGTTGAGTGAAAGCGAAAGCTTTTGCTTATACTAAGAGTTGAAAAGATTCACTCTATGCTCACAACCCGTGCACCTCCCCTACCTCTCACTACTGATGGTGAAAATTTCATAGCCTGTGAGACTTTCAAGGTAAAGGATGCTCTGGTGACCGGATACATACTTAGTTCTATTGACAAAAGCCTTCGAAGCTCATTTGATGACTTTGTGATGCAAATCCAAGAGTCTACATCTGTAAGAAGAAGAAGCAGCAGCCCTAGGGAGTGAGCCAAGTGTTTGGAGCTTTAGTCTATTTGAAAACTTAAATTGAACCGGTTCAAACCATGGTCCAATTTAAGTGATTTTTATTCTTTTATTGCTTAGGGAATATTCTTTGATTTTTAGTTGGTTTTTTTAGTCCCCACACCCGTCCACGATTTCTATAGAGGGAGTGACTTGTATTAGGAATCAGCCTAGTGATTCAAACTCCTAGGCTGAATAGGAATTAGGCCATTGGCCATGTTATAAATAAAACAAGGGAGAATGTTCTCTGTGCAGCAGCGCAGCCTGCGCGCTGGCACATGAGCAGCCTGTGCAGGGGCGCAGGGTGGTAATTGCGCCCACCCCCATGTGCCTGGGCGCAGGCTGCGCTGCGGCACAGAGAACAGCGCCCCATAAAACAAATCGTGGGAGGCTCCCCCACAATTCAGAATTCAAAAATCAATCTCTTGCTTGCTGCCTTGCTCTTTTGAGTGTTGCCTTGTGAGTCATATCAAGGTGAAGGGACCGGTGGATCTCCAATTGACTCCTTGAATCTTGTAGATCGGAAGGACCTGCTACTTGTCTTCAAGTTGCTGTTATTAGCCATTCCCCTTCTTCTCCTAATCCTCTAAGCCCAGCCCCATCGATCCCCATTGCCTATACTCCACTAAACTTGTTATTGAGAATTGTAGGAGTCTCAGTATTAGTGTCTATAGCTAATACTGAGATATGTGAGAAGGGTAGATAGGTCAAGTTATTTTGTTTCTTTTTATTTTTGTGTTTCCTGTTATACCCTTAAGTGATTATATATATTGAAGTTTAGAGGGAGATTACACATATCGTGTAACTCCCAAGTTGCACATCTCCTCTTCTTCTCTCTCTCTCGATTTCCCTTCTTCTTCTTCTTTTTTTTCTCTAATAGTTGACATGGTAACAGAGCTATAGGCACCGTTACAGCTCTCGGTGGGATTCTCCTTCTCCTTTGGAACCTCCTTCTGATCTTGATATTCCTATCTCATCGTAAGGGTGTTCGGGCTTGTACCCAACAACCCATTTCTAACTTTGTTTCCTATGTTGGTTTATCTTCCACCTTTCATTCTTGTTTACAAACTGTTGAAAATCATCCTGTTCGTAAGTCTGTCGCAGAGAGATTGTCCAGTCCTGGTTGGAAGGCTGCTATGAATGAAGAATTGTTAGCATTGGAGGAAAATCAGACTTGGGATCTTGTTCCCTTACCCTCAGGTAAATCTGCTATTGGTTGTCGGTGGGTGTATGTGGTGAAAGTGAACCTTGATGGATCCTTGGCTCGTTTGAAGGCCCGTCTTGTGGCGAAGGGCTATGCCCAAGTATATGGTGTTGATTACTTGGATACATTTTCTCTTGTGGCGAAGCATACTTCTGTTCGCATTTTGATTTCTATTGCTACTACTTACCGTTGGCCTTTGTATCAGCTAGATGTCAAGAATGCCTTTTTGCATGGGGATTTGAATGAAGAAGTTTATATGGATCAACCTCCCGAGTTTGTTGCTCAAGGGGAGTCTGGGTTGGTGTGAAAGTTGAAGAAGTCTCTGTACGGGCTAAAACAGTCCCCTAGGGCTTGGTTCGGTAGGTATATTGAGGTTGTGTTAGAGTTTGGGTTGACACGGTGTAGTAGTGATCATTCTGTGTTTTTCCGCCACTCTGGTGCGGGAAAAATATTTCTTGTGGTTTATGTAGATGATATAGTCATTACAAGAAATGATGTTTCTGGTATTGAAAGTTTGAAGGTACACTTGTAGCAAAAATTTCAGACCAAGGATCTAGGAGAATTGAAGTATTTTTTGGGTGTGGAAGTTGCTCAGTTGAAGAAAGGGATTTCTCTCTCACAGTGAAAATATGTTCTTGATCTTCTTTCAGAGACAAGAATGTTGGGTTCTAAACCTCTAGATACTCCCATAGATCCCAATTTGAAGCTTACTACTGATGATGGTGATGTCTTGCCTGATCCTGAGAAGTATCAGAGGCTAGTTGGAAATTTAAATTACCTAACAGTGACTAGGCCTGATATAGCCTTTCCTATTAGTGTAGTGAGTCAATTTTTGTCTACCCCTCGGACATCTCATTGGGAGGCCGTTATGCATATCTTACGCAATCTTAAAAAGGCTCTTGGACGTGGTCTTCTCTACAATGATCATGGCCATGGGCGGATAGAGGGTTCTTCAAATGCTGATTGGGTAAGGTCTCCAGTTGATAGGAGGTCTACTACAGGTTTTGTGCATTTGTTGGAGGAAATTTGGTGTCCTGGAAGAGCAAGAAACAGACAGTAGTTGCTCGTTCCACTGCAAAGTTAGAGTACAGGGCTATGGCACTTGTTACCTGTGATGTGGGTGAGACAATTGTTGGCTGAACTTGGCTTTGTTGATGATTCTCCAATGAAACTGTGGTGTGACAACCAAGTTGTTGTCCATATTGCTTCAAATCCGGTGTTTCATGACAGAACGAAACATATTGAAGTTGATTGTCATTTTGTTCGAGAGAAGCTACAACAAGGGTTGATTTCTCCTGGTCATATCCATACAGGAGAACAACTTGCAGATGTGTTCATAAAGTCTTTGGGAGTGCAAGAGTAGATTATATTTATAACAAGTTGGGCATGGTTAACATCTATGCTCCAGCTTGAGGGGGAGTGTTATCGAGAAGGGTAGATAGGTCAAGTTGTTTTGTATCTTTTTATTTTTGTGTTTCCTGTTATACCCTTAATTGATTATATATATTGAAGTTTCGAGGGAGATTACACATATTGTGTAACTCCCAAGCTGCACATCTCCTCTTCTTCTCTCTCTCTCTCTCTCTCTCTCTCTCTCGATTTCCCTTCTTCTTCTTCTGCTTTTTCTCTTATAGTTGACAAAACCTAACGATCCATTAGAACCCTATGCCTTCACATTCTGTCGAGCACTAATCCACCATCAGAATCCATCCATATTTTAACCACAGCACCTTCACAGCATCCCCTCCACTCGATCCTAACTTCAGATCCATCCCATCATCTAAACCCTAATTCCCCTCATCTCCATTAAAACCCAAAAACCCTAAATTACAGTCCAACAACATCCAGCCATCATCAGACCTCCATACCTTGGCTGAGTGACCCTCTCTACCCCTAGAGAACTCGACCTGAAGCCTTTGCCCTAATTCCACCTCTAAACCCTAAATTCCATCACTTCCCTCTTTTCAAAAACCCATAACCCTAACCCTAGTTGCTGCCCAATTCCATCTAATCTATTTTTACCCATCCAAAACCTATAAAACCTAGTTCATTGACTCCACTACACCTGCCTAGCTTTACCATATAAGACACATCCCAATTACCCTAACCCTAACCCTAAAATTGACCTAAAACCTCAATCCTGCCCCCATCGAACCAGCAGCTTAACAAATCCTGGTTGCTTGGCTCCTAGTAGATCTCCTACCTATCTAGGACTACATTACTTTGAGACTACAAAGAAGCTCATGAAGCCCCTCGAGGAAACTTTTGGGAAGCAAGATCGGCTTGCTTGCCAGAAAATTTTCTCGGCACTTCATACTAGGGGTGTCAATGCCAGGCCCGCACCGGCAAACCCAACCGTTTAAAGACCGAACCGACCCGACCCGATTAATAAACGTGTCGGGCTTTAGCCCAACCCGTTTATAAACGGTCGTTCCTGGTGCTGGAGGTGACACCGTCGGGTGCCCGACCGACCCGCCCATTTAAAACCCCGACCGAGCCCAACCCCTTTGCCCCGTTTAACCCTGACCCCCTAAGCCCGATATATATTACCTATTCTACCCCCCAAGCCCAAGGCGCGGCCATGTCCAACAGGCCAAAAGGCCAAACGTTCCAACCCCCTAACGGCCTAACCCTCCTAAATGACTAAGTGAGTAACCACTAACCCTAATTAACCTTCCAAATTCCACGTTTTTTTTTCTTTTTTCTATTGAGTCTCGCAAAGTCAAGATTGCAATCTCTGAGTCTCACACGGCTAAGGGAGAGAAGAAGAAGAAGAAAGAAGAGAAAGGTAATAATGAATCTATTATTTTATAAGTTAGTTTTGTCATCTAGTTCTTTCACTTTTTGGCATTTGTTTTTATCTTCATCTTTCTGACTCTCTCCCTCATGGTTCTATACTTCTATTTGCTTTGCTTTTCACAAAGTGCTACATCTGTGATCTGTGTAAGAGAGTATAAATCAGATTGGTTGGGGGTTGTCTAATACTTTACAGGATTTCTGAGAATTGAGTTATGCCATTATGGTCAGTTTTATTGTTTAATACTTTAAACTTTAAAGGGTTTTTGAGGGGTGCTTTTGGTAAGCCAGTCCACAGCATTGAAGATTAATAAATCTTGTGAGAAACACAAAACTTGCTTCCTGGGTAATTTTTCACTCGCGGACTCGTGGTCAAAGTAAAGCAAAACCAGATATTATTACTGCGATCCTCTTTTTTTTTTGGTTTGTGGTAGAATTACTGCGATCCTTATTACCATCGTGCAGTTATATTGTACAAAGTAATAAATGCAAAAACAGTTTTTTGACCCAATTTTCACACCCACTGGTCCCACTCAGAAACTCTAAAAACTAAGCCACAAGGAACTTGTGCAAGAGTGAGCATTGGTCAGGTCCTCCTATCTGTCCGCTGCAAGGATAACAACAGCACTCATGCGCAGGAGGCTCTCTGCCGTGCCAAGTTCAAGTTCCCTGGTCGCCAAAAGATTATTGTTAGCACTTAGCAGGAAGTGGGGATTTACCAAGTACAATCGTACTGATTATCTTTAGTGGAAGTCGAGAACAGAATTGTATCGGATGGTGTCAATGCCAAGCTTCTTGGGTGCCATGGAGTCATGGACCTTTGGCACAACGCACTCCTGGGACTGAGAGAGCTTTTTTGGAAGCTGTTTGAGATAATTTCCTTGAGTTTACTAGGACCTTTAAATCTAAAGTTCGTTCAGTTTTTGTTTTTTTTTTTTTTGGGGGGGGGTAGTAGGTTGCTATTGCACTGTATTCTTGTGGGTTTTCACAAAGTCTGGATTATCTCATAGTGGAAATTCGCTTGGGTTTTGTTTTACAATACAATTCTAAGTTGGTGTAAAAGAAAAAAAAGTTGCAGAGGTTCACATGGGTATCGAATGTCGTTTCTCAATTCTTTACAGAATTAGAGGAATTGTAGAATCCAGCACGGAATGAATTCACATCCTCTCCTGTTTAAATTTTCTTTGTTTAGTGAATTTTGGGATTCCATAATATTAATATATAATTCCCATCAGTTCTTGGGTTTTTATTTTTTTTTAAAAATTGGTTATTATCAATATTTATTATTATTGTTTGGAGTCAGTCATGAACCCTCTTTCAACCTTACATGCATTTGGTTATTAGGTGCTTGAAAAATATTTCTTTAGGTTTATTTAAGTTTAATGAAGTATATATTTTAGAGACTATATTTTGAAGAATTTTAGCTTTATTTTGATGAAGATTATTCTTGTTTATTATTTGCAGCTTATTGTTAGTCACTTGGTCATTTAGCATAAATTAGAAATGCCAAATCAAAGAATCCCAGAAGTTCAAATGACTCCTAATGAAGGAAAGGTTTCTAGTCCGTCTTCTAGTGAGACAGTGTCTGTACTAGGCCTATCGACTGTTTCTGGTGCTACAGCTGGTACTACAGCTGCTACTTCAACTGGTATTACAGTGAGAAAGAGGAAAAGAACTTCTATAGTTTGGAAAGAGTTTATTCAAATTCCTAAAGAAAAGAATCCTGATGGGAGACAAAGGGCAAACTGTAAGGCTTGTGGGAATATATATTTGGCTGACTCAGATATCATTGGCACTGGCAGTTTGAGGAGACACCTTAAGAATTGCACCAAACGTAAAAACAAAGATATTGCCCAAATGATATTAAGTGGAGGTGATGGGAATCTGACATCTAAAAGCAAGAAGATTGATGCAGAAATGGAGCGAGATATGATTACCATGTTTATTGTTAGAAGAGAACTACCCTTGGTGTTTGTTGAATATCAAGAGTTTAGGGATTTGATTACCTATCTTTACCCACAATTCAGCCCGATTAGTAGGAATACCCAATTGGCTGATATCTTGAGGTGGCACAATAGGGAGAGTAAGAGGATTAAGGAATTTTTGAATTCCTTCAATGGTAGGATGTCATTGACTACTGATTTGTGGTCCTCCATCCCGACTGACTCTTATATTTCTCTCACTTGTCATTACATTGACACATAATGGATATTGCATAAGAAATTGCTAAAATTTTGCATCATACCACCGCCACACACAAGAGTTATCATAAGTCAAATTGCATCAGAGATGTTATTGTATTGGGGGATTGAGAAGAAACTGTTTTCTATTACTCTAGATAATGCTTCTGCAAATCTCTCTTTTATTGATCACTTGAAAAGAAATTTGGTGTTGAAGAAGGCTTTAATGTGTGATGGTCATTTTTTTCATAATCGATGTTGTGCCCATATATTGAACCTAATTGTTCAAGATGGTTTGAAGGTAATTGATAATTATGTACAATTGGTTTGATCCAGTGTAGCATATGTGAAGGCATCTCAGGCAAGGAATGTGAAATTCCTAGAACGCTGCAAGCAGGTGGGTTTACCAAATAAGAAAGAGTTGCATGGAGATGTTACCACGAGGTGGAACTCCACTTATCACATGCTTGATTCTGCTATATTCAATAAGAGTGCATTTCATGAACTTCAGTTGGTGGATAAAAATTATAGAGAATGTCCAAGAAATGAGGAATGGTCCAAGGTTGAGCAATTAATGCATTTTTTGAAGCCTTTTAATGACATCACAGAGGTGTTATCTGGGTCCAAGTACCCAACGGAAAATTTGTATTTTCATAACGTATGGAATATACATAAGTCTTTGTTGGAAGTGATAATACATGGAGATGACCATATGAAGAAGATGGCACAAGAAATGAAAAAGAAGTTTGACAAGTATTGGGACTCATATAGCATTATTTTAGCTATTGCAGTTGTATTTGACCCTCGATACAAGTTATCCTTTGTTTCATGGGCTTTTGATAAGATATATAATCTTGACTCTGGATCAAGGGAGAAATTTAGACTTGTAAAAACAAGTTTAGAACGACTCTTAGAAGAGTACCGAAGCATGGATGTGACCATGGAAGAGGGGGCATTACACTCAGATGATATTGAGACTGATCCGGTTGGAAATGCATCAGACTGGCAGGTATAAATCATTTTGTTTTTTATTTTTATTATATATTCATTTCAATATGTTGCATTTTTTATATTGGTTTTTTTATTTTATAGGAGCTAAACGCATATGAGAGTAGCAATAATACAACAAGATCAAATAAATCTGAATTGTATTTATATTTGGAAGAGCCAAGGATCAAAGATACGACGAAGCAATATGATGTATTGACCTATTGGAAGTCGCAAGGAACTAAATATCGTGATCTTTCTCGGATGGCACGGAATGTGTTAGCTATTCCGGTATCAACAGTTGCTTCTGAATCTGCTTTTAATGCTGGAGGTAGAGTTATTGACAAATATAGAAGTAAGCAACTACCAACAAATGTTGAAGCACTGATTTGCCTCCGAGATTGGATGTTTGAAGTAAACTTTAGAGGTAGTTTTTGAAAATTTGTGTACATTTTATTAAATTGATATTATTTTCTCTCTTTTTTTGGTCATATTCTTATTATCTTATATGTACTAATGTACTATTGTTCTTTTTTTTTTCCTTTAAAGCTGAACTGGGTGATGATGCCAATGATTTGGCTGATGCTTTAAAAGATGTGTCGTCCGTGAATGAGAGTGGTGTAACTAATGAGGCTCCAGTAGGACCAATACCTACACAAGGATCCTACACAAGGATCTTCAATTGCTTCTACGGCAGGTTGTAAATAACGTTTAGTCTATTAGATGACTTTCTACAGGTATTGTCATTTTTCTTCTTATGTTTTTTATTTGCCTTGTCTTTTATTACAATCACGTTTTGACTTGTACTATCTTTCCACAGGGACCACAAGTATTGTCATTCAATCTTCAAATGTCATTTAATCTTCTAGTTCTTCTAACTCAATCTTCAGGTAAGTTTTCATCTCTTTGACTCTTTGAACATTGCACACAATTGGTTCAAACTTGAGACTTAAGTTTCTCTATTTTCCTAGTTTTGCTAGGATGACATGAATAGATAGATAAGATCTAGCATTGTTGCTCTATTTGCTGCAATATATATTGATCTTCTATTTATTCTAAATATCTTTTATTTCATGTAGGTCTCTTCTAGTTATTTCGCTTAATCGAACAAAGGCAACAATCGTTGGACTCCTAGAGGCCAACCATTTTGTTTGGGTTACCGAGATCCGAGAATGCTTGTGAAATGTGATGTTATAAACTGATGTTTCATGTTGATTCTTGTGTCTGTACTTTGTGGACATGGGACATGGGACTTATATTACTTTATATTTTGTTACTTTTGACGTTATACTTTGTGGACATGGGACATGGGAAATGGGACATGGGACTTATATTACTTTTATATTTTGTTACTTTTTTTTTTTTTTTTAGGATGAAAGTGTAATCACACAAACCACACAACAATCCCAAAAGGTTAATCAACTTTTAGGACCGTGGAATGGCGGATATTTTGTTACTTTTGACGTTATACTTTGTGGACATGGGACATGCAACTGCATTGCAAGGTTAGAATAAGCAATGATCAAAGGACCATGGTTTGAAATTGAAAAATTCTGCCCACACCGTTTAGTGCCCGTTTAGAGTTAAATAGGCCATTAGCCCGACCGAGGCACGTTTAAGACCCGTTTACCTTGAATAAGGCTGCCCCGATTAAAGACCGAACACCGACCGACCGACCGAAATTAAACAGTACCATGTCCGCCCAATGCAAGCCTGAACACCTAAACGGTCGGACACAGTGCAGCCTATAAAATTGGTGAGGCCCGTCTAGGCCCGACCGAACCCGACCGGTTGACACCCCTACTTCATACAACCAAGATGTCTGAAGGAACCTCAATTATGGACCATATGACGAGGATGAGAAAATGCTTCCAGAATCTTGAATCATTCAGCACATTGTTTGATCTGCAATTCAAGATTGAGATCAGCTTTGCATCTCTACCTGATGCCTATATTTCTTTTATCATGAACTTCCACATGAATAATGTGGAGATAGGCAACTTATCTGAGCTCACTAATATGCTTACTGAAGCAGAGAGCACACTTAAAAAGAAAAAGGTAGTGGCATTTGTTATAAAGAAACGTTCTCTGTCGTATAAGGGTAAGTAGAATAGAAAGGGTAAGAAGGGAAAGTCTAACGCAAAGAATCCACCAGTCGAAGAGGGAGGAGTGCAGAAGAAGAATAAGGCTGCAGAGGGAAATTGTTTCTGCCGCAGCAAATCGGGGCACAAGAAGAGGAATTGTCATGAGTACCTTACTTCTCTGAAGAAGGACAAGGCAAAATCAGGTAGTTTTGAATCCTTTGTTTTAACTGAATCCCATTTGTTGGTGGGACCAACTGACATGTGGTGCGTGGACTCTGGATCGACTACACACTTTTGCAATATGTTGCAGGGATTTCAAGAGATCAAAAAGACAAAGAAAAGTGAGATCACCCTACGAGTAGGAACAGGAGATGAGGCCAATGCTGCAGTTGGCACTTTTTATATTCGTCTTAGTGATGATTAGATAGTTATTATGTTCCTGGATTCTTTACGAAATTGATTTCAGTTTCAAGACTTATTGTGATGCAGAGCATCTAGCTGGTCCAACCAACAGCCCACCATCAAGAAGGCCTAATCACTACTTTGTTAAGAAGTATGCTAGGCTAAAGACCCACTCCAAGCCCACAGCTCAGCAGCAGCCAAAGGCCCAGCCCAACTAAGGATTCATGTGCATAGGCCCAAGTCTGGCCAACAGTAGTAGGCCTAACCCATGGCTAATCCTCTTCGGCCTAGGACCAGATCAGACCACCTTGACTGGTTCTCTTTATTCTTGTCTTTCAGTTTCCCTAAAGTCATGTTTGTATCTTAAAGTCATTAGTGGTAGGTTACTAAAGTCTTGGTTGTAACTTAAAGTCTTTGGTGGTAGGTTACTAAAGTCTTAGGTGTAATTTAAAGTCTTAGGTGGTAGGTTACTAAAGTCTTGGTTGTAACCTAAAGTCATTGGTGGTAGGTTACTAAAGTCTTGGTCATTAATAGTAGGTTACTAAAGCCATGTTTGTAAGTCATTGGTGGTTGTAACCTATAGGCATTTATGCCTCTCTCCCCATACTATATAAAGAGACCATGGTTGCTCATGGAAGGATGAATTACAACCAACAAATCAATCTCCTTGTGAGTCTTTTACTTGTTAGCAAGTGGCCTTGGGTGGATCTCCCTTGTGGTCTAGGTGGGACTCCTACGGCTGGGAAACTAGTGGGACTCTAGTTGTCTAAGTTATCTTTTATTTATCATCTTTATCTTCAAGCATCCATCATCCATTACAGCAAATCATCTTCAAGTAAGCTATCAAGGCATCTTATATTCTGTCCCTGCACCCTTCTTCCATTGCACCCCTTTTGTTGCCTTTAAACTCTATACATAACCTTCCTTCTATAACCCTCTAGCCATGGCCTTTTCATTACCTCCATCAAAACCTGTAGCCAACCATCCTAATTAACCTTAGCCTAATTAAACCCATTTCAATTCAGACCCTATCCCCTACCAGTTTCGATCTTGGCATGCTAACCATTTCGGGTTTGCACCAAATTGGTATCAAAGCTATGTCTAGTGAAGAGGATAACCCCCACTCTCTCGCAGAAATTTCTGCTACTATGAGGCAGATGCTTAACTCCAAGCAAGAGATGTCAGCTCGTATATTAGCAATAGAGCAGCAACAGCCCTCTATTTCTCACCCTCCAATCAACAACATGGAGGCTGGAAGTGAGCATCATCCACCAGCCGGATCGTTTGCAGCCAACAGGGTTCCTTTAAGGACCAACATACATGCACTACCACCACCACCACATCAGCCACCAACCTTTGAGAATTACATGCGAACCTATTTTGAGCAAAATGCAGGTCAACATCCCCGAAGGCAAGACGATACTCACAAGGTCAAAATGGAGCTAAAAGAGTACAATGGAAAGCTCGATTCACAAGTATTTCTTGATTGGTTAAATGTTGTTTATGATTACTTCGATTGGTATGAGATGCCCGAGTTGAGAAAAATCAAACTCGTCAAGACCAAATTAATCGGTCCTGCTCGGGAATGGTGGAAAATACATGAAAATAGAATGGCTGCCAAGGGCACTCCCATCACATCTTGGGAGGAAATGAAAGATGATTTAAAAGATAACTATCTTCCCCCTTCTTTCATTGATCGACTTCATGATCAGTTTAACACCCTCCGTCAAGGAACCTTGTCTGTGGTTGAATACACGGAACAATTCACTTCCTTACTTTCTCGACCTAGTATTGAGGCCAGTGATGCTCAACTCATGTCCAAATTCAAGCTTGGCTTGAAACTTGAGGTTCGTAGAGCAATGGGAACTACTAGTATCTATGATATTAGGGATTGTTATCAAAAAGCCTTGGAAGCTGAGGATTTGTTAAAATTACCGTCTGGGTCTTTTAACACTTCCACTAGAGATGCTAGGAGGACTACTTTCAACCAATCAACCAACAATAGGCCCCCTTTTCACTCAAGTGCTGCCCCTAAAACTGTTGACAAAGGAAAGTCCCCTATGCAAGAGAGTGACAAAAGTCAAATTTGTTATCATTGCAATAAAACTGGCCATTTTGCTAAGTACTGTCCACAGAAAGTACGACGTGCTAATCTTGTTGTAGCTGAACTTGAACCTGATGATGATGATGATGTTGAAATCAATGATGGTTTACCCCTTGATGAGGAGGATGAACAGGTTTTTGAAAACCAAGAAGCGGAGCTGGAATCTCATAATTTATATGTTGTATATCGAATTCTAGTGGCTGAAACACAAGGTGAGGACTGGCGAAGGCAATGCATATTCTATAATAGAATGGCCTGTGGACCCAAAGTAACATAAGTTATTGTGGACTATGGTAGCTGTGTTAATGTTGTCTCACAAAGTTTTATTGCAAAGGTCAACCTCCAAGCCGAGAAACATCCTCAACCATATAAGGTATCCCTCCTCAATGAGAACTCTATAGTGGTTAATCAAAGATGTCCGGTTCCCCTTAAGTTGGGTTCCTATAAAGAAGAAATCTGGTGTGATGTCATTCCTATGAGTATGACCGATATTCTACTTGGTAGACCATGGATTTACGACAATGATGTAGCACTTGGCAGTAAGAAGAACTTTTGTTCTTTCGTTTTCAAAGGAAAGAAGATCATCTTCAACCCAATGAACCTGCAAAATTCAAAGCCACAGAACCAACCAGCCTGCAATACACCAAATCAAAAGTTCAACAAGAAGCTGGAAAAAGGTACCTCCGGTGGTGTTAAGCTTCTAGCTGTACCACGCCGGGAGTTTGTAAAAACAAGTGCTGAAACAGGCCTTGTCGTGGCCTTGGTCACAAAGGCAAATATCCCCATCCCCAAAGTTACTTATCCCAAGCCTATCCAGGCTCTTTTGAATGATTTTGCAGATCTTATCCCAGAGGAACTTCCAGATGAGTTGCCCCCAATGAGGGACATTCGACATGCTATCGACCTTGTGCTAGGGTCTATCTTACCAAATCTGCCCGTGTACCGCTTGAGTCCAACGGAGCATGCGGAGTTAAGGAGGCAAGTTGAAGAATTGTTGAAGAAAGGCTTTCTCCAAGAAAGCATGAGTCCTTGTGTTGTACCAGCCCTTCTCACCCCAAAGAAAGACGGTTCGTGGCGAATGTGTATCGATAGCCGCGCTATCAACAAGATCACCGTGAAGTACAGATTTCCAATCCCTCAGCTCGATGACATGTTGGACATGCTTTCCAACTCCAATATCTTTTCAAAGATAGATCTAAGGAGCGGGTATCACCAAATCCGCATCCGGCCCGGAGATGAATGGAAAACGGCTTTCAAAACTAAAGAGGGACTCTATGAATGGAAAGCCATGCCTTTTGGACTTACCAATGCCCCTAGTACTTTCATGAGGGTGATGACTCAGGTATTGCGCCCATTTATTGGTAAATTTCTGGTTGTGTATTTTGACGACATCTTGATTTATAGCATGGACACAACCGATCACTTGGAGCATTTACGCCGTGTGATGCGAGTTCTCCGTTCGGCGAAGCTATATATCAACTTGAAGAAATGTTCTTTCATGCTGCCCAAGGTTCTTTTCCTTGGATTCATTGTCTCTTCCAAAGGCGTTGAAGCTGATCCATGGCTAGAGGGTTATAGAAGGAAGGTTATGTATAGAGTTTAAAGGCAACAAAAGGGGTGCAATGGAAGAAGGGTGCAAGGACAGAATATAAGATGCCTTGATAGCTTACTTGAAGATGATTTGCTGTAATGGATGATGGATGCTTGAAGATAAAGATGATAAATAAGAGATAACTTAGACAACTAGAGTCCCACTAGTGTCCCAGCCGTAGGAGTCCCACCTAGACCACCAAGGGAGATCCACCCAAGGCCACTTGCTAACAAGTAAAAGACTCACAAGGAGATTGATTTGTTGGTTGTAATTCATCCTTCCATGAGCAACCATGGTCTCTTTATATAGTATGAGGAGAGAGGCATAAATGCCTATAGGTTACAACCACCAATGACTTACAAACATGACTTTAGTAACCTACTATTAATGACCAAGACTTTAGTAACCTACCACCAATGACTTTAGGTTACAACCAAGACTTTAGTAACCTACCACCAAAGACTTTAAGTTACAACCAAGACTTTAGTAACCTACCACCAAAGACTTTAAGTTACAACCAAGACTTTAGTAACCTACCACTAATGACTTTAAGTTACTAACATGACTTTAGGGAAACTAAAAGACAAGAATAAAGAGAGCCAGTCAAGGTGGTCTGATCTGGTCCTAGGCCGAAGAGGATTAGCCATGGGTTAGGCCTACTACTATTGGCCAGACTTGGGCCTATGCACATGAATCCTTAGTTGGGCTAGGCCTTTGGCTGCTGCTGAGCTGTGGGCTTGGACTGGGCCTTTAGCCTAGCATACTTCTTAACAAAGTAGTGATCAGGCCTTCTTGATGGTGGGTTGTTGGTTGGACCAGCTGGATGCTCTGCATCATATTGATGATGGATATATTGTATCATTTAATAATGATTGGATCATTAATTTCAATGGTAAGTTAGTTGCCTCTGGATTTAGATTGAATGGTTTGTATCTCCTTAAGTTTGTCTTGAATGAATCCAATAATTCCAATAAGACCACTAGTGTAACTAAGCGAAAAAGTTCTCCTGAGAACCATACGTATCTTTGGCACCTTAGGCTAGGCCAAATTGAAGTGGATAAGATCAACAGACTGGTAAAATGGCCAAAAAGCCCTTCCCTAAGAAGAGGGGCAGCCAGTGATATATTGGATCTTATGTGCTCAGATGTTTGTGGACCCATGAATATTCATGCTAGGCATGGATATCAGTACTTTATCACCTTTACCGATGACTACTCACATTATGTGTATGTTTACCTAATGCATCAGATTTCGGAGACCTTTGAAAAGTTCGAAGATTTCCAGTCAAAGTTTGCAATAATTCAGCATGGAGGAAATTATGCAAGGTAATTAAAGTAGCTATCTATATGGGGACTATGGTAGAAAGAAATGACCAAAGAACCATACATAACCCATATATAGAGTAGTCTCAAAGGCTAAAGGCAAGATATTCTACCATTCTAACTCTGTGAACTCTGGGGTTATTATTTCAAAACCATCCAATAGAGTCCATACTAAACTTTTATGGTAGTTTTGTATATGAAGGCTTGAGTTGAGTGTATAATCTTTTGAAGCACTTTAAGGATACAACTGGATCTTCTTTTCAGAGTGTTATCACATAACTTACCATTAAAAAAAAAACGTGGATCAGGCAATATGAGAAAGCAGAGTGATAATGATAAGGACCGACCACTGAATGTTCTAAAAGAGCAACAAAGGTCCAGCCCATGCCCCAATCTGGGATGGCAATTTTCAGGTGGGCCTACCTGGGAATTTCAGTAGGGAGTATACCACGTTGCATTGAAGGGTAGCAAAATGCAGTAGGGTAACTGAGCCACTTTGCACATCTAGGTTGCCAATTTTGATAATTGATTTCTTCAAGATCAACTTTCGAAGGGGCACTTTAGGCATTTCCATGATAACTTTTTGGATTGGCAACATTATTAATGTCCATCAAATTTATTTTATTTTGGTGATTGCCTGCTCCTCTTATAGAGTCGGCTAGTGTAGGGTTAATTCTGTCCCCTTTGTATTTTTCTCTTTATTATAAATAAAGAGCTTGCCTGATCAATCAGATCACTCAAGCTATTCATTCCATTGTGTTCTTCTTAACAGACGTCCTTGATTTTTATGGGACCACAATCCAGAGCAGTATCTTGACTGGGTTCATAGTTTGGAAATTTTTCCAGATGGTACAACTTGACAGAGGATAAGTTGAAAGGCACAGCTCGGATCTGGAGGATCAAACACCAGCAACAGAACCAGACTCGAGGTATTGGGCAAGTTACTACATGGGCTGAGATGTGAGATGCAATGGACCGGAGATTCCTAACAGCCAACTACAAGCAGCTTGTACACCTCAAATTTGTACAGTTGAAACAGGACAGTATGTCAGTTGACCAGTAAGTGGCCAGGTTCTATTACTTAGCCACTCGTACTGAGTTTGAATGGGACGAGGAGGTCTTGGTGTGAATGTTCCGCAATGGCTTGCATCCATAGATCAGTTCCACACTTCCAACCAATAGACTGCCTACTATAGAGGAAGCAGTTCAGGTGGCATATCAGGTTGGGGAAAGTCTGAGGAGGCCTTACCCTCGCAGGACTTTTACCAACACATATTTCAGAGGTAATAGCTCCCGCCCACATCAGTCTTCTTCTCAGGAGAAGTCAAGTCGGTTTCGGTTAGTAAACCACAGGCTAGTAGTTCTTCTATGGCACCAACACAACTGGTTCGTCCTTACTCCCCACCTCGGCAAGGTTCAGATAGACCTTACTCCCCACCTCAGCGTGGATATGACAGGACTTCAGTGATGCCGAAGGCACCTATTCAGGGTTTCAAGTGCAAGGGGAACAAGCATATGTCTGCCCAATGCCCTAACCAGTTGGTAGCTTATATTGATAAGGACAATTTCATTCCATTTGCACCAGAAGAAAGGGGCAATAAATCTAAAGGTTGAGTGTGAGCGTGAGCCTAGAGAGGTCGATGAGGGTGATAGTGACGGCAAGTGTCAACAGTTCTATGTTATTCTCCCTCTCTTGATTACACAGAAGGTTCCGGACGAGGAAGATTGGCGTTGTCATAGTATCTTTCAAACCAGGGTGCGATGCAATGATTACTTGTGTACTATGGTGACTAAACCCAGTAGTTGCACCAACGTCGTTGCTGAAGATGTTGTTTGCAAGTTGGGTCTGAAGACGGGCCTTCACCCGAATCCCTAAAAGGTTGCGTGGGTAAATAATACAAATCTCAAGATTAATGAAAGGTGTTTGCTCATGTATTCCATTGGTGGACTGACTGATCAGCTGCAGTGTGATGTCCTCCCTTTGAAAGTCTGCCACTTCTACTGGGACGCCTATGGTTGTATGACGAGAAGGCCAAGCACTGTGGTTATGAGATATACATATTCCTTACAGTACAGTGGGATTGAGATGAAAT
The DNA here is from genome assembly GCF_018873765.1 of Telopea speciosissima. Taxonomy (NCBI): domain Eukaryota; kingdom Viridiplantae; phylum Streptophyta; class Magnoliopsida; order Proteales; family Proteaceae; genus Telopea; species Telopea speciosissima. Next base: position 71,299,516 of record NC_057918.1, on the reverse strand, counting down.
TTCTTCCAGCGAAAGATCTCCCATCTATCAAACTCAAGCGGCCGGTTGGTACATTTCTACTCAGGCGAGTTGACTCGGACGGCATTCTTGGATCTCATCCGAACTCGATGGAGTCGAGTTCTCTTCAGGGGAGGTGAACTGATGCTGGTCTGGTAAGGGATGCTAGATGGTTGGTAGTTGACATAAAATCTTTAGTTTATTTTATTTTTATATGGGTGGGTAGATTACGTAAGATTTCTTCTAGCAGTTCCATATTTGCTATTCTTTCTAGATTATTTAGTTTCTTATTTTAGTTGGGTTTCTATTTTGATGTAAGGTAGTTTTCTTTAAATTTGACAGTGCAATACGGCAGAGATTAGATTTTTGAATGGAAGTTTTGAGTTTAAGTTTAACCTCACGGGTGTGATTGTTTGCGTGTTTACTGGTCGCATTGGTCAACGGTTGATACCCCTCCTTTACTCTCTTCTTCTTCTTCTCCATTCTGTTCTTCCATCTCAGGTACGAACCCCCCCCCCCCCCCACAAACACTCCTCCTTCCTTCTTTCTTTTTCCTCTCTTCCTTCCTTCTTCTTCTTTAAATCTATGATTATCCTGCCCTGTTCCTAGCAACATGACTCATGAGTCCCTCTTTTCTACACGACTCAAGTCCTAGAATCTTGACCCCTGATCCTTCCAAATGTGAGAACCAAATCAAATTCAAGGCTGGTCTTTCTTCTACCACTGGACCTGAGTTGCAGCAACTTTATTTTATATTGTGGATCTCAATTTTGGGTGTATCCCGGTTCGAATCAACATGCCATTGGATTTCAGACCTCTCCCAGAAGTTTCAGAACCAACAGAGTTCCAACGAAGGAGTTCGAATAACCTGAACAAATCTGGTTTTCCGCCAGGCACTGGGTCTTGACTGTGCAGTTCTTCAATCAATATTTGAGACTCCTGTGAGTGGCATTTGTAAGGAAGGACATGCATAGTCTAAGTCTTGTTCCAAGTATGACCTCGGATAGAGCTTATTGGAGGAAAAGGATCCATGTAGCAGACCCCATTTAGCTAAGATTCTCCTGACTTGCTGGGTTGTGCCTCCTTCCTCTTACATTCATCTTTAATCTTTAATTTTTCTTTTTTACTTTCCATCTTTCATTTTTCATTTTCCATTTTTCATTTTCCATTTTTCATTTTCCATTTTTCATTTCTCATCCCTCTTTTCCCATCTATTCATTCCCCTTTTTTTGTACTTTGATTTGTTTGGATCCATGTAACCGACCCCATTAAGTTGGGATAAGGCTGAGTTGTTTGTTGTTGTTGCAAGTGGCATTTGGATGGTCTCCTGGTTGCAAACTATCAACTCAATCCCTGGATCAGTTTGAGCCTTAGAGACGAAGCACTCTTCTTCGATCCTGCTTTTCCGTTGCCTACTGGTTTTTTTCCTATTTGTTTCTGGAGGTTGAAGATGAGACAAATCCCTTCCCTCGATGTTACAATATCTATATTAGCTTTAAGGTAGTTCCCTGTTTTGCCTTCACTTTGTTCTATATTCTGTCATGTCCTTATTTTACCTTTAGTTCCAAGATTACCCCTTCCCCACTCATTCTTTTTGCTCCCATTAACTTGTTCTTTTGTGGCCTTGGTATTTACTAAATTACAACCTGCCACTCTCTAATGAACTTCAAGCTATTTACAGAATTGCCACGCTCTTTACAACATTGTTATATTTACTGTTTTGCCACTTAAGTTTGGATTTGAGTGTTTCTTTGTTTGGGGGGGCCCACAAGCGATCCAATAAGAGTTATTCCAAACCGGATTGCACCAAAGAACGGCTAATAAAACCTCTTTTTCTGGGTGATTGAATGTCCCTACCATGAGGCTATTAAGACTGGAACTTACATCCCTCGTTGTTAATAAAAACTACAACCAAAAGCAAGCATGTCACAAGCTGAACCACTCAATCCATTGTAAGCTCTTGGATGAAGCATTGTAGTTAAAGGAGATAACTCTCACCACTCCACTTGCACTAAGATTAGGGTACGTAACTTAACAGGGAAAGGTGAATAGGAACTAGAAAGAGAAGTCCCCAATCTCGGGATTTTCAAAATAAGAATTATGAGAGAAATTTCAGTAAACAAATCAAACCCTAGAAAAGTCTCAAAAAAATCAGCCTAGTGAAAAAGAAAAGTCTGCAAGTCAGCAGAACACTAATGATGGGTTCAATCTAATGAAAAAATAATAAGGTTATGCCACGGCAGAGAATAATCTGATCTACATGAAATTGCATCAAAATTAATAGGCCATGAATGGTACATTCCATGGATTATAGTAAGTGAGATGGGTTTAAATATGATGAACAACAAGGAAAACAAGATTCAACAGTAGTACATTTTTTTTTCTCAATTACTCTACTAAGTGATAAGTGGGTGAGCCTTGGCGCAACGGTTAAGTTGCGCTATTGCAACCGTCAGGTTGCGGGTTCGAAACATGGAAACAGCCTCTTTGCAAAGCGGGGGTAAGGCTGTACATTTGCCCCTCCCGGACCCGGCAGTAGTGGGAGCCTCGTACACTGAGATGCTCTTTTAACTCTTCTAACTGATAAATACTAGTACAGTAGAAGAGAAGCTTAAATTTGGAGAATTAAGGCCTTCGCTACCAGAGGCAAAACTCTGCCATTGCTTTAGTCTGCCAGTACTAAAACCCAGGTTAAGGAAGGTTGGTGAGTTAGGTCGGCAGCCAGCATTGTAAAAATACATTTCCGAACATTTAGCATGGGTTGCAGAGGTCAATCTCGGCTACTGTGAGGTACGTCCACAATGAACACAAGAAGCTCATTTTCCAAATCAGCTGTATCCATCATCTCATTTGAACTGTTGAGGTTATGTGATGCTTCAGGTGATTGAAGGTGCATCAAAGGTTTTTGTTGCCATTAAGGAGTAAGGATCACAATGTGGGTCTAGAAGAGAGTGAGCCAATCCCCAAGAGGAAAGACAATTCTGAGGATTCAACGTCCTACTATTCTCAGAAAGCTCTTACTCTTCACTTTGAAAAGGTACTCAGATCAAGTTTTAAGTCCATATTCCTCCACACAGGCACACAGTAATGATGAGAGCCCTTGGATGAAGCATGAAGAAGTCACATGAAAAACTACAGAAGATTCACATGTGAAAAGCATGGAATAATCTTGGACTCTGGAACTAAAGTTTCAATGGTGCTTTACAATTTGCTTTGTTATTAAATCAGTCGAGTCAAATAGGGTTAGTGAGTCGTATCCATCAATCATCTTTCTGGGTCATTAGAATTAGTTCCTATAGTAACAGGGTGTCATTGATGCTGGAGCATAATCAGCAACGCCCCAAGTTTTGATATTTCAAAGAGATCAACCTGATCAAATCTTTACACACCAACTACTATATTACCATAAGTAAGCTGCAAAGAATTATATCTAATTATACTAATCTTTATTATTTATTAAAAATTCCAGTAGGGGGGGTCATTTAGTTGCTTAGTTTGCTTCAGTTTTAGACTTAAGAATGTCTCATCTAATTAGAGGTCCTTTGACACACTTTTAACAGCATAGGGTATCTTTTCAAAGATAGCTGATGCAGATTCATCACCAAATAGGGCTTGTTTCATTGGGAATAAGTCTAGGGTTGGGTTACATACATGTTGGGCCTTTGATTCCATGGGTTTCTAATGTAATAGGCCATTTTTATGGGCCTAAAATATGGGTAAATAGGTTGCATACGGGATTAGCTCCCATACTTAGTTTTATTTCCATACTTAGCTTTTTATTTGGTGTTTTAAATTGAACCGGTTCAACCAATGGTTCAATTTAAGTGATTTTATTAGTTTTTCTTTTAGTTGTTTAGTTGGGCTGGATTAGGACTCTATTTTGAGTCTATTTCAGTTTCCTAGTTAGTTTAAGCTAGCTAATAGGTTAGGGATAGGATTAGGTCTTTCTTTTTTAGTGTCTAAGTCTATTTTTGAGTCTTCGATATAAGTTTGTAAGGGAGGCCAGCATTGAATACGAATTTTGATTAATAAAAACTCAGCTTTATGCTTGTTGCCTTTGTTGCTGGCTTGCTGCTGTTGCTCCTTGTGAGTGTGCATCCTTGAGGATCTCAAAGTGGATAGGGTGGGTGGACTCCTGCGACTCCTTGCATCGTGAAGATCGGGAGATTTTCTCACAATTGCTCAAGCTGCTGTTCTTGGGGATCTCTTCAAACTAGTAAGCTATTTTAATTTCAGTTATTCCCTTCTGCTTCTCATCCTCTAACCTAAACCTACCTTCCCCATCGATCCAATTCAGATCATCAAACCAGCATTCGTATTCCCTCCATCAATCATCATTAAACTTCATCCACAGCTTTCATACTTTACTCGACAACAACCCTAATTTCAATTCTCCATTGCAGCCTTATAATCCCTTAAACCCTAATTAAGCCCTACAACCCTAACTTCAACCTAGACCTAACCACCCATCAAAATCTGATCTTTTTATTTTCATCTCACTCCCCATACTGCCATTCACACTCTACCAGCTCACTTTCCCCATATTCCATCTCTAAACCCTAGATTCTAAAAACACCCACTTTTTACAAGGCCTCTAACCCGAAACCCTAGATTTCCAACTTCATCCAAATCAAACCAAACTTACATTAATAGACTCCTAAAAACTTGCACATCATTACCAAATAAAACCCTAGCTCAAAACCCTAACCCTAACCCTAATTCTAATTCTGCCATAGTTTATCTATGCTATCCATTCTGTCCCATTTGGCCAGCATAGTTAAAAACTCTGATTTACCTGGCTCCTAGTAGGTCTCCTACCTATCTAGGACTACATTAATAGCACTTTTGAAAGGTGAGTAATTCAAATAGATGTCTTAGAGTTTGAATCATGTGATTATCTAAATTAGGGTTCAGAAATACGATTATACATACTACTGTAATTGCATTCTTTTATAGTTATGAAGTGGATATTCAAACATTGGGAGGGAATAGTTCCTTCTAGGATAGTCAAGCCTATGATAGTATTATGGTGAAATGTAGACTATTTCTCCTTTTTTCTCAACAATTCTTAGTAATGCAGTAACATACAAATTCCTTTCTTCTCTCTTAAACTTTCTATTTTGTGTTGCATGCCAGCTTGAGTTATGCCTGCTACTTGTGGGACAATTCCTTATTATACTACATCAGCTGTTTGGCCTCAATTTTCTTACAGTACTGCACGTGCACGGGGGTGGGTGGGAGGACTATTAGAACAAGGATTGTTGAAATAGAGTCTTAAAGCATTCCACTAATCCAACTCAGAGTTGGAATTAATTTGCTCATCAGACAAGCATTGTAACTCCAGTAATTGGTTGAATCAAATTATGATTTAGAGGTGTCTACAGTAAATCATATTCTCCTGCATGCAGTTACTAAATAAATGAAGTACAACTCTCCAATAAATAATGAGAATCCTAGCAATACTAGATAAATGAAGTTCAAATTTTCAACAAATAATGTTAGCATTCTAAAACTCCACGTAACAAGATATGCCAGTTACCTGCAATTGTTTACTAGCTACAGAAAGAGCCTTCCCTGCAACCAGAATCGTTTTAATTTCAACACTAAGCCGCCCCTCACGCTTTTTCACATCCTCTACCACAAGCTTTGAACGCATCGACATATCATCCATCGCCAACTTTCGTGCCTCAAGTTTTTGGCGCCTCTCCTCAAGTTCATTTGACCTACTCAGTGCTTCTGCTCTTAACTGCCCTCCAATCACGAGTCACAACACTAATTAATTAAAGCGAAGAAAAAGAGAGAGGCTGTCTGACGCACGAGAACAGAATTTCAATCATCGTTCTATAACTTTACGGAAACAGGAATTCAGCCATAGGCACACGTAGACAATTGAACTCGAATATTTAGTGAAAGCCAACAAATACCCTAATTTTGAGGGCAGAAAACACTGCAATACCCTAAATTTGGATTTGAGGGGGGGAAGAAAGATCGGACCTGAATAAGGGATTGAAGCTTCAGCTCGAGGGAACTCTTCTTCTCCTTGGCTTTATTGAGTGCAGATGACAGACTCCACAGTCTTGCGAGCTCCTGCTCAAGATCCTCCCATTGGATTATTTTCGTAGGTTCCGATGATGAGTCGACAACCTTTTCTTCCAAAGATAAAGACTTCTCCGATCCCATGAAGAACAGCGCCAAGAAATGCGATCTGAAAATTTAAGGTATGATGATCATGGAACGACCTCATCATCGTCTCTGCAATGAGAAATTTAGGGTTTGGAGATCAACGATCCATTTATTATTAGTTAAAAGATAAATGGAATTTGCAGGAACGGAAATGGACAGTTCGTTGGCAAAGAAGTAGTTATAAAGTGGAGAGAGTCTTTGTGGACTGGCAGGTGAAATTGAACTTTCCCAAGTCTCAACTTGTTCCCCTACCCTGCCCTGCCCTGCATTTCTGCGTAGTGCCTAGCTGCATTTGCATACACCAAGGGAGGATGAAAAATACGAAATTTTTCGTATGCGTGTTGCGCCATTGCGGTGGGGAGCAGGAGGATTCTCTGCGACGCGGGTGTAGGAATAACAAAGTAAAACCAACCATATTAGAAGAAAAGGAATCTTAGAGCTTCTCTTGAATAAAATAACTGGTTACAGGTTTGTCCGGTGTTGTTCCACGCTGCTATGACCGGTGGAAGTATGGGTGTCATTCTCAAGACCAAAGTTCTAAAACTCGGGTTTCGATCAGTCAGAAATCGAGTTTGTCTCGATTTCGACCATATCTCGATCGAAACTTGGAACTTTCTCCAGGCTAACTCGAACGTTGGTTTCAAGGCCCAAAAGTTATTTTTTTGCCTTGATTCTTGTTGTGCTGCATATTTTTTACATTGTAAACTCAATCTATGCATTAGTTTCACATAGAGAACACTAAAAATATTACTTGTAAATTTGATCCAAGTTTGATACTGTATATTTTTCTTAGACTTGGTATTGAATAAGGTTTGACTGGAATATAACTCCTTCAATATAAATGAGATTTAAGCAATCCTGAATTTGTTGGAAAGCCTTGTTTTAATAGCTTTCCAACAAATCCAAGATTATTTAAATCTGATTTATATTGAAGGAGTTACATACCGGTCAAACTTAATTTGATGTACGTGAATGCTGTCAAAATCGCTTTGAATGAAAATATGTTTTTAGACATCAAAATAAATGAATATTTTACCGCACTTTTGGTTTTTAATAATGTTTCATCATATTAAGATTTATGGAATTTTTAGATTTGAGAAAACCCCCAGCATTAGAAAGTTGAAATTTTAGTTTTTGTTCTTACACTAGGGGGGTTGACTTTTTTTCTTTTTGGAATTTGATTTTTTAATTATTTTTATTGGATTCAAATAGGGGGTATTTGCTCATTTATGAATCTGAAGATAAGGCTTTGGGAATGGACAAGTCCCACAAGTCCACAACCCCATTGCTTGGGGAAGAGATGGAGCCGGGTAGGGACAGGGACAATGAGCATGGTGGGATGGGGGCAATGGTGATGGCGACAATGGTTAGGGAGGTCGGATCCGGCTCCTCTCCAGGGAGCTCAACGCCCGGGGAGTGCCCAAGGGGCATCCAAGGGTTGGGCCGTGCCGCACACATCTCGGCGCATGCCTAGGGATGTGTGCGGTATAGTCCAACGGTTGGATACACCCTGGGCGTGCTGGGCTCCCTGGAGAGGAGCTCAATCCAGAGTTGAGAGGGATAAATTTGGATATTTATATCATTTTAAAGTAAGACTAACTAAAAAGGCACCCTAAACGCCAATTTTCAAAGATTGGGTACCCAAAGAGATCTTTTGATAAAGATTGGGCACCATAGAACAAATCTCACCTCCTCAAAGACTCCACCTCCCTGGAAAACTCCACCACTTAGAAGGTTCCACCTCATCCAGTTTCTTGAAAGACCCAACCTTGCAAGTATCCACTCACTCTCTTTCTTCTTCTCATGATAGAGAGAATCCATTTCAAACATAGAATGACCGAATAGTAGCCGGTCAGCTCTATAGTCCAATGCATTTAGCTAACGTGTCAGGCCGATCTCGATTTTCAATGTTCGGCTCAAGTCAGACTAACTGGTATGGGTTTGTACCTGACACCCCTAGGTTACACTCAACTTAATTGCCATCAAATTGAATTTGCATGACTATGAATCAATACCAATCTTGGTCCATATGCATGACTTTCAATCAAGCCCAACTAAGAACTCCTAGTCTTAAAAGAATGAGATCAGTTCCCATATAGATATAGTATTGACATTTCTATTTTCGGATTAACAGATCCACATCCTCTACTTCCTCAGCCCTACTTCCATGCGTTCCTAGCGCGCCACGTGTCCTGACAACCATCCAACGGTGGTTATTTCAAAAATTCAAATTTTTTTGGAATCCTTTATGACATCCATTTGAATCACTTTAAACCTCAAACCAACCCCATCTGACCGGTTCGATGAAAAACCAAACCGGTCTTATCTCCATCAAACTAAACCAATCCACATCCCATATCACTCGATTTCCCAGATCCAGACTAGTCCTCTCTTGAAACCCTCTCTTTCTCACTCCTCCCTCTCCCAACTCCTCGGTGGCGACGGTGACGGTGACATCTGGCTGCTACTGTGACAACGACGGCGACGACGACGACGACGGCGACCAACGAAGGAAGGCCGTGACCTTCGGTCCTCTCTTACTCACTGCTGCTCCTACTGCTGCTCCGGTCCTCTCTTACTCATCTGGCTGAGCTTCGTTCCTCTCTACTACTGCTCCGGTCCTCTCTTACTCACCCTTGACGAAGCTTGATCCGAAGAAGCATCGTGTGGGAGGTATCACTGCTTCGCCGAATCACCTTCGCTGTTTCAATCATATTGGTGGGTTGGAGAGAGCTCCAACAGTGGTGGTAAGTCAATTCTCAATTCCTTGATTTTGACTATGAACTGCTCGATTCTTCTCTCCTTTTGGTATGTCTCTGTTTATGGGTATCTCTAATCCATTATTCGATTAGTTTAGATATGGGTTTTTAGTTCTTTTTATGTTGTTAGTGGAGATTATAGTCTGGGAGCTGTGTTGATACTCCTTTTGTTGGGATATACAGGGAATAGAAAAAAGGATTTTGGGTATTTGGTGTGGTTCACTTCTCTGAGATTTCATTCTTGACTTTCGTCTTCTTCTTTTGGGGGATTTGGATTCCGATAGTGTTTGTGGGAAATTAGTATAGAGCCATGGTTCTTTTCCTGTGCTTTTCTAACAGTTGGGTTTTGCAAAATTTTGTTGTAACTTAACCGTACAGATTCTGAGTTTATCTTGACAAAATCTGTTATTTAACCTTCCTACCTGAAGGAAAAATAGAACGAATTTCTTCCTAAAATTTCCTGTACCCACCAGGAAGGTAGAGGCATGGTTCTTTTCCTGTGCCTATTTTGTCTTATGTTGTACCCACCAGGAAGGTAGGGAATGAATTTCTTCCTAAAATTTTTGCATATTAGTTAACCAATTCTAGATGAAAAAATGCACATCCAGAGTAAACCTTTGGAATCCATAAGAGCTTGGTTTGCTTGAAGCATGTTAGAAGGTGAGGAGCCATTTGATTGTTTGGCAGGACTAGGTTTCTTAGGATCTAACGTAATAGTTAAATAACCCTGCTCACAATTTTAGGTCTCCTCACTCATAATCAAGTCTACTGATCAACTCATGATAAGAAATTTATATGATCTCAAATACTTCAATTAATATGCAGATGAGTGCACTTGATGATGATAACAAAATATAAAAAAATCTTATTCCAATGCAAAAGCAATCCAGAGCCATTACATCTCATTGGGCCCCCTCTACCTAGCTTTGCCATAGTTCTTTCTTAGAAGGGTTTTGGTTTGTGTAAGATAATACATGTTCTCCTTCTTCTACAGAACCATTGCCCTACTATAGAAAATTATTCAGAAACTAAAAATCTCCATAATCAAATGTTAATTCCTACACCTCTTAAATTATTATAACTTTTGGGCAAAACACATCAGAAATTCTCATTCCAAATGTGATGGTTTGAGATAACTTATCAAATAAGGAGACTAAGAGCTACTCCATTTTTTTCCTCTCCTTAGTGATACATCTTTCTACATATCTTAATTTGTATACATTCCATTGATTCCCAAGTGTCGTGTAAAGCTACTTATGTGGATCAGATAAGATAAGATTTCCTTTTCTTTGTAACAACTATCACCTCATTCACCCATTCCTTCCCTTTTTTTGTTTTTTTTCCTTTGCCTTGTCTTCTTTGTCTCTCCCATTTTCCTCTTTACTAAAGAGATGTAATGGGTAGTTGATGGGAATTCATTTTCATCTCATTTTTTTTTTTCAAATGCAGAAGTCTTCTACCATCATTAGCTTTTCACATTTCCAATCTTGACCCTTCACTGGTACACTTGTTACCAAAATGTTTTGGCTTTGCTTCTCAGAATTTGCATCTAGTATTTATAATACAGTTGGATAACACAAGACAGATTACATGGCAAATGTGGGTACTTTTAAGTAAGTGTTGTACAATGGTCTTCAACTCTTGGCGTAAGCGTTTGCTTTTTCAGTGTTAGATTCCATACAAGAAGTTTGATTTGGAGGTGATTTGCAGAAAATGTGATCCAGGAACACCTATGGCAACTTTTCTTGCAACTAGTAGGAAAAAGACAAAAAATATTATTTGTGTATCATTATGTAGAGATAGGTGTAGAATTGGTTTATGCAACTGGTTTGGATAACACCAGAATCCATGGAACTTTAGCTCACTTTTTGTAACTACACCAGCTAATCCATGGAACTTTAGCTCACTGTTTCAGAATAATCATTTGATGTTTCAAATTAACGCTAACAACAATATCCATTCTTCTCTTGAGTTCTTGGTTCTTTCTTCGAAGTTCACTTTGGTGTCCTAGTTGAACTGTCAAGTGATCTAATCCAACTTTTTTAATTTTGCAAGGACAATGAACTCTACAAAACCTATGTGTTCTTGTGGACAAGGTGAAATGGTATTGAAGCAAGCGTATACTCAACGAAACTATGGTAGATGGTTCTATAAATGCCCTGCAAATGAAGATCTTCCAAATTCCTTCATGTGGGTGAGCTACTACAAGCCCGATGAATCTGCATCATCCACTCCTGATCGTGATATTGCCCATGCTCGTGCACCAAGATATCAAGCATATCGGGACGATAGTCAAAATTATGTGGTGTGCCATATTAGGAAAATGGATTTAATAGTCCTATGACGTATATGTGTTTCTGTTGCAATTATGTATCTTTTATTTAGGGGTTAAATTTCTTTTGTATCATTGAAGTTGAAAACATTACCCCCCTATAATCTAACTTGCAAATGGATTTTCAATGTCATCTCCAACATTTCCTATTTTATATGGAAACATAGGAATCGGGTTGTTATTTCGAATCTTTCTCCTAAGCTAATGCAACTCTTGAACAATATCAACAGATGGATTACTGACTTGGAACTATCTCTTTACTCAATCACATTGGTATATCTAACCCGTCTTATTCAGATCTTAAGACTCTTTCATTAACACAACCAAATTTGATTTGTGCAAGACAATCTAACAACGTTTTTTTTTTTTTTTTTCTTATAGTCAGATAAGCTAGAGGCCTTGTTTTCAACTTATCCAGGAACACCTATGGCCTTACTCTCATGGGCACGGAGGATACTGTCTCATATGCAATGACACCCATCAAACATTTACTATTATAAAAAAAAATCACCAAGATTATATATTCCTCACCAAAACAATAATCAACCATTAGGAATTCCTGTTTTCACTCGGGCTTAGTTTCCTTTATGAGATTACTCAGAAGCCATATCTGATTGGAAAGCAAAGAAGCTTGACAGTACTACAAGGGGGAAAGCGAAAATAAATATCGTCAAAGCTTCCTAAAAATTCAATTCAAATTTCTTAAAATCAAATTCTTGTCATGAAGAGGCCATGCACCAACCACATAAACACATTACCCATCTGTTTGGTTGTTTTTCAAGTAAAAAAGTACAATCATACACTATTCAATACAAAACCAAATTACAATGTACTTCAAAACAAGCTATTTTTCATAACACTATTCTTCATTGTCCAAGCTTTCTGAAAACGGTCTCCATGCTGCAACAATAAATACAAAAAATAATCAAAAACTGAGAAAGTTATTATCACAGTCATTAGATTAAAATTAAAAAAATAATTTAGCAACTTATTATCAATGTCACAGTTTCACCTGTTTCTTGTCTTGGAGATAGATCAACTTGATCGAGCTACTGTTGTTGAACCCTGCGAAGAACCTATTGCCTGCACAATGCAAAAAGTGCAAAAAGAAATTAATATTAAAAAACAAGTTAGTATCACACATTTTTATTAAATATAGGTTTATTTGATTATACCAATAAAAGTCATCTGAAAGGCCAGTTCTCCGTATATTGAGATACACCACGAACATCTGATGTAGCAAGGCTTTGAGATGGTTCTTCTAGTGTTTCTATGCTAACAGAGGTTTGTGCAAAATGTAGTGTCAAAGATAACAACATCACCAAACAGTGCATAGTCATTGAGCATCATCGGATCTGCCCAAAATATGTTTGTTATCTGTTCTCCATTATCCAGTTGCAAAGAGTATGTAAATGATGGGTTCTTCCTTGTCTGGTTTTCAAAATATGCTAGCAAACTCCCAGCTTCACCGAAGGCTAGATCACGCTGACATTTGGTTCGAAGGTAATTATTAAGATCTACCCTGGTGCAACCTAGGTTTTCGCTACCACCTACTTGCATGCCCATCAAATCAAAAGTGGCATTGGGCCTGATACCGGAATCATCAGCCAAATCTATTCCATGGGCAACTATATTTGAGACTTGGCGTTAAGACTGCATCAAATGAACAGTTGCTGGTGTATGCAAATCATGATTGTGGTCATCAAAAAAATCTTTACATTCATATTGACCATCTTTCAACCTAGATATACACAATCTTGCAAGACAATCAGTTCTGCTTTCTGCACGAGGTTCCTTCATGAACATATCTCTCTTGTCCTTTTTTCAATGTCCATGTTTATTACATACAAATCTCCTCTGTTTAATGATTGTCGGATCTTGTTTGCTCCTATGTGCATGATCTCTCCTAATACTAAAACCAATATTTCTATCATACTGATTATAAAACTCATATGCAACATTTTCAGATTCGAAAGTCATGCCAATCCGAGGTCTGTCCTGGACAGACACATCTTCAACACTATTATCAACCGGTGAAAGCACTGGGTTGGACATAGGACCTACTGCAATAAGGGGGCAATTTTAAATAAATACCATGATTCTCTTCAGTTAATAAACTTCAAAAATATGAAAACTAAAAAGATCGGATAGTAGAAAATGAAGGCAAACAAATGGAAACCCCGTTATATTAAGTGGACAAATTACTCCATTATGCAGTCACTTAAACCAGGGACCTCTCAAGATTATGTACACAACTCACAAGCATAGGCTGCCAAACTCAATCATAGACCCATGACTAGCACAATTACCTAGTATTAGCTTTTGCTTTTTTTTTTGGGTGAACATCTAAAGCCCAAGAACAGGCAAAACCTCATGATATTGATAAATGTGTTGCAAAATAAAAACTCTGAAGAAGATACAAAGAGAAAAATATATATGGCAAGGCAATAAAAATCGTGATAAAGTGTTACAAAGAAAGCTGACCAGAAGAGGGTGGCAGGGAGGGGGAAGTTGATGCAGGACAGATGAACCATAGTTTCACAAATACCTTATTGATTACAAGAGGGGAGGATGAATTTAAAAGTTGAAATTTCGTAATCTGTCATATTGTTTACCAGGGTAACAGTGAATAATCATTTCAAAACAACAGAAAGCCAAATTAGTAGAATAAACCAGCATTATGGCAAATAAGTATAACAAAATCCAGAGAAGTTCGTAGTTCATCATGTCCTTCTCTAAGAAAATGCACATGTACCGTAGGTATTACTTCTGTCAAAAGAAGCATCACCAACATAATAGTAAGTACCTTTTTTCAATTTTTTGTGGGGTGGGTGTGGGGGAGGGGAAGAGTTTATGCTCCCAACCAGTTAAAATGCCAATGGTAAGATGCATAAAGTACCTTTTTTTTGTCGAGGGGGATGGGTGGGTGTGCACAAGCAGAAAAATTCTGTCCAAAACAGTGTGTTCTCCCAACCAACTATTTGCCTTTGAATTTCAGTTTGTGCATTCCTAAATCTTCTATTACCGCAAAAAAACATACAATAGCCATATTATGGATCTTGTCTTTTATCCAATTCATATACAGCTTCCAATCGGCATTTTAGTTTCACATTGCTAAGTGATGTAATCTGTGGGCAGCTGTGGATGTTGGCTAAAGAAGAAGACCAAATACCCAAAAACTAACAACATAAAAAGAACTAAAAACCAATTTCTAAACTAATCGGAGAATGGATTAGAGATACCCATAAACAAAGACATACCAAAAAGAGAGAAGAATCGAGCAGTTCATAGTCAAAATCAAGGAATTGAGAATTGACTTACCACCACTGTTGGAGCTCTCTCCAACCCACTAATATGATTGAAACAGCGACGGTGATTTGGCGAAGCAGTGATACCTCCCACACGATGCTTCTTCGGATCAAGCTCTGCCAAGGGTGAGTAAGAGAGGACTGGAGCAGCAGTAGAGAGGAACGAAGCTCAGCCAGATGAGTAAGAGAGGACCGGAGCAGCAGTAGGAGCAGTAGTGAGTAAGAGAGGACCGAAGCTCACGACCTTCCTTCGCTGGTCGCCGTTGCCATCGCCGTCATCGTCGCAGTAGTAGCCAGATGTCACCGTCGCCGTCGTCGTCGCCACCGAGGAGTTGGGAGAGGGATGAGCGAGAAAGAGAGGGTTTCAAGAGAGGACTAGTCTGGATCTGGGAAATCGAGTAATATGGGATGTGGATTGGTTTAGTTTGATGGAGATAAGACTGGTTTGGTTTTTCATCAAACCGGTCAGATGGGGTTGGTTTGAGGTTTAAAGTGGTTCAAATGGATGTCATAAAGGATTTCAAAAAAAATTGAATTTTTGAAATAACCACCGTTGGATGGTTGTCAGGACACGTGGCGCACTAGGAACGCATGGAAGTAGGATGGAAGTAGGGCTGAGGAAGTAGAGGATGGAATTTAGAGATGAGCGATCCATTTATTATTAGTTAAAAGATAAATGGAATTTGCAGGAACGGAAATGGACAGTTCGTTGGCAAAGAAGAAGTAGTTATAAAGTGGAGAGAGTCTTTGTGGACTGGCAGGTGAAATTGAACTTTCCCAAGTCCCAACTTGTTCCCCTACCCTGCCCTGCAGTTCTGCGTAGTGCCTAGCTGCATTTGCATACACCAAGGGAGGATGAAAAATACGAAAATTTTCGTATGCGCGTTGCGCCATTGCGGTGGGGAGCAGGAGGATTCTTTGCGACGCGGGTGTAGGAATAACAAAATAAAACCAACCATATGAGAAGAAAAGGAATCTTAGAGCTTCTCTTTAATAAAATAACTGGTTACAGGTTTGTCCGGTGTTGTTCCACGCTGCTATGACTGGTGGAATTATGGGTGTCATTCTCAAGACCAAGGTTCTAAAACTCGGGTTTCGATTAGGTTTCGACCAGTCAGAAATCGAGTTCGTCTCGGTTTTGACCATATCTCGATCGAAACTTGAAACTTTCTCCAGGCTAATTCGAACGTTGGTTTCAAGGCCCAAAAGTTATTTTTTTGCCTTGATTCTTGTTGTGCTGCCTATTTTTGACATTGTAAACTCAATCTATGCATTAGTTTCACATAGAGAACACTAAGAATATTACTTGTGGTTTTGATCCAAGTTTGATACTGTATATTTTTTCTTGGACTTGGTATTGAATAAGGTTTGACTGGAACATATCTCCTTCAATATAAATGAGATTTAAGCAATCCTGGATTTGTTAGAAAGCTTTGTTTTGATAGCTTTCCAACAAATCCAAGATTATTTAAATCTGATTTATATTGAAGGAGTTCTATACCGGTCAAACTTAATTTGATGTACATGAATGCTGTCAAAATCGCTTTGAATGAAAATATGTTTTTGGACATCAAAATAAATGAATTTTTTACCGCACTTTTGGTTTTTAACAATGTTTTACCATATTAAGATTTATAGAATTTTTAGCTTTGAGAAAGCCCCCAGCATTAGAAAGTTGAAAATTGCATCTATCGTTGAAATTTTAGTTTTTGTTCTTAAACTGGGGGGTTGACTTTTTTTTCTTTTTGGAATTTGATTTTTTAATTATTTTTATTAGATTCAAATAGGGGGTATTTGCTTATTTATGAATCTGAAGATAAGGATTTGGGAATGGACAAGTCCCACAAGTCCACAACCCCATTGCTTGGGGAAGAGATGGAGCCGGGCAGGGACAGGGACAATGAGCATGGTGGGATGGGGGCAATGGTGATGGCGACAATGGTTAGGGAGGTCGGATCCGGCATCTCTCCAGGGAGCTCAACGCCCGGGGAGTGCCTAAGGGGCATCCAAGGGTTGGGCTGTGCCACACACATCTCGGCGCATGCCTAGGGATGTGTGCAACACAGTCCAAGGCTGGATACACCCTGGGCGGGCTGGGCTCCCTGGAGAGGAGCTCAATCCAGAGTTAAGAGGGATAAATTTGGATATTTATATCATTTTAAAGTAAGACTAACCAAAAAGGCACCCTAAACGCCAATTTTCAAAGATTGGGTACCCAAAGTGATCTTTTGATAAAGATTGGGCACCATGGTACAAATTGCACCTCCTCAAAGACTCCACCTCCCTGAAAAACTCCACCACTTAGAAGGTTCCACCTCATCCAGTTTCTTGAAAGACCCAACCTTGCAAGTATCCACTCACTCTCTTTCTTCTTCTCATGATAGAGAGAATCCATTTCACACATAGAATGACCGAATAGTAGCCGGTCAGCTCTATAGTCCAATGCATTTAGCTAACGTGTCAGGCTGATCTCAATTTTCAATGTTCAGCCCAGGTCAGACTAACTAGTACGGGTTTGTACCTGACACCCCTAGGTTACACTCAACTTAATTGCCATCAAATTGAATTTGCATGACTATGAATCAATACCAATCTTGGTCCATATGCATGACTTTGAATCAAGCCCATTTCCAGCCAAGCCCAACTAAGAACTCCTAGTCTTACAAGAATGAGATAAGTTCCCATATAGATATAGTATTGACATTTCTATTTTCGGATGCTTTTGGGCTGAATTGTTTCTACGTCATCTCTAGTTGTCCATCTCAATCTCTCTCACAAAAGCTTCTAAAGCCAAAAAATCACAACCCCATTGGGTTGGGTGAAACCAACCAATCAATCAAAATCAGAAGTATGCACCTAATTGAATGAATGGTCTTAGAATAGACAAAAAGCTGCACTTAGGGGAAATGGTGGTTTGTTCAAATGCATTTATTGGACATATTAGAGCTCTATGCAGGTACTTTTCTTCTCTCTTGTCTTCTTGGTTCTTAAGTTATGTTGATAAAAGGTTGTTTCTTTAGATCATTTGACTTCTTCTATGTGGAAATGACCACTCTACCTCTGTCTGAACACATTGCCTGGGTGAGGTGCACCCCCCTCTATTAAAGGAACTTGGGGAAATGGAATGGGCAGGAAAGGAGTCATTTGTCTATCTCTCTCTCTTTCTCTCTCTCACTCTCAGGATACATTTGATCTGTTATGGGGATAATATGGAGATGACAATTGCGTAGGGGAAATGTAGAATAAATTCGGCATACCTTCCTTACCTGTTCTAAATTGATCAAAGTCTTTAGAACATGACTTGTAACCCATGTATATATTTAGGGAAAATGTTGGGTATGCATGCAGTATATCGTATGCTAGCATCCTATATGTGTCTATCTCTCTCTTCCCCCCTATAAGGATAAGGGAGTCATGTCAAAGCGAGGAAGAGAGAGATAGACACAAAGAGTGGTAGCTAGCACACAGTATACCGCTAGCGTACCTAGCTATCCCTCTCCCATTTATTTATTATATATATGCATGCATATATAATTGCAAATGCAGTACTAGCTAGGTTGGTATTAGAAGAGCCAAATAGAGGCAAAAAAAAAAAGTTAATTTCTCTCCCAAATGGGTTCTTCCTCATTATTGTGTTTCCTAGCACTTCTCTTAGCTGGTGGGGCATTTGCTTCTAGAACTAAAGATCCTAGCTTTGATACAAACTATGAGATTATGTAGGGAAATGATCATGTTCAATCCATAGACCAAGGAAGAGAAATCCAGCTCTCTATGGACAAGTCTTTTGGTTAATATTTAATCTTCTTCCATCCCTTAACTTCTTGCATTCTAGCTTCTTTTGCTAATTTGTTTGTTCATAATTACAGGCTCAGGGTTTGGTTCCAAGTTGAGTTATGGTTCTGGGTTTTTCTCTTTGAGAACAAAGCTACCTGATAAGGACTCTGCAGGAGTAGTTACAGCTTTCTATGTAAGAGGAAACTTTTTTTCTCTTTCTCTTCTGGTGATCTTCTTACTTGTATGTTATTATTATAAGTTTCTTCTTGTTAAGGGGGTCTTCTACTCTTACAATTATATATATTTATTTGGCTCTTAATTATTTGATTCTGAATGCATTAATTAATATTGCAGCTGATTTCGAACAGCAATAGTGATCATGATGAGCTTGACTTTGAATTCTTGGGTAACAAAGAAGGGAAGCCCTATACATTACAGACTAATGTTTGTGCAAATGGAAAAGGGAATAGAGAGCAAAGAATTCGACTCTGGTTTGATCCTACAGCTGATTTCCACACCTACAAGATCCTTTGGAACCAACATCAAGTTGTGTAAGTTTAAAGTTTAAACTGATCACTCTTCATCCATTCTTCGTTTATGGAGTATATATGTATGGGCTGATGTTCTTTGTGCCGCAGCGCAGCCTGCACCCAAACACATGGGCCTGCCATTCAGGGGGTATATATATATATAGCTGATTTCTATTGGTCCTTTTGCCATTCCTTGCTTCCAAGTTCCACCTAGGGCTGCAAGGTCGGGTTGGGCCGGGCTTTATAGAATCCTAGCCCAACCCTAAGTCCCCTTAGATGGGCCCAGGCCCAACCTGACCCTGACACAGGGTCAGAAAAATCCAACCCTGACCCGCCCTCGGGGTCGGGCCGGGCTGATCCTGACTGGCCCTGATCATGAGGAGGGGGAAAGAAATGCATGGACTGGAATGGGCCAGAGAGAACATTATCAATTTTACATAAAATAACACTATAATAAAATGTATTTTATCACTTATTGTCTTCATATATAGTATATTATATAAAAATATGTGGGTGACATTTAAAGTTTATAATGTATATATTATATCAATATATATTTTATAGTATAACTTAAATTAGGGCCGGGCCGGGCTGGGCCAGGCCAAGCTTAGCCCGAGGCCTCAACCCTAACCCGACCTAACTCTGACTCAGGACCAGAAATTTCCAACCCTGACCCGCTCTCAGGGCCAAATATCTCAGCCCAGACCATGTTCAGGCTCAGGGCGGGTTCGAGCCGACAGGCCAAACTTGCACCCCTACTTCCACCATGTAGATGTAAATGAGTTGATCAGTTGTTGATGAAATCTCAATAACCCACTAGAGAGAGAGAGAGAATTATAGATATCAACTTTTCTGACTAATGGTGGAATTTTTGTGGATTAATAGTTTTACAGGTGTTATGTGGACATTATTCCCATTAGGGTTTTCAAGAACAAGAGAAGCATTGGAGTTGGGTACCCAAGTCAAGCAATGAAGATAGAGGGAAGTACATGGGATGGGGATAGTTGGGCCACAGATGGAGGCCAAACAAAGATAGATTGGAGCAAAGCACCATTCAAGTCTTATTTCCAAGGTTTCAACATTGATGGTTGCCCATCTACTCAGCCAGTTGCTTGTTATTCTTCAAAGTATTGGTGGAACAGTGAGAAGTATTGGGAGTTAGATTCTACCCAAGAAAGAGCATACCAAGGTGTGAAAAGGAATTATATGACCTATGATTACTGTTCTGATAGTTCAAGATACCCAACTCCTCCTGTATGCCCTCAATAATGACAAAGCTCCTCCACCACCATGTACCATCTACCATTAATGTCACAATCAAGCTTCCCATGCACCCACTTGTGACACTTTAATAATAAAGGAAAATCTTTGAGTATCTTTGAACCATTAATTTTCATCATTTGCCACGGTTAGCAAACATATATATGACACGGTACATATATGCTAGTGTAGTTATCATTTTAAACTTTGATTGTGATCATGTGAAATAAAATCTTATTTATTAATATTTTTCGAGGGAGGGGGGTCCCACGAATCAGGAATCTGCACGCTATATCAATTAAGGGTTTGGAGAATGGTACCATTTATATACTAGGTCCATATAGGGCTCACATGGTTAGAATAGAAGAGAGAGTATCTGTATGGATCCCACTAATTATTATGTGAAATGGATATATTAATTGGAATCTGCACCAGGGCAGCACTTACATCCTTTTTCCTTATTTTTTGAGAAAGAGAATGCTACCTGGGCACATGCAGTACATTGCCCCTGAGCCCAGACACAAGGGCGGGCGAAATGACTGTTGCACTTCTGGGAAATTCCGCCTTTCTGTGGGGCATGGCAGTCATTAATTTGCCTGCCACTGTGTCTGAGTGCAGGGACAACGCACCACACACGCCTAGATAGCATTCTTTCTACCTTACTTTTCTTATGATAAAATCATGGGCATAGAGAATCTAGCTATCCCATTGTTCCCTTTATTATACAAAGTTCAAAATACTCTAGACACTATTCCTAAAGGTGTATCCAACCACTAGAACCTGTGGATGAAGAAATTCTCTTTACCATGGGTGAAGAGAAATTTAATCCTTTTTTCTTAATCCATATTCTCTCTTTTGTGTTTTTGTAAGGTCAGGGAAAAAATAATCCAAGTACAAAATCCTTTTTTTATTTTTTTTATTTTCTTCCTCTTAAAAATGCGTAATTAAACATTAGAGATTGTTAATTAAGTGTGAAAGATCATTATAGAGCTACGTTATATATCATTTTCAATTCTTCACCAACTTTCCTTGTGGTAAAAATGTAAAATGGATAGACGAGGGTGGGTCCATGTCTCTGTGGTGGACCATATGTTTCAAGTAAGGCCCCAAAGCCTTGCCATTTCTGACCAATACATGCTGTTACATTCCCATCTAGCATCTAATGGTATGGATTGACCCACTTGATATGACATGTGGCAAAAAACTGATAGGCCGCGTCGTTGCCCAACATGGTTGGTATTTGTAATCTTGGATTGGATCGGAATCGGCGTAGACCAATCCCGAATAATGATTGATACGCCCAGTATTAGTGGATCGCTCTCTGGATAGGCCAACTCGGTTGGATCGTCTGAATCCGATTTGATACACACAAGATTTTTAGAATTTTGATCCATTTTGGGGATTTGATTGAATTGGTATCAACCTTGACCGATCCCGAGATCAATCACGAGCTCTAGCAAGTGATTGATGGACTAACCTACTTTGGTTCAACTTGGTGAGACCGGTAATTGAAAAGCCTTCAAAATATGAGTGGGTCGTGGGAACCAGATCCTCTCCAGTGTGCATCCGACATCTGGCAGCGCACTAGAACGCATGTGCGCCCAACTGTTGGACACGCACTAGAGAACATCCGGGTCCTGGGTCAGACCTTTATCTACTCCATTTTCTGGGCAGGTCCATTTCCCTAAGTTCCTCTAATAGAGGGGGCAGAAATGACCATCTTACCGCTGCCCGAACACACTGCTTGGGTGGGGTTCACCCCCCTCTATTAGAGGAACTTGGGGAAATGGAGCGGACAGAAAATGGAGCAGATAAAAATACATCCTGGGTCACGGGCCTTGGCTTGACAATGGCCGGAAAATTATCTCCTCCAGTTTTCTACCCGGCCCAATTCCCCAGTTCCTCTAATAGGGGATGGTGGATCCCACCCAGACAGAGTGTTTGGACAAGGGTAGGGTCATTCCAGTCCACCCTTGTTAGAAGAACTAGGGAACTGGGCCGGCCAGGGAATTGGAGGTGATAAAGATCCGACAATAGCCTAGCCAGACCTGGCATGATACAATTATGAATGATCCATTAATGTGAGGCAAAACATTTTCTATGTCCTTTAATGGGCCTAATCCTTATTTAGCCACTAAGGTTACCCGTTTGAAATTGGGCTTGACCAAGGCACCATGGACTCAATGTTGATTGTTCAGAACAATAGTTGGGCTAGATTCGAGGCCCAAGAACCCACAGGGATTAAGCTCAATCTTTATTTTTCTCCTCATCCACTCCCCATGATTACCGTTAGATTCGAATAGCTGAATCGGTGGGCCTAGCAGTTTTTTGCAATCCAACTGTACTGCGAGCCCAAATATCTGTGTTTGCGAGCTTCGTTGGTTCTTCATTAATGGCGGCCTGCCGGGTCCTCTAGGATCCCTTTCGTCGCAGGTGCGCCAGTGAAGTCCAATAATGTTGTTGCTACGTTCGATTCTCTTTGTCCTTGTGCTATCCCACTATTTCTTGGCTCCAATCGCTGGATCGACTGAAGAAGAAGAGTTCTCCGAAGAATTGCTTCTGAAGCCCTTGCCTGATCAGAAAGTCCTTGCTCATTTCCACTTCGACAGCAGAGCTCCCCCATCGATAACCCATGGCCGCCATCACCGAGTCTTCCCCAAAGCCACCGCTCAACTGGTACTTTTACCTCATCCACCCTATCGTCTCTTGAGAAAATCAGGCTTTGTGTTTCTAGCTTTTACTTTTCACTCTACGGTCAGCTTTATTTCTGTTCAGTATCTAGGGTTTGTTAATTGATACCGTCTTCAACCGTCTTCAGAACTGCAGTTTAAGTTCAGACAGTAATAACTAATGGGTTTTTTTTTTGCTGCTTTGATTAGGTCCAAAAATTCCGGATTCGTGAGATGGAGTTGTCAGTCACGCAAGGTCGCTGGAACTACGAACGATGGGGTGGATTTGATCCTGTATCGAGCGCGAATGCGAAACCTCCCGGAGTTGAGTTGTGGGCTGTCTTCGATGTCCCCCCTGATCAGGTCGATTCAACCTGGAAAAATCTGACCCACACCCTCTCGGGTCTCTTCTGTGCGTCGATTAACTTCTTGGAATCATCTACTGCTTATGCTTCTCCACATTGGAGCTTTCGATCATTCTCGGGTACCCTTAGATATGGTGCTCTGCCACGGGAGGCTGTTTGTACTGAGAACCTAACTCCTTGGTTGAAGTTGCTCCCTTGTCGAGACAAAGCCGGGCTTGCTGTTCTAATGGACAGACCTTCTATCTATAGAGGATTCTATCATTCACAGCGGTTAAAGTTGATATCAACTGAATCGGGTTCAGAGGTTGGGGTGGAACGTGAGATTTTGCTTGAACATACTCTTACTGTCGTTCTTCAACCTAGTGAATTGCAGCCAAGTTGGTCTTTAAGCTCAATTTTTGGAAGGAAAATCACTGGAAAATGTGTTCTTGCAAAGTCTAGCACTGTATTCATTGGACTTGAGAGGAATCTAGTCTCTGAAATCAATGAGTTGGGAAAGAAGAATGAGAAAAATTGGGTTGCTGAAAAGACCTCTGGCTCTTGGAGTAACCTAGTATTTCAGCTCTCTTTTAGTCCGGATAGGGTAATTGAAGAGGTAAACAACGGGCATGGTGGGAACTCAGCCGTTCTATATGAGTTCTCCACTGAGAAATACAGTGATTATGAGCCATTTGATGTAAGTTTGACATGGAAACAGCCTATGTTCTGGTTGTCTCCGCAAGCACCATTCCATGCAAGTAGGTTCTTAATGGGAAGTGGGAATGCAAGAGGTTCCATTGCTATCACTTTGAAATCTACAGAATTTGTCAAGGGAATCTTGGGTGATAGCATCGGTAAAGACGGTTGTAAGGTGCGGATTGATGTTTTCCAAGTTGTGCCTTGGTATGTGAAAGTCTACTTTCATACTCTGCAGATATTTGTTGACGGAGAAGCACAAATTGTTTGGGAGACCATAGAGAAAATACGGGTTTCACCTTCTGAAGATAGGGTATCACCTGGGCTGATGGAGATGCTTCTGAGATTCCCTTGTGATATGAAATCAGCTGTTCTAACCATTGAGTTCGATAAGGTATGTTCAACGGGTGTTATGGTTTTCTATTTCTTATAACATGAGGTCAGAAATTATGTGATTTTGTCACATGATGTAATATACTATTGCCTGTAATCTTAGATGGATATAGCTATGCAATGTTTAAACATCTCCTTGTTGATGTTAGATATGGAGATGAGAGTTCACAGGAACCCAGAAAACTAACACAATATGACCAGCTTGTTTATATAATGACAGTGACAACTTCCATGTAAATATTAGTTAATATAACTAAGAATACATTAGAATGTGCCTAAATGATTAGAAGACTGGGAAAGCCATGTACTTCGTAGACTAAATTCTAGAAATTAAAGCAGGACTAAGAATTAAATAGTCTGGTCTTTAGGTGTATGATTTTCTGGTTTCGTATGAAAAAAATGTGAGTTCTTTTGTATCTGAGTTTCTCAATTTTTTTTTCTTCCATATTCTAACACCAATAAAAAAATGCATACCTCTCCCAAAAACAAATGAATATGATAATGCTAAGAATGAAAGAGTTTTATCACCTAAGATTAAACTAAGTGCCTGGAAGCAGATATGGATATGGGCTTTATAACTTATGTACAGAACCTTGTTGGTTTTAGATTGGAGATGAGAGGTCATGGAAACCCAGGAAAGGACCAGCTTGATTGTGTGATGGTATTAGAAGCTGTGTTTTTTTCTTACTATTGGGAAAGGACCAGCTTGATTATGTGATGGTATTAGAAACTATACTGTTTTCTAACTAGTATTCTTTTATCTGGAGGCCTCAACTATGTTGAGGTTTTTTTTGTTTTTGAACTGTATTCGCCACTGTACTGAACACTTATGTTAATGGCTTAATGAGCTCCCTTTTTTTACCAAAAACAATCTAGCCATTATTCTAGTAATGCAAAATAAATTAGAACATACCAAAATGAGTAGAGTACCCAATAACTAGCCATTTGATTAGTAGCTCATATCTGGAAAGATTGGCAAGAAAAGGAAAAAAGAAGATTTAGCCTTCAGCTTTCTGATCCACTTATCACCTATCACAATTCAATACTGTATGCTTGTGCTATATATCTCGTCAACCAATTATCATTTATTGCAGCACCAGTTGGCTACTCTAAACTAATATGTTGGTATTCAACCAAAAAAAAACAAAAGAAACTAATATGTTGGTACATATAAAAACCTTTTTCAAGCCGTTCCAAAACCCAGTGAAAGAATTTCAGCCTCTTGACATGGGAAGAGTGTTTCCTCTGCAAGAAGCATAAATTTGTCTCCATACACTAATGAAAAAGTATGAAAATTATAGATAAAGCACATAGACTGACCCTGACAGAATAATGACCAAAGAACTGTTCACTACTGTTTAACCTAAAAGCTCAAACTTGTAGGGAAGGGTAGCGTAAAAGTATACATCAACACTCCCTCACACGTGCAGACCTTCTTGGCGTCGTGCACATGACACATGCGCATGCCCACACATGACACCGAGGGAAAAAGAAGTGTTTTGCACTTCCCATGAGTTGAACACTTAACCTCTCTGCTCTGATACCATGTTCACTACCGTTTCATCTAAAATCTCGAACTTGCAGGGAAGGGCAGCGTAAATGTATACATTAACAACAGCAACAAGAACCTCGATAAAGACATCTTTAACTGACATCTAATATGATGGGGCTTTAGTCCCATACCGGGTGGGTTTGGTGTGTGTGTTTGTGTTCTTAAAGCATTCCGCAGCTCAAAAGATTGGTTAACCCTTTTGAGCTGGCGTGTACACTTTGTCCAAAAAAAGATATGTGGCTGGCTCCCCGCGGTGGGGCTTCTCCTTTATGTAAGGCCAATATGTTAAGCCTAAACCATAGTTCGAAAACTCATGATACTCATCTCGACCAGCCGACTCGAGATCTCAGCGAGACAGTGCAATTTTTGTTTTCTGGGTTTCAGAATGATGTTTCGTTAGGCAAATGGCCATAGTTGGCTCCAAAACTTTAAGGGAAGCTTGTTTTAGGATTAATAAACATATTTAAATCTTCAAATTAAAAAAAACAAAAACAAAAAAATTGGTGTTTTGGATTTGCACTCTTGGTTGGCAATAAAGGCCGAACCCTTAATGTATTGCCTATTCTACACATTTGTTTGAATGATATGAGACAATTGGCAAGTAAAACAAGTAAATTATGCAATAATGGATGAAGACACATAACATTGAATAATTATTTAAGAAATAGTTAAAGACTTAAAGTACATTAGTCATAGACACCCTACTTCACTAGTCTTCCATGTCCCAACTCCCAACATGACAATCGATCTCTTTGTAGTGATGTGGCAACCCCCAGTGGTGTATCCCAGTTGTATTGAGTGATGATGTGGCCAAAAAGTCAAGAAACAAGGATTTCCCCCTTCTTTGTCGAGTTACTTCAAAATTTTGAAGTGTGCTCTTGAGTTGGTGCTTTTTATAATATGGAATGTAGCAGCTCGAGATTGAGATCTCGGTGAGTTTTAGAACTATGGCCTCAACCTGTATAAAGCTTTTCTTGTGAGAACTCTGGTTGAACCTCTTTCCTTTCAATCAGATACCTGTTCTGAACTTTGCTTTGAGAAGTAATCGATTTGCCTTCTTAAACCTCTCAGGATTCAATCCCTGGGGATCTTCATTTTTAACACTCACCAATGACTTGGCAGTCCATCTGGCAAAAGTGGCCAGGGGGCAATGTGTAGCACTAGCACCCACATTTGCCATGATAGAGATCGCCTAGGCCAAAAGTTTACCATATGATTTTCTAACAGACCAGTCTTTCCCGTTTGGTTTTCTTTTCATTGTTCTTATCTCTGAAGTTTTATAACTGTTGTAGGGATTATTACACATCGATGAATATCCTCCAGATGCTAATCAGGGATTTGACATTCCAGCAGCTGTAATTAGTTTTCCTGACTTTGAAGCAAGTATGCATTTTCTTAATGAGAACTCCAGCAAGTCACCATTGTTATCTAAGTTTCAGGTAATAATTCAGCCAGTATCTTTGTCCTGAAGGGGTTCATTTTGCACATTTACTTTTATAGATTTTCTGGATTGACTGGATTTGCTATGCAGGAGAAGAATCCTGTGCTGTCTTACACAGAAATATTACTTGTGCCTCTTGCCACTCCTGATTTTAGCATGCCTTACAATGTGATTACAATCACATGCACGGTGTTTGCTTTGTATTTTGGATCACTGCTCAATGTATTAAGGAGGCGGGTTGGTGAGGAAGAAAGATTCTTAAACAGACAAGGTAAATCATAAATTATAGATGATGTAAACTTAGAGAAGGGGAATCTTGTGACGGGGCTACAGGACCTTTAGTTGAAAGCACTCACAAGATCCATCTTTTGTGATGGAAGATTAAAGGTACCTGTTGTCTACCATGAATTCAGTGTACCTACAGCTTATACTGCTGATGTCACCTCAGCTGATTGGCACCCTATCTAATGGTTTTCTCCTTTTAAATTTTAATATATGCTCAAACCTGTGTGGCTTTGGATTGCAAATGTTGAATCTTGCACTTGCACTCTGTTAGGGTATGGTAGAGTTTGTCCAATTAGTATGTAATCATATTTAATATTTACCATAGGAGATTGTTGAGGGCCACCTTGATTATGTCTTCATTTACCCCCCCCCCCTTGGCTTGTATCTGTATCTATTTTGCACGCTGCTGAAGTTTTTTCGTTTTATTCACAGCTTCCAGGAAAGGAGGTCTGCTTCCTCGGCTCCTATCAAAGTTAGTTGGAAAGCTAAGAGGAAGACCAGAAGAACCATCGCAGTCACAAGCACCATCATCATCATCCTTACTAACTCCTAAGTTCATACTCAAAGTCCTATTAGTGGCAGGGATTGCTGTTGGCTGGCATTATTATTCTGAATGACTGCCAAAGCTAATCCGAGGTAGCCTTCTTGTACAATATGTGCGTGAAATCCAATTTAGTACTTTTTTTAATAAGATATTTTCTGATAGTGGGTGCTGTACCATTTCCCTGTAGTTCAATTTTGCCCATTTGATTTATTTGTTGATGGAATAGCTGAAACTCATGCAAGGATGGTCATCAATAGAGTTACACATATTACAAAAACCATGCATATCACTTTACTGCTTTATTATACAATGCAAAGCGAATCTCTGTTTTTCTTGGTCTTCTTTTTAAGCGCTGTTCATGGGTTGGTGGGTGTGGTTAAAGAGTTCTTATAGAAATCGATTAGCATATTCTAGGACACAGGTTCATCAGAAATTCACAGGGCATGGAACCTTCTCAGGGTGTTATCCATGCAAAAATAGGCGGGAGGGGATGGGTTCTTTCATTTCTTCCCCATTAAGAAGACATAGATGGAACTTGCAGAGTTTTTTTTTTTTTGGGGGGGGGGGGTGAGGGTGGAAGAGAGGGAGAGAGAGAGAATTGATAATGTATTAGAACAAAAGGTTATGCAGAGTACTGTAACCACAGCATGCAAGAGAGAAACCATGGAAGAGAAAAAAATGCAAAATTCAAAGGATCTAATCCTACATCAGCCATGGAGGAACATAAGCATTCTAAGGTAAATGATTTCTTGTACATGCATGCCTAGCTAGTTCCTGTGCAGGTTCAACAGCTAATACAGAGATATTAAGCTGGAAATATCATAAGAGAGGTGCCAGACTGCCAGGGCCACTCATCAGAAGCTACCCTTCTATCCAAGCTCTAAATCCAACTAGTCAGGTTCCAGTGGAATATGTGTGAAACCAAGTTATCTTGCCCTTCATACTTCTGCAAGTATTGCTTGAATCACCATATTTTAAGCATATTGATCTGCCGATTTCAGATAGGAATCCATCAGTTGAAATAATCAATCAAGAAGTCATATCCTTCATCCATAGTGATTGGGTTGAAGCTCTCTTCTGTTGCAAGTTCAGTTGAAATAATCAATCAAGACGTCATATCCTTCATCCATAGTGATTGGGTTGAAGCTCTCTTCTGTTGCAAGTTTAAGAAATGATGTTGCTGCTGCAAGGACCTAAAATTTAGTACTTCAGGGAACATATCGTACACAGCCGATCCCAGTCAGATCCTGATTTGTCTTGAGCAAACTAGTGAACATGTGTTGACTTGTGATATTCAAAATTTGGGCGAGATGGTTCTATCACTCTATGGGTATCGTTTTGTCGGTTTGTTTCCTGAGTCCAGTTGATGGCTTGATGATCCTCTGCCTTCGTTTGTTGAGCTCTCAGGCTCGTCTGAGATGATTGGGTCTCGGGCAAAGATCATCAAGCTTTTACTACTCATTTCTTGCACTGTGGAGGACACTCATGCTGATCTCCCTCTCATTCCGATTGTGGGGTAGGATGGGAAGATAGTCTCTTACCCTTTGACTTTTCTACTCTGATGGAAGAAAAGTGTGACCTTTTAACCTGTGGCTGATTTGGGCCTTGGGACCAACTCATGAGTGGGATGGTGTGCTGGTGCGGTTGCACCGGTTTATGGTCCTTTGGTTGACCAGCCTCAAACCTTTAAGCATATGGGTGAACCATCCTTCTTGTAGGACTGCGTGGGGTGTTTCCAATTTATGGCCCTAAAACTACGGATTGAGCTCCTCTCCACTCTCCAGGGAGCCCAGCATGCCCAGGGGGCATCCAGCTGTTGGGCTGTGCCGCATACTTTCCTAGGTGTGTGACGAGATGTGTGTGGCACAGCCCAACCCTTGGATACCCCCTGGGCACTGAGCTCCCTGGAAAGGAGCCGGATCCCACTACTATGGTGTTGGTGCATAATCACTCTACTCTTCTGCAAACCTTTAATGTGCCAGCTAGTACCTTCGTGATCATTGTTCTTCCTAACTCTGTGGTAACAAGCCCCCCTTGTCTGGTGGGGGAGTGGAGGTATTAGTGGTTATAAGCATCGTCCTTAAGGTTCAGTGGCAGAACCTAAACATCTCCCAATAGCTCTTCCTCGCCAGCATCTACTGAAGACCATGCTCCGGTGAACTCTGAGGAAGCTGCAAATTCAAGGAAAAGAAAAGAGGGTTATGCCAGAGTTAGGAGCTGTGGCAGCTGAGATGGATATTTTTTCGCTGTTTTTCTATGGAGTTGCTATCAAAATCTCTAGATCCTGTGGCCATGACTGGGAGAATGAAGGCTCTGGTCTACGAGATGACCGCATGAACAGAAACCTATTCAACTGCCATAAAAAAGAAAACGATAAGAACTGTTGGGACATCATGGGTAAAGGGTCATTTCATGTGAGGAGAGAGAGAGGGTAATAGCATACCCTCCGCTGCTTGCCCATATAAACTTGATTCGGGACTTTTGAATCTTACAAACTATGTTTTGGAGAGTTTTTTTTATTTTTTATTTATTCGTGAAGATTAATTTGTTTCCTGCCAAAGAAAAAAAAAAAAGACGGTCACAACTCAAAGGGAGACTGGAAACTAGAATGTTTTGCCATATAAACCATGCAAAAAAGGTCCGGATGCAACCTCTATTCTTCCAAGAGGTGAGTTCATAACATAATTTGTTGGTTCCTGAACTTCAACAAACTTTGTTTGGTAGGAAATTCATTTTCAGGAACTTCTGTAGTAGTAGTAAGCCTCATGGTTACCCTGCACCGATCATCGTTTTTCAAGTCTAGAATGAAAGGACCAAAAAATACAAAAAAGATTCCAGGATCACAGCAATCCAAAGAATCTCTTCCGTGGGCTACTGATCATAATTTAACTGGGAATCATAAAGGTGGCTGATGAGAATGTGATCTTGAGCTGCAAAGAACACAGAATTAATGAATTGCAACTTGTAGTCAATTTGCAAATAGTTTTTTTAGGGGAAGAAATTGAAAAGTCTTGCTAGTATAGAGGATATGTTGGATCTCTTCCCCCCCCCCCCCCCCTACCCCCTCTTCTATATGACACCAGAGATCAGACATCCACAAAACAAAATATGGCCATAAATCACTCTGCCACAAGATTAATTGTAAAGAAGAGGCGAGAACATGTTTCACATTTATGCCATCTCAATGTACAATGTTCCAACTGCAAGGGGCATCGATGATTCTTAAAACCAAAGCCCTGAACCATCCACCCATATATATGCAACATACATGAAAACTTCTACATTGATTCATTTCTATAAAACCAACAATCCATTCACACAGATTCTGAGCCCAAATAGGAAAAGACTCCGCAACTTACAATGAGAGTTGCTCCTTACTCAGAGAACTCCAAAGAAAGGATTTACAATCGCAGAGTTCAACTCTGCCCCAGCTGTGTTTAGCACTGGCATGCCAACTTTGTCTCTTCGAAGAAACAAGAACTCGCCGCCTTCAATTTTTTCAAATCCACAGAGCTCAAGAAACTCAATTCTCCCTTCTACGCTACCAACTCTCTCCTGTTGAGAATATTTGAGGCCAAAAAAATAACACCACGTTATCAAAAGAGAAAAAACAAGGACGGGAGAACTGAAAGTTATTTGAGCTGAATATTTAGGAACCTATATAAAAAATATGTGCACTATTAATAAGAGTAAATGGAATAGATCGACAACTAATTAGGTTGATGCATGCAGTGATAACTCTAGAAAAATACAACTGCCATCATCACGACAGTTCAAAAAGGACACAGGTAACCAGACCATGATGATCCAACCAGGCTATGACTAGAGATGGTAATCTTTTACATGACATGGAAACTACACCACCACCTGAGCAGTTCAGCTTAATATCCTAATCAAAGGGTCCTGGGTGAGTGAAGAGTGGCCATCCTCAGTTCCTAACTGAAGTTAGCTCGGATGGGCAGTCAATCCCGATCTGAATAACCCAATTTAGCAAAGTTCTGGTTGGCACCACATGAAATGAACCACTTTAAAAGCCTAAGGGACCTAGCGAACCTGGAGATTTCATAAAGCGCCACAAACACACCCAATGATTCTCAGGACAAGTTGACAGTTGACCTCACCAATAAACTGGAGAAATTGAATTAGTACTGAGACACAAACAAAACCTAGGATACAACTAGCTTCTACTCACTAAACTCTGCATTTTATATAAACAGGTATGTTTAAGAATGATCTATTGACGCAGTCACTTACCTGAAATGATGGATTGTTGAGTCGAATCTTCCTGAACTTCTCCTCATTGGGATTCTTTGCAACATTCCCTACATAAGTAAGAAGAGTCTGGAATGCCCTCTTCACTTTGGCATCATCATCCTACTCCAATAGACATAAAAATACAGAATGAGCTAACTGAATATAATGATTTCTTATATCAGATGTCACCAAGACTCTTCGCTGAAGAAGCTGGAGTCCAAATCACATATCTCAGCAAGGATGACTAACCTCATGTTGACATTCCTATAGAAGCATGGGCAAAGCCACAGCAGGAAGTTTCAAATTCAAATAGAATATATCTTAACTAAGATATGCCTACTAATCTAATACAGTATAACTCACTCCCCTAGCTGAACCCCACCAGGGAAAAAGAAAAATGCCAAACTGGAAAATGTTCATTACATAGCGCACCCAAATCCCATTACTTACATGCCCCAACTCTTTGTGTATTTGTGCATATGCACATGCATTTTGAGTTCCTATATTCATCCATATAGTGTGCTCCCAAATTCATATCTTGGCATATATATATATATACTATCTACAACTCTCGATGATGGATATCTTCAGAGATGGGTTTCTCTTGGTTTTCTTTCTAACAAGCTATTCGTGTATATGATGCAGTAAAAATTTTCAAATAGCTTCGAGGTTTGAGACGGGTTTTGGTCAACATGTGCCCAACTGAATTAACCATAAGTTTACCCTAAATAAGTACATTGTACACCCCCAATGACTAGGGAGAGGTAGGTTAAATATACTAAGCATAGCAAATCAAACAAGAAAGATTGAAAAGAGAGAGAAAGAGAGAACCCCTACTGGTTTGCCATAAGGTCCATACCCGAAAATCTTGCAAATTAATCCATTAATATAAAAAACGGTGGCATTACCTTGTGATTTTGCTTGAGAGATCGTAAACAGTCTCTCATGCGCTCAGCCTTTGTAGCAGGCCTAACAGGCAACGAAATCTGAAATATAAATTAAAGAGTAGATACAAATAATTTCTCAATACAAATTTCAACCCAGAAGTTGCATGGTATGCAAGAAAAGTTAGTTTTTATAAGTTACACAAATAATGCACCTTTTTTTCCTCCACAACAGCTGTAGGAGGTTTTACAGATGCAGGCTCTTCAGGTGCCAACCCAAGCTTCCGCCTTCTTTCTGCCTGTTAAAACAAAGATGAAAGATTTTGGAGTCTTGCAAGCCTGAAAAATTAAGTCTATACCCAAACACAAGGTTATGAAAATCAGATCGGGGATCGAATCAGTCAGTGCCAAATCGGACCAATTCGGATCGGAATCGGCCGATTTGACCCATCGGATTGAAATGTTGCCCAAACACATGACCTCTATCTAAGAACAAACAAATTATGAAGACTCAAATAACATACAGAGTCAGAGTCAGATCCTGATAATTATAATGAGACAAAAGAATCAAAAGAAAATTCTCATATTGGTCACCTTTGTTTATTTTCCGGGTGATGTTTAAGTTGCATGAGTTACACACATGTAAATTCTTTTTGCACTACCTTCTACACTAAAGAAGATAGGGACTATAAAACACTTATATTATTACTTTCTCAAAAAGAAATAAGCATGGCAATTAAGAGAGGAGAAACATCTCCAGATTATAAGAAAATATGAACCAACATGCTGATCATTTACTGCAATCAACATAAATAAGGATGCTCAAATCCATGTACGACCTTATCCTCCTCTAGCTTCTGTCGGATTTTCTCCCTTGCTCTTTTTTCTTCCTCCTTTTCTGCTTTCCGCAAGGCCAATAAACTGCAATACAGCAAAAGAAGTGCATGCTACTCAAAAAGTAAAATTATACCAGGTAAACTATCAGGAGGAGGAAAGGTTGAAGCTGAGAACAGAAAATGGGTAAGATTGAAACGAAAACATCACAATATAAACTTCCAAGTTTAAAGACAAACCGTTTTCTTTCATTTTCTTCCTCAATTCTCTTTGCTTCAAGTAGTTCCTTACCAGCTCGAATCCTTTCCTATAACCATACTATCACTTGGTTACACAGCAGGAACCTCAACAGAATAATATAGAAAATTAAAAACATAGATGCAGGATCACATAACAGACAAGTTCCCAGGACATACTCTATGACAATCATCATCGTCCACTACACTATAACATTCTGAGAATTCACCTTCCTATTGTAGGTGCCAAAAAGAATCTTGAGGCCAAACTAAAATTTTACTTTCCCCAAATCGAGCGGATAAGGTCACTAGGCTCCCCTCCCCCAACGGCATCTTCTCTTCCTCCTCTGCCTGGAACCTTTCCAGGGACCCGAACCCCTCTGTCCCCTAGCATAAGTTAATCTGGTTTAAAGGCCACATCCCCCGTCACAGCCTAACTGTTTGGAGAGCCCTTAGACTTTGCCTGCCCACACAAGCCTTTCTGATCCACCGCAATATCCCAGCTCCCCCCTCCTGCAACCTTTGTTGGATAGGCCATGAAGATATCCCTCATCTCTTCTTTGAATGCACCTTTACCTCCACCATTTGGCATAAGGCCTTATCCTCCATCTGGCCACGCAACCGTAGGATCAGAACCTTTGAGCGCGAATGGCAATGGTTGATTACCACTTTTTCTGGGAACTCCATATGTGACACTATTGGGAAGCTCGTCTATAACGCTGCTATCCATCATATTTGGATGGAAAGAAACCTCAGGAGATGGACTTCCAACTCTAGATCGTTTGATGTGATTTGGAAAGCCATCTCCTTTGATGTGTCCACCAAGCTCAGTTGTATCCGCCAGAGGCATTGCCAAGACAGCCATAGAAATAGGCACATTTTGACTTTCTGGGGCCTTGATTCTGCCCTTTTGCGGTCCTCCTCCTCTGCGTAGGCTGGATTTCCGCCCCTCCTCTCTTTCTCCTTTCTTCTTCCTTCCCCCCCCCCTCTTTTCCTTCCCTCTTCTCTTGGTTGTACATTGGTTCTTTGGTTCGGTCTTCCCTGCCCCCTCTTGGGGCTCGGTAATATATTTATTTACCAAAAAAATATAATTTTACTTTCCTAATTTGGCATGCAGCAAGAGTAATTTCAAAGAAACAAAATACAAGGTCTTAAACCATGGGCAGAAATCAAATTCTAAAAGGATAAAAAGTCAACCCCCCCACCCCAGTTCAAGAACAAAAACTGGATTTTCAACAGTAGGTGCAATTTTTAACTTTTAAATGTTGGGGGTTTTCTCAAATCTAAAAATTCCATAAATCTTAATATGATAAAACATTGCTAAAAAACAAAAGAGCGGTAAAATATTCATTTGTTTTGATGTCTAAAAATCTATTTCCATTCAAAGCGAATTTAAACAGCATTTGCGCACAACAAATTAAGTTTGACCGAAATAACTCCTTTAATATAAATCAGATTTAAGCAATATTGGATTTGTTTGAAAGCTTTGTTGAAAATCATATTTAAGCAACCATGGATTTGTTGGAAAGCTTTCCATTGCTTAAATCTGATTTATGTTGAAGGAGTTATTTCCGGTCAAACCTTATTTGATACCATGTCCAAGAACAATATACGCTATCAAAGTTGGGTCAAAACCACAAGTATTACTTTGAGTGTTCTCTATGTGAAACTCATACATGGATTGGGTTCAAAATGTCAAAAATAGGTTGCACAACAAGAATTAGGGCAAAAAAACAACTTCTGGGCCTCGAAACCAAGGTTTGAGTTAGCCTGGAGAAAGTAGCTATGGTCGAAACCGAGACAATCTCAGTTTTTGGCTAGTCGAAACCGAGATTTATAAACTTGGGAGGTACATATACACTTCCACAATTGTCATGTCATTGGCAATAGAACAATAGCAATTAAGGTCAACTTCGTACACAAGGTCTTATCATGGAAGGATTTTCAAGACCTTATGTGTACTAACAATCAAGAAACTAGTCCTCATGTCTCCCATAGTTTGAGCAATTTTGACTTGTACCACTTTGTCCATCACAGTACAACAATGCACCCCCTAAGCATGTTATTCATCATGATAGATGTCGTCAAGCCAAGTATTGGATTGTATAGACAATCCAAGAGGGGGGTGAACTGGGTAATATGGAATCTTATCCCAATTGCAAAATTCTTTTCTATCTCAAAACTCCAATCAAATGTTAGTAAACAAAAAACAATGCTTAATCAAATCGAGATAGAGAAAGAGAGAGAGTGCATACACAAACTTTATAGTGGTTTGGCACGGCCTCAATACTGTCCTACGTCCACTCTTCAAGCGCTCGAGGCCTTGACATGGAATCTCCTAAAGCACTCTCCTTATCAAGGTAGGGGAAATACCCTCACACAATGATCACCCTATGACCAACCAATGATAGTTTTCTAGGATCTACCAACCTTTCACAAGATCACCACCATGACCAACCACACTCTCCTTGTCAGGTAGGAGAAACACCTCACAATGATCACCACCGTGATCAAACCACAATCACAATCACTAAAAAGTGATAAACAAAATACCTCTTTCGTAGGCAGGTATACAAGATGAAGTGCAATCGATCCCCTTTGCTCAAATGCTCCTTTCACAAGCTCATATGATTTTCATGTTTAAGCTCATGTGGACTGTGGAATATTCAAGTTTTTGCCCAACAGAGTCTCCCCCCACTTTTTTTAAAAATTCTTTTTACAAACTCAGAGCTTTCCCCTATTTGTAAAGGAGGAATACAACAATCGTATTTCTAGCCATTATGCTCTCTAACGGAATAATTTTTCAAATACCGGTCAACCGAATATGAGCAATACTCGCTTGCTTACCATAAAACAAATCATATCAGGTCACATCCAATGCTTTAGTGGGAACTTTGTTGAGGATATGCATAGTTTCATACAAAGCCTCATCCCAAAAGGAAGTTGGCAAATCTGCCCTGGCCATCAGTGGTCAAACTATATCAAGAAATGCTCGATTTTGTCTTCCTACCATGCCATTAGCCTTTGGAGTACGAGGGGGTACATAAATGTTTTATACCATTTTCAAGACCATATATCTTATATTTATCAGATATTATCCAATCTATTAAAATTAAATGATTTAATCACTTGGCAAATTGACTTTTCAAAACCTAGAAAAGGCATCGGTGAATGTAATAAAATAGTGAAAGCCTCCTCTTACAGCCATGGTTCTTAATCTCGGTAGTTGCAAGTTTCGACCGAGATATCTCGGTTTCGACAAGGTCCGAGACGAAACCAAAGGTTGAAACTGATCTGTACCAGGTATCGACCCTGTTTCAACAGGTTTTGCAAGTTTGACACTTGGTTTCAACCGAGAGCTGGAAGTTTTGCAAGTTTCGACACTGCCAAGGGAGATGTTGCACCAAAAAAAACTGCAAGATTTTTGCCAAATCACTTAATCTCTTCCTACTTTTTGGCATTCTTCTACTCGTTCAATCCTTCTACATTTTGGATTTGCGTTATTGGAGCTTGAAGTAAATGGTTTTTTTCCCAAATTTATTTTTTGGAAAAATTAGTACAGATAGTGTTGGGCACAAAATATATCATGGGATACACGTGCTGCATTTGGAGGAGTGTCACTGACATCTTCAGTGGCACGCATCTCATGGATTAGATCCGCCAAGAAAATCCATGTGTTTGCGAGTGTTGAGTGTTCTATACTTATGTTTCCCCAACCTAATGTATGTTTTGATTGTTTTAATTGTATATTTACATTAATAAGGTTAGTGTACAATCGCATTCAGCATACACTAGCAAACTTGAGTCCAAACCACAAGTACCATTTGGGTGGTTTTTTGTGAAACTAATTCGTGGAATAGCGTGTAAAATGTTAAAAATTGGCAGCACAAGAAAAAACATTTTCTGGGCCTCGAAGCCTAAGTTTTGTTTGACCCAGAAAAATCCCAGGTATTGGCCAGGGCCGAAACTGGCCTTGAAACCGAAACCACGATCCTTGCTACAATAATGTTCATAGGTCCACACACATCAAGTTGTACCATCTCTATAACTTGGGAACATCTTTCTAATTATCAAGGGTTTGTAGATAGCAGACATTCTACCTCTAGTTATGTGTATGTTTTGGATAGTGTAGTGGACGTATTATTGCTTCAAAGAGCAAGAAATAGGAATGTGTTGCTTACTCTACTGTGGAAGCTAAATATATTGCATTAAATGCGGCGGCTAAAGGAGCAGTATATCTTTGAAAGTTCATTAGAACCAAATCACCTAAAGGAGGAGATGCTAGAGACCATGTGAATAATATGATTGCCATTGTTGATAAGTTGACTCTACAACAAAGACAAGTCAACGATAAAACAAAGATATTGAGCTTGATTCTTATGAAACCACTAGGCAGATTTATTTTTGTTTCTAGTTTTGAATGGGCCGTGGATGATCTCTTATCCAAGATCACTAGTCATGAAGATGTTAAGTTGAGAAAGAATTTTGCAATTAATGTTATAGAGCAGAAACCAAATGGACCCAAGAAAAGAAAGAAATATCAAAAGAATAATGTTTAATAATAAGAAGTACGATTGACCGAAGAAAAAGAGAGCTTGTGTGAGATAAGATGTTGAATTTAAGTCAAGGTAGATAGTTTGTTATTTCTGTACAAATCCTAGGCAATAGAAGTCTGAATACTACTCTTTCTTAAAGTCTAGTAAAAAACAACCCCGAAGGGTACAAGCATCTTCAGAGAATAAGTGATAATACCAGTTTCATTTATATAGGAAACAATGACAAGGCGTAGATTGAAGGAGGTTGAAGTTTTTGAATTAAAACATAAGGGAAAGCTTCAAATTACATGCACATTCCCGTGTGTGTGGACAATAACAGAGGGAGAAGTGGCATTGTTTTCGAGGTTTGATGTAATTAATAGAGACAATGTTTCCCAAGTGCAGTAGCAGAGTTGTACAGAATCTTCAAAGCTTTATATTGCCACATGGCTAACTTTGATTGAGTTCAGACTTGATAGATAATAAACACAATTTGGGTATGATCTGCCACATAGCGGATATTGGGTCCTACAACCTAACATCTGTGGAAGGAGCTACTATTGATTACCTATGATGGATTATGCTTTAAAACAGCATTTTGCATGTAACCTAAGCATCTGCATGCATTTTTTAAAGTGTTACTGTGTATCTTTAGTGTCTCTTGCATGTCTTTGCATCTCTTTGATACTTCTCAGAGACGTCTAATAAAACCACCCTCCTAATACGTTGGCCAATACCGAAACTTGACACCTTATCTACCATAAATATAAGATTTTAGGTTAAGCTAACTAAATATAATATACCTCCTAAACACTAAACAGATTGGATCAGAATAAGTATACAGTTTAAGTACATAGGGAAAAAAACATCTGCCATATGCATGTCAGCATTGACACATAGTAGGCTCTGTTCTGAAAAGATTTAAAGCAATCCCACTAACTCACTCTTTATAGCTCTTTGCACTTTTACAGATACAAATATATTCAATATGCAGATCAACGGACAGGGTTAAGGTCAGCATAAGTCATTAATCTAATCAAATCTGCCTTGAGGTCAAGTTGGGATATTTCATACCATATCCAAGTCAGAAAATGCCAGCTACCCCTCATGTATAGGTTGGGTTTTGTTGTGTTGGTCAGGTTTAGGTAAAGGTACACTTAGGTCCTATTTGGTTAGAAGTGAATTGAAGTGATGTAAAATTAGAACAAAAACAAAATAGAAAGTTTTGTAATCATTACAAAGAATAATTGTGTAACTAACTCAATAACACACTAGTGGTGTCTTAGTTTAAGTGCTTTCCCTGATCTCCCAAGGTGTGAGGGCTCC
This sequence comes from Telopea speciosissima, assembly GCF_018873765.1. Taxonomy (NCBI): domain Eukaryota; kingdom Viridiplantae; phylum Streptophyta; class Magnoliopsida; order Proteales; family Proteaceae; genus Telopea; species Telopea speciosissima. The sequence continues at coordinate 71,259,380 of NC_057918.1, read as the reverse complement.
AAGCAGTCTGGCTAACATGTTAGTTAAGCATTAATTATCTATCTCCTTGCCCCAAATTTCTGCATCGACATGAGCTCTCACTACAAATACTGCCAGCTAATAGCATGTGCCCCTTAGTGAAATACTAATTAAAAATGAGTTGAGGTGTTGAAAAGATTATAATATTTCCAGTGCCAAGTATCGAGCAGCTTTCATTTTGACTGAGACTTTTATTGTTGCAATAGACAGAAGAGGTGAATAAATATGCATTTTAAAATGGTGCAATAAATTAAAAATTGTATAACCATCCAAAAGAAGACGAAGGAGTGAAATTATATGAAATATCTATGGAGAAACTGATCTGCAATTTATTACAAGGAAATTTATCTCAAAAAAGAATCATACCATGGGCATCTCATCAATGTCTGGGTCATTATCGTGTTCAACAATCCAATTTACAGCCACCTCAAGGCTAACATTGCCTGAGAAAAGAAAACAAGTTCACATAAATTTGATATCCAAGTATCGTGATGTATGAAATATATGACAAAGGGGGAGTGTTGGAGTATTTCTATTGATTAGTCATGTCATATAGGCCCTAGTCGGACATCCAATTGCTTTGATTTGAATTATAAGGAGGATACCTTAAATATATCAAAAAGATGATAATGCCCTTTGGCGTGGCCATATACATAACATAGAAATCACGCTTGCAAGGGGAGGAAAATTAGCTAGAGCAGCGGGTGCTGTAGCAAAACTGAGTGCAAAGAGGGTAAATCGGCCACTATCTCTATTACTATGTGTTGAAGTTTTAATATTAGGGGCAGTTTAGTCCTTTTTCCTTATTTTCTGTCAGTGCTTAAGTCCTTTGTTCTGTCGGTTATGTTGTAAGGGCATTATTGTCCTTACCATTATTATAGTTTTATTATAAATATAAGAGGGGCAGACCTGCGGCAGAACATTCAGTTCTGGCTGCAGGTTCTCTACCACCTTTGAACCTTATGTGCTTCTGCCTCTCTTCTTTCTCTTCTTCATTCTCTTATTGTTCTGGTCTGATTATTGGATCTTGATGTTCTAACATGGTACCAGAGCTCCTATAATCAGATTAGAGTCTCTTCCACAATCCCCTGCTGATCTCCCTTCCACGATTTTCCCTTGTGGTGTGCAGCCACCTATTGATGTAGTTACTATAAGTTAAAATCACTCCTTTCCCTATTAATGGAGTGTTTTAGTTCTGACTACACTACTGATGGTTGCTGATTTGAAAATTACATCACCTACAGCCAAGGTCTGCAAAAATCGATTCCAAGGCAAAACCCTGTCAAAGTCGATCTCTGTATGGCTGTTATTGAAGATTGTGATGCTATCTATGGTTTCTAGTGGCTATATGCAATTGATTGCACCTCAGATTTAATGCTTATACTGTGTATTTGAAGTTTGGGGTATTCTTCTCAAAACCCTGACATCGATCTCCTCTAGGCTGGTTCGATTTTTGTCTTCTATCTATTCTGCTGGTTTGTGTATTCTTGTTGTCTAAGATTCAAACCCTTCTAACTACTGGAGTTGGGTTAGCTGCTCCTTGAATCGACTGCTGCAGCCTTATAGATGTTCGAAAATTTTCCTGAACTAGTTGCTGCTACCCTCACACTTTTTTTTCTTTTTTCTTTTTTTGAAGATCCTTCTCTTCTAATGGCTGACACAAAGAATTCCACAGACAATGTCAATGTTCAGATTACATCTATCAAACTCAAGGGGAGTTCTAATTATCTACTATGGGCCCAAGCTGTCCGTGTCTACATTATGGCTAAGGATAAACTTAGCCACATTATTTCTGACCCTCCTGCTCCAGATTCGAAGGATTACAGCACATGGGTGAAGGAGAATGCAATTATTCTGATTTGGTTGTGGAATAGCATGGAACCCGACGTTGCTGCTAATGTCATGTTGCACACGACTGCTAAGGGAGTGTGGGATGGCTTGAAGGAGACATTCTCAAGAGAAGAGTATGACCCGTATTTATGAGCTTTTTGAGAAGCTATTCCAGTACCAACAGTCCAATAAATCTCTTTAGGAGTACTACAGTGCTTTCAAGGGGATCGTTGAAGAATTGAATGTGTTTCACCCCTTACCACTGATATTGAAAAATTGAAGGCCCAACGGAATGAATTCTTTGTTTCAAAATTTTTGGCTGGATTGAATCCTAATCTGAAGGCTGTGAAAGGTCACTTACTTGTTGGTGATTCGGTTCCCATTATTAATGATACTTATTCTAGGCCGCAGCATATTGTCTCTCCTAGTTCCAAACCAAACACCACCCCCAAGGAAAACTCAGCAATCACTACTAGTAGAGGTCGTGGCAGAGGCCATGGTTCAGGGGGAAGGTGTGGTACTGGCGGCCGTGGCTCTGGTGGGCAGCATATTGACAAAGCTGTCCGGCAGTGTTCTTATTGTGGGAAATCCAATCACACTGTTGAGACATGCTGGTCCAAGCATGGGAAACCAGAATGGGTTCAACACTTGGCCAATCATGCAGCTCCTAAAGAAGGTACAGACATGGTTGCATCCAGTGATACTAAATCAGGTTCAGCCATGGCAGAATCCTCCACCGCTTTTCATGATGAGGTTCATCAACTGATGCGTTGCATAAAGAGTCTTGAGTCATCCACTTCCACTACTGAGGCATCTACTTTCGTTGCCACATTGGCCCATGCAAGTACACCTAGCTTTCTTTCCACCACTTCCACCCCCTGAATCATTGATTCGGGGGCTTCTACTCACAGGACTGGTAAGTCATCTATTTTTAAGTCTATTTCATCTAACTCTCATACTCCACCCGTTATTCTTGCCGATGGCTCTTCTACGCCAATTACTGTGCATGGTACTGTTTGCATTAACTCTAACCTTTCTTCCGTATTACATGTACCTCAATTTCCCTTAAGCCTTCTTTCCGTTTGTCAACTCACTAAAAATCTAAATTGCTCAGTAACATTTTTCCCTTCTCATTGTCTTTTTCAGGATCTTCACACAAAGAAGACGATTGGTGGAGGGCGTGAGAAAGATGGCCTATATTATCTCTATGATGCTGCCCCATGTGCTTCTGCTGCCATAATTACTGTTAGTGGAGAGTCGTCATTCCAATGGCATTGTCGGTTAGGTCATTTGTCCTTGTCTAGGTTAAAATTTTTATTTCCGCAATTTAAGTCTTTTAGATAGGTTAGAGTGTGAGGGCTGCTAGTTGGGAAAGCATCATCGTGCTTCTTATCCATCTCGTAATGTGCCTCGTAGTCCGTCTCTTTTTTCTTTGGTCCATTCAGATCTATGGGATCCTTGTCATGCAAGTAATAAACATGGTTTTCGGTATTTTGTCACATTTGTGGACAACCATTCTTGGCTTACCTAGTTATACCTTTTAAAGGATTGTTCTGAATTTTTACATGTATTTCAGAATTTTTACAATGAAATAAAAACCCACTTTAAAGCTTCCATTCAAGTTTTTCGTTCTGGCAGTGCCTTAGAATTTGTTCAAAATGAAATTTCCTCTTTTTATGTTGATAATGGAATGATTCACCAAACCAGTTGTTCCTATACTCCTCAACAAAATGGGGTAGCGGAACGGAAAAATAGACACTTGCTTGAGGTTGCCCATGCTATTATGTTTCATATGCAAGTGCCTAAACATTTTTGGTGTGATGCAGTTCTTACTGCTTATTACTTAATTAACCGAATGCCTTCTTCTGTGCTTGACGAAAAGTCTCTCTTTTCTGTGTTATTTCCTAACTTACCTATTTTTAACTTACACCTCGAGTTTTTGGTTGTGTCTGCTTTGTTCATAATCTCCATCAACCGGGTGATAAGTTAGACCCTAGGTCAACTAAGTGTGTCTTTCTGGGTTACTCCCGAACTCAGAAAGAGTACCGGTGTTATGACCCCATTACTAGGAGACAATTTGTCAGTGCTGATGTCACCTTCTTTGAAGGCACCACCTACTTCTTTGATCAGCCCACCTTGTAGGGTTATCCCTTGAATGTGTCTGACCCTCCTCCCATTCTTGTGGTTGTCCCTCTATCTACTCCTCCGCTGTAGGTATATCGATGCAAGAGGAATATTGGGCAGCTCCGTACAGATACTAATGGTCCATCCCCATCACTTTCTGTACCATCCTCAACCTCTGGTGCGGATCCTACCTTACTTGCTCTTCCTAACTTACCAGCTGAACCAGATGACTTACCAATTATTGCTCGTAAAGGTAAACAGCCATGCACCCAAAAATCTTTAGTTGCATATCCTATTGATATATTTGTGTCACTCTCCCATCTTCCTTCCTGTTGCCATAGTTTTGCTCACTCTCTATCTACTTATACCATTCCTCGCACCCACACTAAGGCTCTTGCTATTCCTACTTGGAAGAAAGCCATGGATTGTGGAAATGGATGCCTTATTGACTCGTCATACATGGGAGTTGGTGGAGTTACCTCCTGGTAAAGTGTAGGTAGGTGTATACTATTAAGTACCACTTTGATGGTTGAGCGGCTTAAAGCTCGCCTGGCGGCTAAAGGATACACCCAAACTTACGGACTTTACTTTAAGACTTTCTCTCTTGTGGCACGGTTAAATTCTATTCGCCTTCTTATTTCTATGGCTTTAAACTTTGATTGGCCGTTGTTTCAGCTTGACATTAAAAATACCTTCCTCTATGGTGATTTACTCGAAGAGGTCTATATGGAGCAACCTCCAGGGTATGTTGCTTAGGGGGAGAATGGTGGACGGGTGTGCAGGTCATAGTTCTAAAACTTGCCAAGATCTCAGCAAGATTTCGGAAAACTCGACTTGGTTGAGACGAGATAGCATGCGAAATAAAAAAGTGCAATGTATCGAAAAAACTCGACCTAGATTTCGAATATTTCGAGAAATCTCGGTGAAATCTCGAATATTTCAAGAATCTCGACCTCCTCAGTACTTCTAGAGTCATAGTATTGTATTGTTGGGACTTGGGACTATGTAATATGCATTGTGAACTATGTATTATTCATTGTACTTGGGTTGGGTGTGTATGTAAGATGTATTGTGAACACTTCACAGTAATACTGCCAACCAAGGGTGCAAATCCAAAACATCAAATTGGGTGTAATTTTTCCAATGTGAAGCTTTAAATATGTTTATTAAGACTAAAACAAGCTTCCCTTAAAGTTTCGAAGCCAACTGTGGCCATTAGCCCACCGAAACATAGTTCTAAAACACCCCCAAAAAAAAAAAAAAAACATTGTCTCGGCGAGATCTCAAGAACTCGTAAACTCGACCTGGTCGAGATGGCTGTTCGAGACGAGTTTTTGAACCATGGTGCAGGTTGCACTAGGCTATGTATGGGCTGAAACAGTCCCCTCAGGCCTGGTTCGAGAAGTTCAATACTATTGTGATTGGCTATGGTTTTTCTCAGTGTTTTTCAGACCATTCAGTGTTTGTTCGTCGCCAAGGAGAGAAATTGGTTGTTCTTGTTGTCTATGTAGATGACATCATCGTCTTAGAAAATGATGAGAGTGGCATTAAGGAGGTAAAGGATTATTTACAGCAGCTTTTTCAGACCAAAGACTTGGGTCAGCTTCATTACTTTCTTGGGATTGAGGTTATTAGAAGCAGAAAGGGGATCAGCCTATCTCAAAGAAAGTATGTTTTAAATCTCTTGACTGATAGTCTGATACTGGTATGCTTGCTGCCAAACCTGTGGATATTCCTATAGATACTAATAAGAAGTTTGGGATTGATGATGGGAAACCTCTTAAAGAGGTCCACTCCTATAGAAGCTTGATTGGGAAGTTAATATACTTGACTGTCACTAGGCCAGACATATCATTTGTTGTTGGGGTTCTCAGTCAGTTCAGGCAATCTCCTTATAAGTCTCATCGGGATGCAGCTATTCGGGTTCTTAGATATTTGAAGTATGCTCCTGGGAAGGGGCTTATTTTGTTAGAGTTACTAGTAGTTATGTTCTAAGGGTAGTTTGGGAACTAGCCTGTTAACTAGTTGCCCTGTTTTGTAATTTCTATCTTTTTTCCCTTTTTTACTGTTTACCTCCTTAGGGAGGTGTATGTAATTCCTTTACTTCTACTAATGAATCAATATAGCTGTGGAGAGATATCTCTCACACACACAAGTTACAACCGAAATATTATTCCTCCATTCTCTTGTTCTCTTCTTCTTCTTCATCTTCTTCTCCTTCACTTACCTATAATCCCAACCTAGAAACCAACTTATTTATCGTCCCAAAAGACATATGGAGTTATTTGCGTACTCTGATGCAGATTGGGCAGGTTCAGCCAGTGATCTTCGGTCTACCATAGGGTATTGTACTTTTGTTGGCAGGAACCTGGTTACATGGCGAAGCAAGAAACAGACCACGGTTGTCAGGTCAAGTGTTGAAGTAGAGTATAGAGCCATGGCACATACTACTGTTGAGCTGATGTGGATTCAGTCATTGCTTCTTCAGATGGGTTTTCCGGTACTCCTATGAAGATGTATTGTGACTAACCAGGCAGTCATCTATATTGCTAGTAATCCGTTCTTCCATGAGAGGACCAAACATATTGAAGTGGATTGTCACTTCGCTCGCAGTGTTGTGTTGAAGAAGTTGGTTGAGACACCGTTTGTTTCTTTGTCCGATCAACTAGTGGATGTGTTTACCAAGTCTCTATTTGCCCCTAGTTTCCATTCTTGTTGTAACAAGCTGAGCATGGGTGATGCATATGCTCCAGCTTGAGGGGGAGTGGAAAAGTTTTAGTTAGGGGCAGTTTAGTCCTTTTTCCTTATTTTCTGTCACTGTTTAAATCCTTTGTTCTGTCGGTTATGTTGTAAGGGCATTATTGTCCTTACCATTATTATAGTTTTATTATAAATATAAGAGGGGCAGACCTGCGACAGAACATTCTGCTCTAGGCGCAGGTTCTCTCCCACTTTTGAACCTTGTGTGCTTCTTCTTCTCTCTTCTTCTCTTATTGTTCTGGTCTGATTATTGAATCCTAATGTTCTAACACTATGGATAGAATATGGATACAAAAGCTTAAAGGAAAGTTCTATAGGACTATTGTACGACCAGCTATGATGTATGGGGCAGAATGTTGGGCAGCAGAAGTGCCATATTGATAAGCTATGTGTAGCAAAGATGAGGATGTTAAGATGGATGTGTGGAAAAACAAGGAATGATAAAGTACGAAATGAACGTATTAGAGCAGACTTGGGAGTCACCCCGATCAATAACAAGCTCCAAGAGAGTCATTTAAGGTGGTATGGTCATATTCAACGGAGGCCTAGGGACACCCCAGTAAGGAGGAGTGATATGATTCCGACCAAAGAAGCTAAAAGAGCTAGGGACAGGCCTAAAATGACCATAGGAGAAGTGGTGAGGAAGAACATGCATAGTCTAGGTCTTGTTCCAAGTATGACTTTGGATAGAGGTTATTGGAGGCCAAGACCCATGTAGTAGACCTCATCTAGCTGAGATTCTCCTGACTTGCTGGCTTGTGCCTCTTTCCTCTTACTTTCATCTTTCATCTTTCTTTTTTCAATCTTTCATTTGTCATTTTCCCTTTTTTTTTCCAATTCTCATCTCATGCCCCATCCTCCTTTTCCCATATTTTCATTCCCTTATTTTGTTTAGACCTTAGTTACCTACTTTGTTTTGTTTGGATCATAGTTGTCAAGGCGTCGCCTAGGCGTCCAAGCGCCTTTGTCTCGCCATGATTTCTGGTGTCGCCTTGGTCGCCTAGTCGACGCCTTGCCAACTATGGTTTGGATCCATGTAACCAACCTCACTAAGTTGGGATAAGGCTGAGTTTGTTGTTGTTGTTGTTGTTGTTATAAAAGTCACCTCCATTGTCGAGCTGTATGCAATGCGCAAAAAACACTTGTACGGTTGTTCAATTCTATCTTCTGTTTTTTCTTCTTCTTGTTATTCTTTATCTCTTCCCTTCACTCCATGATGTGAGATAGAAGAACTTTTCCTTATGTTATATCATTATCATCAAGGTAATGATACACCAGACTACTAGTTCTTTTTATGAAGCACAAACAGGAGAGATTGTCCTGGAAACGGCTGCTCGCTTTTTATCAAAAGCTTGTGATTTAGTTTTTTATGCAGCAAGTAGGGGAAACGATTTTTAATAGTTGGTACCAAATAAACAAAAACAAAAACAAAAAAACAACTGATTTACTAGCATCGGCCCAATAAGGGCTTGGTGTCATTATGTAAATAAAAAATGGTTCGGTGGTATGTCAACAAATCCTACTACAGGAATAGCTTCAGGTACACCTGTCACAATTTTGACCGAGGTAAGGAATAACCAGTTACACCAAGCCAACAAGCCACAACTAACTTAGAATTGTGCATGTATTGCAAGTACACAATACAAGCAGAAGGAGGAGGAGTAGGACAACACACCATTCAGAAAAATATGCACTAGCAGAAGCCAATTGAAGCAACTTTATTATCATTTTGAGGATAGGTTATAAGAGCAATTACACATGTAGGATAGAATCAGATAACGCCTTCTTCCCTTTTGGATGGCAAAAAGATGCAGGGTCATGCAGTACCTATTTGATCATAATTGTCTACATGTAAAACTCAACAACAATTGATGGTTTCAGAACGAAGCCTGTTGAGTGCATCTCGGCTGGGGTTAATAGTTTTGTACTCCTTAGTCCTTGTTTTATTGTAATCCTAGTTAGAGTCAGTCTATGTTACTTTGAGTTAGTTGAGTCCTAGTTTAGTTTCCTATTGTAATTAGGTTTCTATTTTCTATTTATGGTTCCTAGTAGGATTAGGAATCCTGCCTTTTCTATGTAATCTGAATTATATAAATAAAGTGATTGTGGGTTGGGGGGGGGGACGAATTTTTTTCCTGTCCTGTTCCCTGCCCGGTACAGTGGTTCAGTTTCTCTCATAGGAGGCGGGAAATGATGACCTAACCCCCTGTCCGAACACACTGCCCAAGGGAGGTTAAAACGTCATTTCCGTCTCCCTATGAGAGGAACTGGACCATTGTACCAGGCAGGGAACAGGAGACGATAATGGTCCGGGGGGGACTGCTAGTTCGATCCAACATTGCGAGTCAGTACCCTTTTCCCTTCCTCATCTCTCTCTCTCCCATCTCTCTCAGTTCTCTAGTTTCTCTATTGCAAATTGCAATATGTTAGACTGATACAAAGCCCAATGCTTTAATGGTCAGAATCAACCAATTGGGCAGACCCAAGGTGAGATCCACCAAGTGTAGGGTCAAATCCCAGTGCATGAATGCCATGCATGCAGCCTTCTGTATCTAGACTTTTAGCATCTCTTGAAGAACATAGCATTCAATTAAACATAGGACTGCGCACCAAAAAGTCCCACAAGGAAAATCCAACTCAGGCATTGTATGATCCAGTCAGATAATTAGAAATTCATCAGAAATTTGCAAAATTGAATAGCATAGCTGGCTGCATAAGGATTCCTAGAATTCAGTCAAAATAACTTTCACCACTAAAGACAAATAATTAGAGAAATATGCTACCACATATTCAAGGAAGCCTTAATTTAAACATATTTAATCATCTTTATTACAAAATTTTTATCAAATGCCTCACCAGAATAAAGAAGTGCACGTGTTGCCCGGGCCTTTGGGAAACCCATTGCTTCAAGTTCACCAAGCAGATTCTTGTCAACTTCAGGAACAACCATTTCTGAGATAATTAAAAAAAAAGGTTAATGTAATAAATGTATCATCAACTAAAAAGTAAACCAAACACCACTAAATCTACCAATTAAACAAGCCAACGGAAACAACAACACAAATAATAAAGATAACTCTCCCGACAAAGTGATAACAATGCACAGGGGGCATCTGGAGGGCAAGGACAAGCTATGTCTGTATGGAGGTAAAGAAAGAGAAAAAAGCCTCTGATTTCCAATCCCTCACCCTCCGTTTGCCCCTTTTGTTCATTTGCTAATCTAAAAAGTTCATCATATAACAACTTTAAAGTGGATTGCACACAGCTCTTGAACTGGGTTTTGTGTTTGGGTCTTAATAATATATTTATGTCTATAGGAATTTTTAATATACTCTGTGCCCTATCCATGCTACCCATGAACCCGCCATCCAATTAATTATCTATTGAGAAGAATCCAATTAAAATTCGATACAGAATCAAATCAATCCCAAATCTGGACTAGATTGCTAACCATTAAACTTAAAAATAAAAAAATAATAATCTCCATATAACAAACAACAAAACAAAAAATTCATCTTCCAACTATCACTACAATGTAATTTAAAAATACCAAAAAAAAAAAAATAAATTTTGGGTTCATGTTTCTTAAATCAAGTTCAAATGTTCAATAGCATTGCTTTCTTCCCCTGAACCACATTAATACATAAGAAATCATCTTCCAAATATGACTGCATTTGAAAACGCAACAAGGAAAGGGTAAAAATACACTTTTCTTTGGTCAAATTCAAGTACATTGCTCTATTCCACTGAACGACATAAAGACGTAAGAAACAGAAACGACTACCTTCAGACTGACTACTTTCACCAGCTTCGACACCTTCCTCCGGCTCAGCAGAAGCAGAGGGCTTTGGAACCTCTAAAGAGATCGGTTTGGCTGCATCTGAAGTCTTATCTACGAACTTAGAATGACCGGTTCTTTTCTTATGCAATGAGCTCTCCTATCAAATCCAACAACCCCAGAACAACCATGAACACTCTAAATTTCACTGAAACAAACAAAATTTGCAAGAAAAGGCATCAAGACCTTACAGTTTTTGATCGGCAAGGCTTGCCACAAGTAGTGCAGACGAGATTGAGGACGGCTTCCGTTGATTCTGAGAAATTGGAGTGCGAAGTAAGCTCTGCGTGTTCTTGAGCTTCTTCTACAGACTTGAGAAGGACCCCACAGTCCCCGCATTTGAGAGAGAGACCCGCCATTGAAGAAGCACCAGATATGGATTCGATTCTTCAGAGAGAATAAAAAAGAAGAAGGAAACAAACCCCAAATCCCTCTTCGACCATTATTCTCTGTGCCAAGAAAGAAAATACTACTGTTTTCACATTCAGATAGAAAGGAAAGTAAGCTTTATAAGAATAGAGTAAAGACTTTTGTTGACCGGCGTATTTTTTGTTTTTTTTAATCCGTAATGAGCTAATATACAAGTAGAAGAAACATAAATACTATACTGAAAAGAATGAAATCTGCCAACTTCCAAGTTCAAGTAGCAGCAAGTTGATGAGACTGATGTCGTAAAATAGTAACACACGAACAAAAACAGGTAGACACGCACCAAAGAAGTGCTCGGTACTATTGTTTTTCGTACTTTTTCACTCTTGTTTAAGTCTAATTTGTTGATTGCATTGAGAACATCTTTCAACATCTTTGTACGATTTATTCATCCAAAAGAACCATCTTTATACGATTCTCTGATCCTTTAATTACACTTTTCCATTATCACAAAAAAATAAATATTTGCACCTTCTAGATATTCTTTGATATAATCTAATGAAGGGGAAAACGTAGATGTTGATGTTTTCAAATATCGTGACCAAGATAGAATATGTTGTATCCAGCTAGCTAGGCTGGTACCCTGTCCCTGATATCTAATTATAAGATTTTTTTTTATTTACCGCATTCATTCATGAAAGCACCTGACTCTCTCTGTGGGCCTTTACCTTTAAAATAGAGAAGAGGTAATTGTCGCAGGAAAAGCAGAGAAACACTCCTAGAAGAGCTAGGTATTGCTTCATCTATCCATGCAAACATACCACAGCCACAGTTGTCAACCTATGGGACAATTAAATACGATGGTCATACTTAAATTTATTGAATTAAAAGTCCATTGTTCAAATTTGTTTTCGCAATTCTTACCTTACATTGTCTTACTCCATAATTACATAATTTTATTTTTCCTTTCTTTGTTTTGTATATTATACAATTTTTTCGCACTTTGCTATTACATGTAGAGACACATTAGAAGTCATATCTGTATATATTGTTTGGCAGAAAGAAGGTCGTTTGGTTGCGTGGATAGTGTATATTCCACACAGCAAACCTCTTAATCCTCTTATTAGAATCATGCAATAATGATCATTAATTTCATTTAACTAATAAAAATTACTTCCTTTAATTAAATAAGATTTTTATTATTTAATTCTTACTGATGTTGCAGATTACCGATTTACCCATTTAAGGTTTTTTATTAAAAAAACCCTAACATTTAAGTCAGATTTTCTATCTTAGTTTCTTGTTTCTTTTTAGGAATTTTTTTTAAGATTCTCTCTCATACCTGTCAATCTCTCTCTCTTGAGAGAAGTCAAAACATTAGGACCTAAAACAAATGGGCATTATATCATATATTTTTTTCCACGAAAGAAAAAAAAAAAAAAAAAAAAATTTTATGAAAGTGTAATCACACAAACCACATACTAATCCCAAAAGGTTAACTGACTTTTAGGACCGTGGAATGGCGGATATACACAACATACACCACACTCACACACCCGATGTGGGACTAAACCCACCGAAGAAAATGTTGATCCTTAAAAATTTAAGGAGGTAAATTACAATAGTGCTACTCGACTCCTTACTTTCATCATTTCCATATAGTCTTTCACACAAGGACTGAAGTATAGTGCTTGTTGTATCAGTGGCCTTTGGCTCATCCTCTTCTTGCTTGTTCTTCTGATCTTCCTCTTGATTGTTTTCAGTAGAAGGTGGTAAAGGCTTTTTCACAACAGAAATTCCAACTAAATTCCCTGTTTTTAAAGAAACTTTTATCCTCTTAGAACCAAGATTTGATGATGAAAGCTGATTTAAATCATCATTATCGTCGTCATCATCATCATCATGATCGTCATAGATCCTTCTAATAGAGTTCTTTGATCCCTGAGGAAAATTTTACTTTATGAGTTGTTCATCTTCTCCTTCTACCAATAATTTCTTCTCCTTTTCCTGGTCAGTTTTGCGTTGCAAGGCCTTGAGGAGCACCCTCACATCTTCTTTCACCTTTGCATGCCTAGACTTCATTGACTTCAATTCATCCAATGTTGCAAGATTGCCCATCTCTCTTTTTGAATCCAACGATCTCTTCTCCAAGGAGGATTTCTCTTCTTCTTCTTCTTCTTGTTCTTCATCCCTTCTCCTCTTCAGATCTTTTTCACCTTCCTCATCATCCTGATCTACACGCCAAGACTCAAAATCATGATCTGAATTTTGTGGATCAGTCTTTATCATCAGTTCAACAGAGTAGTTGTGCATTTGAAGTAGAACCAGAAATTTTGAATTCCCAAATATTCTCCCCAATAACATCTTCTTTCAAGTACTAGTGGGATGACTCAATCCCAAGTATGTGCAACAAGTTTTGGAATTAACCAATTGGATCATTTGCAAAGACCTAGAGCTAAAAGAACGGAGTCTGAGTTTAACCCATTAGAAACCATTAAGGTTTTGGAATTTACTAATTGGGTCATTTGCAAATATCTAGAGCTAAAAGAACAGAGTCTGAGTTTAATCCATTAGAAACCATTAAAGTTTATAAATTAGTGAGGCTTTTTTTTTTTAATTTTTATCAATCTTATCTAACTAAATTGATGAAATGGCACATTTTCCAATTTTTTTTTTTTTGTCCCACACTCCTATTAACTTGAAGAATGATATTACAACACATAGATGGCATGATTGTTTTTTTAATCTTTTGGTATGTGTATACTACTCCTACGATACAACTCTATACCAAAGCACTTTTACAAGAGAGGGGAAGCAAGGACATGGTTTTAGTAATTGGTATCGGATAGTTTGTATCAGTCGATTCGTTTCAATATCGGCCGACACCTATCACAATCCTATACCAATTTATCAATTTTTACTATTTTTTAAAACCTTAATACCACATGTCACTACCTTATTGACTATACCACCGATTAGGGTCGGTATTGGTATTACCAAATCCATGTGCAGGGGAGAGAGGAGGTCCCTTTTGTCGCACAAGGTGAAGGTCACTATAGGACTGGCAAGATATTATAGCACATTGATGAATGAACTTCTTAATTCACGGGATTTGACACTCTAATTGGAATGAGAGAGTATTTCAGACTGTTTTTAAATGGAGATAGGAGTTAACGATGACATTCACTATTCCAAGAATCCAATCATAATGTGCAATCACCTTAGATGAAGAGATTCCCTTCACCCTAAGTGGTGGAAAACTTTCTCCTTTTTTTGTGGGTTTCCTTAAGTCCATTTTCTATGCCATGGCTTTTGGTGGATTTGAATCATATTTGCTTGCTCAGATCCTTATGTATATAGAAACTGATACTAGGCATATAAATTTAAGGTTTAAGGAAGAAGTGGAATCCCTCCAAGTATTGCCATACTTTTTTGTTTCAATTAATTTTGTTTATTGGAAAAAGTAGTCATATTTTTATTAAAAAATTTAGGGAAATTTTCACGGACACCCCCTGTAAGTATTCAATATTTCATGGATATACCATACTTGGTCAAAATATCACAGACTATCCTTATTTTATGATTATATTTCAACTTAGTCCACTGTGCAGTTAAGTCTCTGTTAACTCTTTTATAATGATGAAATTACCCTTATAATAAGGTGAACTTTCTATAATGCCCTTAAGGATTAAAACCCAAAATTTCCCCCAAAAAATAATTGTTTATTATGGCCTACATCAATCCATCACCGGCGGCATCCAAGACTGGAAAGCTTTACCGGCGAACAGATTGGGTCTCGACTCCATCATGTTCATGTCAGAAACAGATTCAGATCTTCTCGAGCTTCTCGGCCTCGAACTTGACATCATCCTCGAGAAGCTTCAGCCAAGAACCTGTAAATGAAAAAACTCATTCTCAAATCCTTCTTGTTGTTTATCGATCTCTCGATCTAGGGTTAGGATTTGGTTTTTTTTTTTACCAGATTTCTATGGAACCTTCGTTTGCAACCAAGATTGTTTGTATTTGTTCCTTCTATCTTGATCTGTTATGAGTTTAGCTTATTCTCTCTTTCCTTTCTCAATGAGCAACATGCTAATTGTTTGAGTGGAAATCATTTAATACCCACACCCATACGCTACAAACTGGGCAATTGAAAGAAAACCAACTCGTAATAAGATTACAAGAGATTACTCTTTTCCTGTCCTCTTTTTTGTTATTTTCTGAATTAATATAGAGAGAGAGAAACAGAGAAACAAAGTAATATCAAAAGCTGGCTATGCAACCCTAATAAAATTTCTCCTACCGTATCCAACTGGGTTGAATTCCTCCAACCCCAGAACGAATTGCAGTCCTAATCATACCCCTTCCACAGTTCCACCCATTCCTCCACCACCAAATGATCTCTTCATTCTCTTTCTCCTCTTTTATCTGTAATTTTTTCTATCTCCTTTGTTGCACACAATCCTCTGTCCCTCTCAAATCTAAATCCGAACAGTTAGTGTTGAGGTGGGGTTTCGTAACAGTTTCAACTTCCCTTCCCCACCCTATCTACTAACTTAACTTGTATCTATATTCCTCTACAAAAGTCTGAATAATAGATTAGATTAGAAAAATGGAAGGCATATGGGTTTGGGATGGAATCAACGTGGTTGAGGAAGGCTGAGGAAGGCCGCTTGTAATGGTCGTCGGAGCCGGAGCAGGTGACGGTAAGAATATGGAGGAAGATGAAATGACAGTTTTTTTATTTAAATAATTAAGGGGTAAAATGGATATTTCACCTTTGGGTACTAACTGTGCTTAACGTCAGGGGAAAGATTGCCATTTTGACCAAGTTTGGCAAATCCATGACATATTAGATATTTACCTGGGGTGTCCATGAAATTTTTCCAAAAATTTATAAAAGAAGAAAAAGAAAACAGTATAAGTGATGTAGACAATAAATTCATAAAGGTCTAATAATGCCAACTTCAATACACATAGCAGAGAAAAGCTAGTAGACAATTTTTTAATATATATAAGGGTTGATATGCATAAAACAATAAAGTCAAAAAGGACAATTTGGGTTGAAGCTACTATGACTCGCTGGGATTAAAACTCTTTCATCGCACGGCCGCCACAAAGAGAGACTTTCCACAAAGAAACTTTACTTTCTTGTCTCATATTAGAAATTTGATTTTTTTACCGCACATCTTATAAATAGAAAGGTAAGGTACAAGGTGGTAAGGTACAAAGCACGATACATTCAATAACACTCAATTACTCTAATGCTTGTGCTCTTTAAATTCCTAGTTCATACTATTGTTGCTTGGAGTTTTGACTTAAGCATCGAAGAATCCCCCTTAAAGTTCGCTCCGACCCACTCTCTTTGCTTGGTTCTTCGTTCTTGATGCACAAGTCTCCTCCTCAAGGATTCAGATTCTAATGGCAACAGGGGCAATGGAGGGATCTTCTTCCCTTCGCCCCATAAATTAAAAAAAAAAAGAATTTTTATGCATAAATGACTTCCAAAGGGTAAATTTGGTTTGATGAAGAGCTATCAAATTTACAAATAATTTTGCAAATTTGGGTTTTGGGGCAAAAAACTGAATCCGAGTTGATTTGAAAAAATCATGATTTTTGACACCAAGAACAATTCAGGAAATAAATAATTAGCTTGAAAAATCCAAGAGTCCAAAAAGTTAGTTCTTACATATAATTTAAGTTTTAAAACAGGGATTTTCAAAACTTCATTATAAGTTAAAAGAAAAGTAATCCATTTTTCACTCACAAAAATTTTAAACATAAAAATACAATCTCAAATTAATTTAAACCCAGCCTTTTTCCATTATATTGTTAAATTGGTGAAATGAATTAAGTCTAATTTTTTACTTATTTTTAAACTCAATTTGTTAATAGTCATCTACATTCTATAGAGAACATTACATCACTTTTATGCAATATAATATCCTACACCAACGAAACACAAATAACTTACCACTCACAAAAGGAATATAAAAGGCAGTAAAGGAAAAACTGAATACATACAAAGAAGCATTCAGACACTTCCAGAGAGGCCATTGGAATGTACAAGCATCAGGAAGCGTTCTGTACTTGGGAGGAACGATTCGAGAGAGAACAAAACACAGATAGACGAACACAGATTGAACCATAAATGTCTGCAAGAAGCCTAACAATCAAGCTATTTTGTCCCGCTTTGGCGAAGCTGGTTCCATTGGTGGCTGTGGAAGAGCAACGGCTCGACCTCGGTTCCATTGCCCGGACCTTTGGACTCGACCCAGCGACGTTGAAGCTCAACGGTCACTTCATCAGTAGAGGTGTCGATCTCATCTCCTCGTCCGTCACCTGGAAGGCCCTCCTCTCCTTTCTCTCTTCTCGAGGTTTGTCTACAGGAGCCAACGATGCCGATGCTCTCATCGTCGACGGAAAACTCTGCAAGGCTGGAACCAAGAGTAGGTTTCTTTCTTTCTTCCTTTCTTTCTAGATAATATTTCAGTTTCATTGCTCTGGCGCTTTAATGGTTATTTGGATTTTTTAAAGAGCTGTAATGAGTTCTTTAAGAATGCTCTGGTAAAGGTTTTAGCACTTAACCGTCGATGATTTGGGTAGCTTACTTTCTGCTAACGTGTATCAATGAAATGGTTCTCCTTGCCTCTATGTTGTGACTTGTAGCCCTCTTGTTTTAGTTTCCTAGGGAGAAAAAATGTTGGGAAGCATGGGCTTACCCAGTGCATGAGGCTATCATGACTGTGGGGTCTGGCGAGGGTTCTTAATATACGCAACCTTACCCCTGCTTTGCAGAGAGGCTGTTTCCGGACTCGAACCCGTGGCCACTAGGTCGCAATGAAACAGCCTCACCATTGCACCGTGTAAATTCTGTAAGAAGCATGTGGCAGAAAATTCATTAGACACTTGCAAGTATGTTGGCTCATGTATGTCATTCATAACTTTCAGAAACAATAACCAACCGGATGATTAGTATTCGCATGCAACCAAGAGATTAAATCTATTGGAAGGTTAATAGAGAGAAATATGTTCTATTCGAATGTCAAGATATGATCAAGCTACTTTTTAGCCTCGCAATTAGACAGAGTGGACTGTTGGATCTGTGATATGATAGTGATGGGAATAGGTGGTATTTGTTAATGAGATGCAGAACATGGGATTGCAAATTGTTAATATCCACAAGTGTTGTATTAGTTGGGTTGTAATTGTTTTCCTTCCAGTTATATGCAGTTTATAAACATAAATTAACTTTCATGAGATTCAACAGAAGTGGAAGAGGCTAGAAAGAGATATTGTTACTGGGAGGATGCAAAGCCTCTGTTTCTAGTAGCCACAAGTTCAGAAGTTCTATATGCTGATCTCCATTTATCTTCTGTGTTCTTAATGGATCAATTCATCAAAATTCAGAGATTCTGTACAAAACTCTGCTTAAATTAATTAGATCTATAATCTTTTGTGTGATAGAAGACATAGAAAGGGCTGAGAGAGAGAGACATGAGGTATGGAGATTGGGGAACCCTGTTTTCTGCATAGAAGAAGAGAGAATAGTTTTGGGGGGGGGGGGGGGGGGGGGGGGGGGGGGGGGGGGGGGGGGGGGGGGGGGGGGGGGGGGGGGGGGGGGGGGGGGGGGGGGGGGGGGGGGGGGGGGGGGGGGGGGGGTGGTTTTTTTTTTGGGGGGGGGGGGGGGGGGGGGGGGGGGTGGGGGGGGGGGGGGGGGGGGGGGGGTGGTGGGTGGTGAGTTATTCTAGCTTATGCTTGTAATTTGAAATGAACCACCCTAACTGTCTCTAGATTATTCACCCAATTGTTAAGTCAAGGAAATGACATGATGGGGTCATTCTGATTGGATATTTTTGCTAACACATATCCTTTTTATGGGAATCCAACCCTGGTTCCTTTTCACTTCTACTGTCCTCATCTACAACTTAAGCAAGTTTGTCTATTTTTTCTCATTCATGATGCTTAGTCTTGGATTCAATGCTGGCTTTTGAAGATGCTCAATGGCCATTAATTAAGGAAAGGAAGTCCCCATTAGAGGTTCTACTCTCTCTAAATGTTTCTTGGAGAACATTGATTCCCTGCAAATTATCCCAAGGCCCCATTCATTTTCAGTTGGAAGAGGGCGAAAAAATTCAGATGCCCACTTTATCTTATTCATGTAAACAATCTCAGTTCACTTTCTTCTTTCCTCTTATCATTTGCAATTGATCTATTAGAGTTCTTACTCATTGTAGTAGGAGAATGTAGAGGTGCCTTTAGGGAATCAATATCAATGGGCTTCCAAAAAATATGCGGTTTTTCTTCTGACTAGACTGTTTTTAACAAGATGAACAAGTGACTCAAAGCTGTTGCTGCTTTTGAATACAATAGTGATATATTTTTTTTTTGTGTTTTGCTCTTTATTTTCGAATACCTATCTAATGATCCAGGACCTAATCCTGGACTTGAGGAATAAAAGAGTAAAAATGGGGATATCTCATTTTTCTTGATTGATTTATGAGTTTTCTTATGATTTTATTTATTCGGTCATATGCTCAAGGTTTATCTCTCAAGACTCTCACCAAATCATATGAGTAAAACAGAGATCTGTTTAAATTGCAATGTTGCCACTGAATCAGCTTATTTTTACTGAATAAATAACTTGATCCAAAAAATTTTAACTACTACACTGCCCTTGCCAGCTGCCATCAATCAACATTTATAATGAGAGGTGTTGCATTTTTTCAGCCTGTTTGACAACCAGTAAGTCAAAGGTGCAAAAGTGTTTTGGACCGGGGAGGTTTTATGTGAACTTAAATCATGTGCTTAGCAACTCAAACAGGTTGGCGTTTGCAAAAGATTTTTATTGAAGCTGAGCCCCATTTTATGTGAACTTAAGGCTGCGTTTGGTATGCATTCTATGTCGATTTCGCATTCTCAAATGATAAAAATAGTTGTTTTTATCGTCTGAGAATGCGAAATCGACCAAGAATGCATTCTGAGAATGCATACCAAACACAACCTAAATCTTTCTTCTCTTGAGCAGATTTGTGTTTTCTAGACTCATTTTACGTGAACTTAAATCTTTCTTCTGTTGAGCAGATTTGTGTTCTAGCCATGGTTTTCTTTTCTTTATTGAAGCTGCTCTTTTTTTTGTTAGTAAGTACCTTGGAAGCTGGTTTTTAAGGGTATTGATAACTCATTTCCTGCTGCAAAAAATAATATAAGGGTGGTGTTGATGACTTTTGCACCTTCAACTTCAAGTACACAGGTTTTCCTAATGTAGAAAGCCTACATTTACTTCTAATAATTTGTTGGCTCATATATTCTTCTTTGTTATGGACCGTATGGTTGATGGGTTCAAATTTCGTGATCATATATGCTCTACCCAGTTCTATTGTCATTGTCTATAGAAAACTCACATAATTGAGATTGTACTTTGCTGTCCACATGCTTCAAACTTTTAATACAATGTCAATCAATGCTGGTGGCAGAGATTCCATAGACTACTGATGGACCAACATATTCACATGCCAAATACTGCCCCTCTCCATACAGTAATCTTTGTATGGAGTTTATTAAATAGCAGCTTTGTTAAGTGCTAACCCCCCCAGTTGCATCTCTTCAGGATCACATAACCGTTCAGATGGAGAACATGAAGATCACCAAACAAATGAAAACAATGGTTTTGGTGATACAAGAAAGCCTCGAGTGGAAGATGACAACCTGCTGAACAAGAAAAGAAGATTAGGTATGAAGCTTGATTTATTGTAGCAGTAGCATTCAGTAATGTCGACTGCAGTTCTCCCTAGTGCCAAATGTGTCATTTTCTGTGTAGTATTATTTGAATTGAAATTCATTAATTTTTTCTGATGATATTAACATTTTTCTATTATTTTTTCAGGAAAACATGAAGCTCATCCAATAGCTGAGTGTAATGTCCTTGGTGTGAAAAGAAAGCCATGGCTAGAAAACACAAAGCTGCTCAAGAGAAAAAAGATGGATCAAACAAACTCAGGTCCAAATCTATTACCACCCAAGAGAAACCTTCTTGTTTAATTGGAGTGACCTTATATGTGACTGTAATTTCGTTTTTTGTTGCTAATTAAAGTTTTGGTGAATTGATTGGAGGACCTGTGCATAGAGATTTTCCTCACTGATTCACACTGTTTAGAAGATAAGGTGTTCTTTTGGGGCATTTTCAGGTTCTCAAGAGAGACAACATAACCCATCCTGTGCCATTCCGGATACCCAATTCAAATGCAGCTACATTTTGAAGCGGTCCAGAGAAGATGAGATGGTTGCGACTTCTCCTTGCAAAAGAGCAAGATGATGTGTCCTTTCCCTTCCTTTTTGTTGCAAAGAAAGTGCAAAATTATAGGTCTCTCACCCTTCGTTTTGGCTTTCTTCTCTCCTTTACACACGACAGAGGCAAGTTCTGCAAAGTTGTAAGGTGATTTTGAAATTCTATTCAAATCTGAAAGCAGAATGTAAAAAAGTTATATATCCTTGAACCTAACCATCATGTATGGAGACCCAGTTTGTATCTAGTTAATCTCTGCTGCGTTAAGAATGAAGGGAATGGCTTTAACCATCGTACTTGGACCATCGTATCTTCCAAGTTCTTTTTTTTCCCTCTCTCTCTCTCGCGCTCTCTCTTTAGGAACGAGTACTCAAGAGTCGAGACTCCGCGCAATTTTGGCATCAGTATTATTTAATTCTGGGGAGGGGTTGGTTTCTATATATGAGGCTGTGAGTATAGGGTGGAAGGGATAGGAGAGTGGGTCTCGTGTAGTTGGGGTGGTATAATAAGGAAAGAGAAGGAAGGGAAGTGAAGGGAGAGACACTGTAGCATTCAACCCTATATCATTTGCGTGGGTGGGAATGTATGTAGGGTTTTAAGAATAGGGAGTCCAATCAGTGAATCGGATACGACCAAAAAAGGGTGTACTTAATGCGTGAGGTTACAGCCACTGCGAGGTCTAGGGAGGATCATAATGTACGAAGCCTTATCCTTATTTCATAGAGAGGCTGTTAGGTCATACCGTTGATTCACACAATCACAAAAACTCTAGAAAATACTTGACCGATTTTAGGGTTCTTGAAGGTCCTAGTACTCCCAAGTCGTAACGTTCGTTAGTTAAAGCGAGTTTAAAATGCAAATAAAATGACGTACCATTTTTTTTGCCGTTTTAAAGACGACTTGCCGAATTGGTCTCTGTAAAAAATGTGAACTGAACGGCCAAAGAAAAAAATATTAAATGCTTTTAAAACGTGTATCCGTATTTTTTAAATAATAAAAACGGCATTTGCAAAAGCCCATTCCCAAAAGCCTAAACCCAACGATTCGTTTCACCAGTTCACCCATTCGACCAAAAACGATATAGTTCCTCTCCTCCTTTGCCGTTTCAATCGTGACTTGCTGAACTGGTCTCAAAGAGACGATAAAAAACGTGAACGGCCAAAGAAAAAGCTCATTCCAAAAAGCCCAAACCCAGCGGTTCATTTCACCAGTTCAACCATTCGACCAAGAGCGATACAGTTCCATCCCCTAAGAACACTTTATCAGAATTTAGAAACCTAACACCTCTGTGATAGCATCTCTCCTAGCCTCCCTCACTCTCAACGGCTAGCTGCACGCCAGCAACCTGCAGCGCTCGAAGGGCTGGCCTCCGGGAACCTGCAGCGCTTGAAGTACTCCTGCTGCTGCTACCATTCTCAAATTTCGTCGGCAACACCTGCGAGTCTGCGAGCAGTAGACCTAAGTTAGTTCCCCTTACTTTGGTAATATTTCTCTCAAACCTTACGATTCTACTGTTGTGTTCTGTTGATCTAATCGTTTATACATTTTTTTTCTTTTCCTCTGTTGTCTTTCTTTCTTGGTCTGCTTTGATCGTCTTCTCAGACGATGATAGCCGCAGGCTCACGCTGCTTTTACGTTTTTGTTGAGCTTCATATAAAAAATGGGAAGCAGTTTTCTGTACGGTATAGGCCACACTCCCATGTGTCTATCTCTCTGCTCCTTATAACAAAACAAGGGGTAGAGGTATCTATCCACATGAGGAGGAGAGAGATAAATTTATGGGAGTACTGGCATAGGCCACACTCCCAGACAGAGATTTATTTTTCATAAAAAATTATAAGAAAAATTTCTGAGACACCCCTTAAAAGTATCCAATATCTCATAAATTTTCCATACTTGGTTAAAATGTCACAGACACCCCAAAGGTGAAATATCCATTTTACCCCTTAGTTATTAAGGACAAAACCCTAACCCTACATTCCCTGTTCCAGCCAGAGCTTCGTTTTACCCTTCTGAAGCTCTTCACTCGTACCTTCCAATGGTTCTCTTCTTACTGCTACTTTGACATTCCAGAGATTGATGGTGTCAACACAAACGAGCTGTACAATGCAGTTCAACTGTACCTCAGCAGCTCTGCTTCAATCACAGGCAACCGTTTGAGCCTCACTCGAGCCAGGAATTCAAGTGCCTTCACATTTGGGCTATCAAACAACGATTGCTTGGTCGATACATTCAATGGCGTCACAGCAACTTGGGAGCATGTGGTCACACAGAGACAATCTCAGAGCTACGCTTGGAGACCTCTTCCTGATGAGAAGAGAGGCTTCACTCTTCGAATCAATAAGAAAGATAAGGTCTTGATCCTTGATTCTTATCTTGATTACATCATGGAGAAGGCCAATGAGATCAGAAGAAAAAATCAAGATCGACTTCTCTACACAAATTCTCGAGGTGGAGCTCTTGATTCGAGGGGTCATCCATGGGAAGCTGTGCCATTCAAGCACCCAAGTACTTTTGATACATTGGCCATGGACCCTGCAAAAAAAGTTGAAATAATGGCTGATCTTCGAGATTTTGCTGATGGGCAATCGTTTTATCAGAACACAGGGAGAGCGTGGAAGAGAGTTTACCTTCTATATGGTGATTGATCTCCAGGACAAACAATATTTAGCATTTAATTTGTAGGGTTAGGGTTTAAATTTGCAGAGTTAGGGTTTTTATGGGATTGGATCGCTGAGAGCATGGTCGGACAGGGAAGACTGGACAGGGTGGTGGCGGGGTTGCAGGGGAGCAAGAGAAGGAGGGCTGGAGGGGGTGGCGGTGGTGGTGGTGGCGGCGGAAGAAACAACAGAAGGAGGAGGAGAAGAAGGGGAGAAAAAAGGAATAAAAAAAACGTATTGAATAAAAACAAGGGCAAAATTGTCTTTTTCATAAAATTAACTTCTAAGATCATTAATTCATCATTAAGGGTATTATAGAAATTTCACTGTGATAAGGGTAATTTCGCCATTTAAAAAGAATTAACAGACACTTAATTGCAGAGACTAACGGAGTGAATTACATTGAAATAAATTCATACAAATAGGGGGTGTTTGTGACATTTTGACCCAATATGATAAATTTCTGAAATATTGGATACTTTTAGGGGGTGATCGTGAAATTTTCTCAAAAATATTTGTCCCATGTGGGGGTGCAGTTCTCTGCGCTGTAACATGGGAGTGGATGCAATGACCACCTACCCCTTGCACAGGCTGCCCATTACTGCGGCACAGAGAACATTCTCCAATGTAATCTTTCACTCCTTTCTGTTTTCCTTTTTCTGTTATCTTTCTTCCTTGGCCAGCTCCAATCCACATATATATAAAATCTGTTACCCCGTTTTAACTAACAGAGGTCGTACCCCTTTTGCCCGAGATGCTCAGGTAATGGAGGGCCCTGTGCTCAGCCTCAGATAGAGTATGACAATGATACTCTTTTGTAATAAACGTAGAAACAGTGGTTTTTTAGTTCACGGTTTTCATTGCCTCCAATTTAAACGATTTTTCGAATCTGAAGCGTGACCGTTGACATGAGAGCCGTTTCCTTCCTCTCCAAAGCGAAAACTGCCACCGCCAAAACTATTACTTCCCGGGCGACAGCTCTCTATGCTCAATCCTCATCAGAAACCCATGCCAATTGCGATTTCCGTCCATCGGAAAACCACTACATTTCTCTTGTCCACGCCTGTAGAACCACTGCACAACTCAAACAAATCCACGCGCAGCTGTTCGTTCATAACCTTTCACAAAGCAGTCGGGTCATAACCCAGCTGATTTCGACTTGTTCTCTGTTTAAATCCATGGAGTATGCAGTCTCGGTTTTCCGCCATTTTCATGATCCCAACTCATTTATCTTCAATGCATTGATCCGAGGCCTGTGTGAAAGTTCCCAATATCAGAGCTCAATTGAGCATTTTATTCTCATGTTACGCTTTAATGTACAACCTGATAGGCTCACCTTCCCCTTTGTTCTCAAAGCGGTTGCATCACTGGTTGCAGATGGACTCGGTGGTCTGCTCCATGCACAGACGATTAAGTATGGCCTTGAGCTTGATTCCTTTGTTCGCATTTCAATAGTTGATATGTATGTGAAACTCCGTTCATTGGACTCTGCATTACAATTGTTTGGTGAAACTCCTGAGAGAAATAAGCTTGAAAGCATACTCCTGTGGAATATTCTGATTAATGGGTGTAGTAGAACTGGGGACTTGAGAAAAGCAAGGGAACTCTTCGATACAATGCCTGAGAGGAATACTGGTTCTTGGAATTCTATGATAAATGGGTTCATAAAACAAGGAGATCTGGAGCAGGCAAGGGTATTTTTTGATCGGATGCCAGACAAGAATGTAATTTCCTGGACGACCATGATATCTGGGTTGTCAGAAAAGGGTAACCATGAACTGGCTTTGGACCTGTTTAATAGGATGCTGCGAGAGGGTGGGAGGCCTAACGACCTTACTATTGCCTCTGCACTCTCAGCTTGTTCGAAAATTGGTGCTTTAGAAGCTGGAGTTCGAATACATGAGTATGTTTCAAGACATGGTTTTCAGTTAAACCGAACAGTGGGGACTGCTTTGGTGGATATGTATGCAAAATGTGGTAAAATTGACTGTGCCAGTCGTGTTTTTGACGAGACAGTAGAGAAGGACCTTCTCACTTGGAGTGCTATGGTTTCAGGATGGGCAATTCACGGATGCTCCGAGCAAGCTCTTCAATGCTTTGAGGCGATGAAATCCACAGGTATGAAATCAGATACACTGCTACTGATGTCTCGTCCGATTCATATTATTAATTGAAAAGACTAAAATCTCCAAATATTTCCAGGAATTCATCTCGACGAGGTTGCTTTTCTGGCTGTCTTAACTGCATGCTCCCACTCCGGATTGGTGGATCAAGGGCTAAGTATTTTCAATAGCATGAGACATGATTACTTCATAGAACCGAATGTGAAGCATTACACATGCATGGTGGATTTATATGGTCGGGCAAGTCGGCTAGAAGAGGCTCTTAGTTTCATTAGGAGCATGCCAATTGAGCCCGACTTCGTGATATGGGGAGCACTCTTTTGTGCATGTAGGCTTCACAAGAACATAAAAATGGCAGAATTAGCATCAGAGAGGCTCCTGCAAATGGAACCTAAGCATCCAGGGAGCTATGTCTTCTTGTCCAACATTTATGCAGGGGTCGGGAGATGGGAAGATGTGGAGAGAGTGAGAATCACAATGAAGAATAAGGGTATTGAAAAACCCCCTGGGTGGAGTTACATCGAAGTGGCAGGTCGAGTGCATAGTTTTGTTGCAGGTGACAGGGCTCATGACTGTGCTGGAGAAATTTATGCTAAGCTAGAGGAGCTATCAGCTAGAGCAAAAGCACAAGGGTATATGCCCAATACTGAGTCAGTACTTCATAACATTGAGGAAGAAGAGAAAGAAGTTGCAATGGGAAGTCATAGTGAGAAGTTGGCACTTGCCTATGGGCTTATTAGCACTCCTCTTGGGACGGCCCTCAGGATTGTGAAGAACCTAAAAGTATGTGGGGATTGCCACTCTATGATGAAATTTGCAAGTGAGATGAGCCAAAGGGAGATCATACTAAGAGATATAAAGCGTTTTCATCATTTCAAAGAAGGGGTGTGCAGTTGTGGAGATTACTGGTGAAAATCACTTGTTTTGCGCACACTACAGTTTCTTTTTCCAAGAATGGTAAACAGAGTTTCATAGAAGTATAAGTTTGGGCTAGCTAATCCCAATTGTGTTTACGAGGAGTGATCTCCAGGTTGAGCAGCAAGGCATCAGAAGACATACAATGTGAACTGCAACATCAGTACATCACTGAGTTTTGTCCAAATTTCCTGTAAGGTCTAATACATATAAATTAAATTCTAGCCATCTGCTAAATTTGTTCAAACTTTAAAATTGAACCAAACTCAGAAAAAATTAGGAGACTCAGGCAAAATTGGTTATATTGAACTAAGGGCTGATTTGGGTTGATTTCTATTTCAATTTCATGGGGTGATTTCTAATTATGAAATTGTTTGGTTTGATTTTTGCACCTTATTTCAGTGAAACAGAAATCAGCTGGAATAGAAATTCTGAAATAGGTGACGAGTTCTTTCAATTTCAAAATTGAAATCACGTTCCATTTTATTTCGTGCTGCTGTTTAATGAGCACATGGTAAACAACGATTATTTTATGGGCAAAGTAGTCATTTCCATAAATTTTGTGAACAACGGTGTAAATTGCGAGTCTTTTACTCTCGTTTTTTCTAGTTATAACTGCAAGTGGCTTTTCGTCGAAACTGTTCAGGGAGGATTTCAACCAGGAAACGCACTTTGTCAGGCGATTACATGAATCACATCATCTCTCTCACTTCAAGCACATACTGAGTTCCCAAACTCGACCAAGAATCCGTAAAGGAAACCATTAAATAGGTGACGATGTCTCCTACTCATCTTGTGTCCCCTAGATTTTAGAAGAAGGAAATAGAAGATCCAGAAGTCATCACCGCTTGGAAATTGATGGAAGATCTTGAAGACGAAATCCAGAAGATCCAGAAGTCATTACCTCTTGGAAATTGATGGTTGATCTTGAAGACGAAATCCCCACTTTGGTACAGACCAAGAAAAGCCCCACATCACGAGTTGGAGATGCGAGGAATCCTTTGAAATTCGTCAACGAGATCAACTCTCCTAAGAAGTAGAAAAAATTCTCAGGGAAGGAAAACAAGCATCGACAGAGCGGTTATGATGGTGCAATTGGGGGAACAGATCACAATCCCAAACAGGTAGTGAAACCCTTTTCTTCTTTAGAGAAAATGCAGAAGGCTGCACCCACTTTGAAGACACCCACGAAAATCATTCCAGTAGATCTCAATTCGAACAGTTTCAGATTCCACACCGGATTTTCTACTTCAAGAAAGAGTTTGAGTCCCTGTTTGATCCAGAGCTCCTTGCGTCCTTTGAGAGAGAACTCAATGAAGAGGGTGAACAGATTAAGAAGATAGTCTTTCCGGAACCTAGAATCCACAAAGCCCTTGATTCAGAGACCATGGTTGAACCCTTCAAGAAGAAATGCCCTCCAGGCAGAGAAAATGCGGTTGTCATCTGTACCAAAAGCTCCACATTGCAAGTATTGTCTCAGCTTCTCAAGGGCAGGGTAAGCATTGTTTTGAGTTTTCTGTATTTTGTGTCTTTTACATGGAAGAGTATCTTACAACGGCTCCACTTTTGGACCCATTTGATAAACCTTTGGCTTGTTAGCTTATTTAATTCTTCTACTGTCCCAATCGAGTCCCAATTAGCTCTTCATCTAGATATCTGGGTGTGCCCTTTGCTTTCTAGCCATGTAATCAAATTCCAAATCCTAAAACCATCTGATCAAAAGATTTAGGGAAAATTTCACGGACACCCCCTGTAAGTATTCAATATGTCACGGACTTGCCAAACTTGGTCAAAATGGCAACCTTCCCCCTAACGTTAAGCACAGTTAGTACCCAAAGGTGAAATATTCAATTTTACCCCTTAATTATTTAAATAAAAAAACTGCCATTTCATCTTCTTCCATATTCTTACTGTCACCTGCTCCGGGTCCAGCGACATTACCAGCAGCCTTCCTCAGCCTTCCTCAGCCACGTTGATTCCATCCCAAAACCATATGCCTTCCATTTTTCTAATCCAATCTATTATTCAGACTTTTGCAGAGGAATATAGATACAAGTTAAGTTAGTAGATATGGTGGGGAAGGGAAGATGAGACTGTTACGAAACCCCACCTCAACACAAAACTGTTCGAATTTAGATTTGAGAGGGATAGAAGATTGTGTGCAACAGAGGAGATAGAAAACATTACAGATAAAAGAGGAGAAAGAGAATGAAGAGATCTTTTGGTGGTGGAGGAATGGGTGGAAGGGGTATGATTAGGACTGCAATTCGTTCTGGGGTTGGAGGAATTCAACCCAGTTGGATACGGTAGGAGAAATTTTATTAGGGTTGCATAGCCAACTTTTGATATTTCTTTGTTCCTCTGTTTCTGTCTCTCTATATTAATTCAGAAAAGAACAAAAAAGAGGACAGGAAAAGAGTAATCTCTTGTAATCTTATTACGAGCTGGTTCTCTTTCAATTGCCCAGTTTGTAGCGTATGGGTGTGGGTATTAAATGATTTCCGGTCAAACAATTAGCATGTTGCTCATTGAGAAAGGAAAGAGAGAATAAGCTAAACTCATAACAGATCAAAATAGAAGGAACAAATACAAACAACCTTGGCTGCAGACGAAGGTTCCACAGAAATCTGGTAAAAAAAAAAACAAATCCTAACCCTATATCGAGAGATCGATAAACAGCAAGAAGGATTTGAGGATGAGTTTTTTCATTTACAGGTTCTTGGCCGAAGCTCCTCGAGGATGATATCGAGTTCGAGGCCAAGAAGCTCGAGAAGATCTGAATCTGTTTCTGACATGAACATGATGGAGCTGAAACCCAATCTGGTCGCCAGTGAAGCTTTCCAGTGTTGGATGCCGCCGGTGATGGATACATGTAGGCCATAATAAACAATTCTTTTTTGGGGGAAATTTGGGGTTTTAGTCCTTAAGGGCATTATAGGAAGTTCACCCTATTATAAGGGTAATTTCGTCATTATAAAAGAGTTAACAGAGACTTAACTGCACAGTGGATTGAGTTGAAATATAATCATAAAATAAGGGTAGTCTGTGATATTTTGACCAAGTATGGTATGTCCGTGACATATTGAATACTTACAGGGGGTGTCCGTGAAATTAACCCAAAGATTTATTGGGAGAAGTCCAGCCCTATCTTCCAAGTTTACTCTATCTCAATCTCTTCTTTCCTTATTCCATGTATTCTCTGTTATCTCTTGTATCTGTCTCAAGAGTAAGACTTTGAAGAGAAGCACATAAACAAAATAAATGTTTCTAATTCCTTCCCTATAGATCTGATAAGTTAAGGTGATCTATCAAAATCTGCATGTAATCCTTAGAGATTGTCATTACCAATACCTGTCTGATCACCAACCTATTAGAAAATATTTCTGTTGCATTTGATTAATGATTGGAACGTATGAGTTCTAATAAGAGAAGAGGTAAGCAGGAATTTGAAGGATAGAGATATCACATAAACTTCTCCTTTTCCTTTTTAGTAATTTTTTTAACCTGTTACCTAATACAACTTAAGCACCTAATCCATATTGAACTCAAATTGAAGAGCACCAATACTAATCAACATGAAAGTTGATCGATCAGCAGGTTAAGAGAGAAAGGAACAAGGATAAAGAAAAGAAAAACAGGTGTTATTTCAAAGTTGGACTTGGTTGGAAAATGCTAAAACCAGATTGGATTAGCTCAGACAGAGCCTGTGAGCATTTGAGCAAGACTCCATAGTAAGAAACAGATGGTTGCATTTTATTTATTTATTTTTAATGAGATCTATGGAGACATGGTTGCTGTAATTCAATGAAGTTTATTTTGAACACATGAGAACCCTTATTTGTTAGTGTGTTTTGTACAGCAATAGGAAAATCCTATAATTAACTTGTGTGATGGCCAAAGGCTTCAAGATCTTCCATAGGATCTCTAGGGATATAAATTGGGCCTGGAGAAAAATAACCTAGCATTGTTTTATAACTAACTAATGATGATGACCATTGTCGTTGGTGGATAAACCAAAGCATTGTTTGTCCCACATCAGGTTTAAGACTAACAGCTTACATGCTATGATAATTAGTCACTAAAGTATCTTAAATGTTATGTTATTTACAGTAAACATATATATTGATATGGTATTGGAGTTGTATTATACTGTAAATTATATATACGCTATTTTTAAGTTTCCGGTTCAATAGTTCTATAGTTCATATTTTTTTAAAGCACTCATTTTTATGCTTTGAAAGCTGCACTTATATATGTTTAACATGGTATGCTAAATTTGGACAGATACTATGGATATGGAACATTTTGGGATTCTAGCGATGACTCCTGCCTGTGTAACCATACACAACTTTATTAGAAAGCAAACGGCATCAGATTGACTTTTTGAAAAAGTGGAGAGGGGAGAGTTAAGACAATGGAAATAATGATGATGATGAGGTTGTGAACATTACAAATGTGGTGGGTGGCACGCAACAACAATGATGGGAAACATATCGTAAAGAAATTGCAGATCAAATCGAGGAAGTGTATTGCGACTGAGGATGAATACAATGTCCATTGTGTTTTTTATTTACATGTAACTTTTTGATATATTTTATTAAAACTATCAAATATTTGAACAAAAACTTATACCAAGTATTGTACGCCATTTCACATGGGTATTTTATTATTTTCTCTCTCCTCCCTTGACCTTACGGACCCCATGTGGGTGATACCAATGGTGGCATGCGTGATTCCCTCACATTGGAGGTGTGGGGAGCTCTCTCTCAACAAATATATATTCAATTAGAGAGAATCTATTCTTTGAAATTAAATTGCCAAATGGATTTCTAATTCTTGAAATATTTCATTATTTCATATTCATGCAATCAAAACAATTTCAATTTCTTGATAAAAAATCTATTTGTTGACTATTTCATGAAATCAATTCAAAATTAAAATAAAAATCATATCAAATCAGACCTAAGTTTTGATTGTTCAATAATATACACTATTGCTTTTAAGAGAGAAGTCTGTGATAATCATCAGAGCTATCTATCAAAGAGTTGGGTGCCGATGATTTGAATAAACAAAATTTTCAACGTAATGTCCTTCTCTTTATAAGACCCAATGTGTCTAGAACATAGAACATTCAAACTCATTTACCACCTCTTGGATTCCTTCGTCAGTTGAGGACTCAATCTAAATATGAGAACACAAAACTCCATCTGAGTGAGAGCGCCATCACCATCCAAGTCTCCTTCTCTCAACATGCTCAACAGTTCATTGTCTCTCAAATTTTGTAGTCCTAAAAGAGAGGAGTTTCTGTTCAAGCTCTCAAATGTAATCAGACCCTTGTCCTTGTCCATCAGCAACTTCAACCCATTGCAAAGCTCTCCGATCAATCCATCCCCCCCTAACTTATCTGCCATTGTCGTTGGCTTTGTGGGAAGAATAATGTGAAAATTTATACTATCAGATGTCCAGGGATAGTTTAGGTTGGCCATGTGTTCTATCTCGGGCTCATTATGTCCATGCACCTCTTCATAGTCGTGAAATTTTTAATTATTCATTTTGCCCCTTGGCAAACTCTATTTGAGATGAAACTTGACAATGTCAGTGGCAGTGGTAGAGAGACTTTTAGGCTCCTTGTCAATCAAATCTGTGTTCAATCCTTAGTTAGTAAGTTTACGTATTATATGCGTATTAAACGTGTAATCGAACATTTAATTTAAAAAAATGTATTATGCCATATATATCCGTATATTTGCTAAAAAAATGCGTTTTTTGAGTGTTGCCGTTTTATACCCATATAAATACGTATTAATCGCGTATAATTTGTTAAAAAAAATAATTTTAAAGGTAAAATGAGAAAACACGCAAAACCCCTTTCAGTTCGCAAAAAGGGCAAGAAGCTCTGGTCCTCTCGTCACTCTTCGAACCCTAGCCGTCTGCTGCGATGCTGCTCGATCACCTGCTTCGTCTCCGTCTCCGTCTCCGTTCAACGGCGGCCGGCGAGAATTCATATAAAGTTCAATACACCCTAGCCCCTGCTCCCTTCCTATTCTCCGTCTCCGTTCAAGGTTAATTGCAGCGGTGGAGTGGCGGACAAGCTCTGTTCCTCTTCCATTCTTTGCCCCTTTCTCCTCCTCTCGCTCCTGTAAGTTATACTATCTTCTGTGAATGTAAATAGCATTATTGAATGTTATGCCCTTTATGATTTTTTTGTTTGTCTCATGTGACCATTTCTTTCTGCCGCTTCTTATTTCTTTACTCGTCAACCCCCCTCTTTTTTCTCTTGGTTCCATTGTTGTGTTAGTCAATATAACATCTTTTGTATTTTTCAATTCGAAACCCAGATGTGAATTAATGAAAGAACCCAAGTTCTGATCATCATTTCAGACCCAATAAGTTCTTCAATCTTAAAATAGCTTTCCGTTTTGGAAGTATTTGAAGCCTAAGTAATGGGAATAGGTGGTGGTGGTGGCCTGAGTGTTTTGACTAATTTTTAATCAATTATACTCAAATCAAGCACCATTGCTTTAGAGATTTGGAAATGGCAATTGCTGATTTGAAGATTTATATAGAACAAATAACCCTGCTAAGCTATGCTACAGGACAAAGATTCTAAAAGAACCACCCACTTTAACCCAGAATAAAGGTGTACTTGCATTGGTTCGATTTGTTTTTTTTTTTTTTTAAAGTACATTGAATGTTAATCTGAAGATTTAAGCTTAGCTCTCTGATTAAGGCTGAAATTAGTGGAAGTAACACAAGTTGAAAACAGAGACTGATAGAAAATTCTGGTTCCCCAATGCTTCAATTATCTTGGAGATACGACGATCGTTTCTGATTTTGGTTAAAGATCCTATAAGAACCACACACTAAAATCATTGTGTATATGCTATTATTTTGTTTATTAGGTGGTGAATGTCTGTTACATAGTGAATATATGCCCGTATTTTTGCTTATAGAGTGGCTGTATTAAACACGTATTAAATGTGTATCGTATTATTGCCATATGTGTTTTATTACGCTGGATTTTTTAAAAGTATTACTGCCGTCTAGTCCGTTTAATTGCTGTACGTATCTGTTCCTGTTCAATTGCCGTTCCCGAACTTACTAACTAAGGTTCAATCCAGTGTGTCACATTGCACATCTAGAAGCACCACTTAACATTACCTAGGTGAGAAAAGAAAAGAGAAAATGTAATATAAAAACTGACACAATAATTGCTTTATGTGTCTCTCTCCCTCCCCTCAAATTCAAATTTTTGTTGAGTTATTTTTCTTGGCTTCCAAACATAATTCCGGTACCGGATTGCAAACTTGAACCGGAAAAGATTCTGGTCGAACCGAAATGACCCAACACGACCAATCAAAGTAACTCGTTCGTTATGAACTCTCCTTCTCACCTCTCAGGCTCACAGCGGAAGCTCAGTATCTCGAAGAAGCTACGGCAATGGCAGAAACCCCAGAAATTCCACGTGCTGAAACGGGTAACGCCGGCGTTCCTGAAAATGAACCCCAATTATACGAATCTTCAAGAAGAGATCCAGTTGCGGAATTCGATCCGAACAAGATGCGAAGAACGAAACCAGGAATCAAGCGTCTGATTTTGATCCTATCAGTCCTCTTCTCCTTCTTCTTAGGTATCACTTTACTCTTCTCTATCTGATTTACTACGGTTCTTTGATTTCTCTTTTCTAGTGTTCAAAACTATGGTTTGATGATCTCGTATATTCTTTCTTTGTAGGGTTGCCATTTTTGCTGAAATCTGTCGAGATATATCGAGCACCTCTCCCCTTTCGTGCCATTGATTCCTTATTAAACAGAATTGAGTCGAACCCAGTAGTTCTTCCTTGCCGCTTCCAGGCAGTGTTCGTAAGTTCTGACGGCGAGAAAATTAGTGACTCTCGAGCAGAAAAACTTGAAATTCTGATTTTAGAACGAATAACGAAGTTGACGGGTAGTGATCCAGTTTGTGGCAGTTGTGGAAATAATTATACTGTTTCAGTAACTATGGAGTCGGGTAAAGATTGCATTCGTAATCGAAATGCTGGAAATGGGTGTTTATGGCCTTGTGGGGAGATTGATTTTTCTGCTTTTGGCGCTAATTTAAAGGACGATGATGTTGTTGATGAACTTCTGGATTCCGCTTTGCGGGGTAACATGGACTGTGCGGATACTGGTGGAAAGGTTTATACTGTTGTGATGATAAATAGAGATGAAGAGGCTAGAGTTGTGGTGGGGAAACATCGACATGCTTGGGTACTAGGTAAAGTCGAGGAGATTGAAGCAGTGTCAATGATCACGGATATTTTCGTCAAGTTCTTTATTAATGGTGGGAAGAAAGATGGGTCCATTCAACCAGAATTCATGCCGGTTGGTGCTGATGGAAGGGTTGTTCTGTCCTTTAGCCTTTTGAATGCTGATCCACATGATTGGATTTATGACTGGTGAGAAGGTTTGATTATCTCATTCAGTATTAAAAAAAAAAAACTGTCTGCTAGAAACTTTTTGACATTACAATTTGGATGTATTTCTTTGTAGGGAAAATTTATGATATGAAACCTTTTTACATTACAACTTGGATGTATTTCGTTGTAGGGAAAATTTATTATATGAAACCCAAAACGTTGCTTTGTGAAGAGTATACAACTTGCTTCTTTTTGTCTTCTCTCTGTAATTTTATTTCTGAAGTTAGGTAGCTTTAGACTATCAAAAGCTCTTTCATATAACATCAATCCTAAAATTCCATGTTTTCCAGCTTTCATCATTACCATGCTCAGGGCAATCTCATAAGATAGACCAAACTAGTAGAGAAAGAAAGAGATATCCGAATAGTGCTTGCAACTAGAGAGGAAAGAGGAAGGAGAAAGAGAGATTTGAGGAGCAATTTAGGATAGATAGAAAGTAGGATCATTGATTGAGATTTGGAGATTCAGGATAGATAGAAAAGAAAGTAAAGCTGTTCTTTAGATGTGGTGGGAAGGCAGAGAGGTTTTTTAATAAGGATTTAGTATTGATGGGAAGAAGGTATGTGCAAAGGGGAAGAGATTTTAGGAGTTTTTTTTTGGTGGGGGGGGGGGGGGAATGAAAGTGATATATGATGTGGATTTTCTAATAAGAAAAGATCTCATGACAAGCAACAACTTAATACAATATTTTTATTTCATATCTTAATTTAATTTTAAAAACGAAGAGTCCCGAAAATTACGTTAGAAGGATGGGTTGCAGGTTGGCATGGGACGAAACCAACTTCTTTGGCAAACTAAAGATGTGCCATATTCAACAGTCCTTGGTACCCAGAAAAAAGGTACCTTTCAAAGAAGGCTCACATTTTGCATGAATGTCTTTGCCTCATCCTGGTGGGTTTCTATCTGCTCCCCTGCAATCAACTGTGGAGGAACAGATTAACATAAAAGATAAGTCATGGATATTGTGATGAGTAATTATGATGATATCTCAAAACTCAAATGGTTCTCTCTTGACATATTAAATCTTAGATGCTGAGAGAATGATGTCTAAACACATTACCCCTGTGGGAAAAAAAGAAATAAAGAAAACAAAAGGTTAAGATATTTTCAGGCAATTTGTCTTGCTTAACATTTAGGTTTAAGAAAGGATGCTTGTAAGAATATTGGGAAGAATTCACTCTACTGGAAGCTTTGAGTATTCATCTCAGCTCAACTAAATCAGTCTCACCTAATGGGACTGTTACAGGAATCCTGTTTCACCCAGTCAACTCTATTCAGAGCTTTGGGTATTTGCAGTAAATCCTACTTTTTATCTTGGTGGTTAGATCTGATCCATATTTAAAATTATTAAAGACCTGATAGAACATTTAAATACTCAGTGTTATTTTCTGTTTCTTCTTTGCCAATTTTTTTTTTCAATATACCTACAGGGATTTTCAAAGTATAGATGAGATTATGTTGGCACCTGTGGTGGAGGCGTTGGCTCCTATTGCAAAAATAAGTGTGGAAAGTCAGGTAATAGATAATCTTACCTTATTCCTGTACTTGGTATTTGGTCGAGTTCTTCAGATTTGCTTATATTTTCTGCAATGTGAAGCTTTTGTTAAATTGTTCTTTCCTGTGGACAGGTTTTATATCACACTCCAAAGTCCTCATTTGCTCAGTGGGATGAGAAGTTGGCCAGCTACATCTGTACAACCAAAGACCTCCCCTTCTTTGTATGTTTCGTATACTTGTTTATGTAATCCACTGCTACCTTGCATTTTTTTTTTTGGGGGGGGGGGGAGTTGGTGTTCAGTTACAATCCTGGATTTTACTCCATCTCTCCTCATATAATTAGGTTTTATAAATGGATGATCAGTTATACCGGAACTATGTTTTGGAGCACTTTTTAACTCCTCTTTTAGGAGTTATTCTTTAAAAGTGGGGAAATACTAGGAGAAGTTGTTGGTGTGCATAGTAGAGTTTTAGACCACTGTCCGTGTTTAGATACCAGTGCAACTATCTTTCCAGTATCATCTTTTTGGGTTCAATAGTATGTCTTTTGAGAATTGTCGAAATATCCGTAACTGGTTATGATGTGCTCTCCTCCACATATTGGAGGTTTACTTCTCAATCTGTGTATTTACACAATGCAACTCTCTCTCTCTCTCTCTCTAGCACATGTGTGTGTCCACGTGTTTCTCTACCTCTCTGAGCCTGCACAAGTCAGTAAATTTAAATGCTTTTGCCATATTATTTGCATCCACACCACATTTTTGAGTACATATGGAATTCTGTATTTTCCAAAGATTCAGAAAATTTTGCATATTTCATTCCTTAGTGTGTATATATATATATTTAAGGTTAGGCCATATTGTTCACAAACTCGTCTTTTTATTTCAAATTCTTTTTTTTTTTTTTTTTTCATTTTAACTCTATTTCTATTTAAAAATCAATATAAATAATGTATAGAAATATACATGTTTTATATAGGGGAGAAG
Source organism: Telopea speciosissima (assembly GCF_018873765.1). NCBI lineage: Eukaryota > Viridiplantae > Streptophyta > Magnoliopsida > Proteales > Proteaceae > Telopea > Telopea speciosissima. Next base: position 71,221,517 of record NC_057918.1, on the reverse strand, counting down.
AACTCATTCTCGTGTCCAGTGGTTGATCCTCATTGTGCTACATGGAATGATGTTGTAGCCATAGTTTGAAATTTCGTCTCTTCTCGCCATTTCGGGCTGGTCGAAATTTCCGGAATATTCTGAAATTTCGGCGAAATATGGTATTTTTTCTGTCATAATTTGGCACTCCATCTTGGTGGGTTTTTGGCCATATAAAGGCCTAATACTTCATGTACACCCTTATTTAAGCTAAATAAACACATTTAAACCTTCATATTGCAAAAAAATAAACTCAAAGTGGTGTTTTCTGTTTGCACCCTTAATTGACAGTATACGGATGGATCCTGATGTATAAATAGTTAAATACACACATAGTTCGAAATTTTGTTTCGTCTCGCCATTTCGGGCTGGTCAAAATTTCTGAAATTTCGGCGAAATATGGTATTGTTTCTGCCATATTTTGGCACTCTATCTCGGTGGGTGTTTGGCCATATTAAGGCCTGATACTTCATGTACACCCTTATTTAAGCCAAATAAACACATTTAAACCTTCATATTGCAAACAAATGAACTCAAAGTGGTGTGTTGGGTTTGCACCCTTGATTGACAGTATATGGTTGGACCCTGATGTATAAATTGTTAAATACACATTGTTTAAGTAATATACCGAAATTTGAACATTTTTCATTTCGGAAGCCCATCTCGTCTTGGTAGTGTCGAGATTTCCGAAATATGCCGATATATCGGCAATACATCGTGAAATTTTTAACCAGGGTTGTAGCATTTCTGACCGTTGAATAAATAGTATATGGTCCGGATTAGCCACGTGTCAAATTTCATAGCATAACTCAATCAAATACCCTCCTTTGTATTAACATGCATCCCCATGGATATCCATGCACAGCCTACAGTACTCCGAACCCTACAGTGCAATCTTCCATAGTTCTGAATTTTCGAAGCTCTATTTTGTCACTTGGCAAACTCTGTCTGTGCTGAAATTTTACATAAAAGCAGGGGACCATGGGGTCTATGCCTTTCCACACAATTTGGGGCAATCTGATCTGCCACATGGTAGATATTTGGGTCACCTTGATAAGCTTGTCAAAGCTACCCTTCTGAAGAGTTTTACCCGTTATTTTATATGCCGAAGTTTTTATTGTACTTTTCAATGATCATACCAAGATATGCTTGTACTGCATTGTGTTTTTCCAATACCCAAATCTACCATCATTGATCTTGTTAAAGAAAAGGGCGTACCCACTACCCAGTGCACAAGGCTCCCGCCACTGTAGGGTCTGGGGAGGGTCATAATGTACGCAGCTTTACCCCCGTTTCGTGGAGAGGCTGTTTCCAGAGACTCGAACCCGTGACCACTTGGTCACAACTCACAATGGAGCAACCTTACCGTTGCACCAAGGTCCATCATTGATCTTGTTTCTACAAATATTTAAGAATAAAACCCCTGTTATCGATTCACCATGTAAATTCGAGTTAGCTACCATTGCAAACAAATTAGTTAGAAGAACTTCAAAGTCCAAATTTATTTGAAGCAAAATTAAGTTTAATGGTCCAACAAGGGGTTACTTCAAACTTCAGGTGGTTTTTGCATTTGCCTTCATTTCTTCAACTTCTTGAGCTTCACAAATATCATATTTATGGTCATTACACTGATAATTAGAAACTCCAATACCCAATGAATAAAGCATCTGTCTACGTTATATTCTCGCATGAAATTCTATTTCTCTATTTGTTTCTTAAGCTTTCCATAAAGCAAAATTTCTACCATTTGTCGAAAATACCCATATGACCTATCCATAAAGAGCAACTTGTGGAACTCTGGAACCTGCAGAGTCTGTTAGAAACCTTTTTCTGCATTATCCTTTTTGCATGTGCAATTTAGGTTTACTTCATGTTGGCGTTTAGGATCACTAGTGTTTCTTATAATGTTTATGTTGATTTTTATATTTTGCTTGTTTTATGCTGGTCAATTCTCCCTTTGACTTGATCTTCTTCCACTGTTTTTTGGCTTTGACTATGCTCTGTGAAGTCTTCCTGATAAAATCAAGAAGATTTTTTTTATATGTAAATCAAGAAAAAGTTCAATAAATTGAAAAGGAAGAACCATCTAGCTAGGTAACTCTTTTAAGATAATCTTAAGACATCATATTTTAACTTTTATCGTGTCACATAAAGTTGATGATCCTTAGTTGGGATATATTTCTTAAAGCACCTCAAAAGCTCCTCTTCTGCAACTTTATTTGTGAGACCTCTCTTTGTGATACTAAGGACATTAAATGAGCTAATCTTTTCCTTGTGGGTGGCTTGCTTTAATATCACCTGAATGTGGTACTGCTATATGTCTCTGTGATGGCATGCTTCTTGACCCATAAATTATATCATCACCTTATATCTGTTTTTCCTTGAATTCTAGTTCTTTCGCTATTCCTTCTTGAAACGTTTTGGATGTGCTCATACTAACACTATTTGAGGAATTTAATAGGTAAATTCAAATGAATGGCACTTGGATACTTCAATAGCTGCTGGTGGGCGGTCAAAAGTTCTGCAATTTGTGGTGTATATTTTTCACTCATTATCTTGTATCTCAAGTTTTTTTTATTTAAGTATTTTTCCATTGTTAGAATCCCCGCTATTGCAAGTTAAAATGTGTTATTGAATTTATCAAATCGCCAGGTGGCTCTTTAAGGTTAAAAAATATGTCTTTCTTCTTAAATGTTCATGTATTTTGCAATGTGCAACAAAGGCAAAAAATGTACTCCACTCCAGGAGCTGTGATACTAAAGCATATGTGAACTGTAGAGTTTGGGCAACCTCAATTTTCACTCTTGCTTATCATTTTGGGTAGTTTTTCTCTGGAATGGCTATATTTGTTACTTAATCTCAACTTCCTCTGACCGGGTTTGCATTCTTGATAGGATCATCATCGAAGAGCAACAATGGAGGATTTCTTTTCTTTTGCATGAAAACTCTCTTGTAGGTTAGGCTCCTAGATAACAAGAACGTAGTGTATCACTTCCTTTCTTCCAGCATAATAACAAGTAGAAAAATAGACTTCTCTGAAGAATGTAAATTGTGCAACAACATATACAAGCATACCAACAGTACCAGTTCTATAACTTCCATTCAGTTTCCGCTTTTCCTTTCCTCAGTTAAGTGGGTCATGTTTCTGCGCTTTTGACAATTCTGACTGGAAGAAATAATACCCTCTAGTGGGTTGGGAATATTTGTATTTCTTTCTTTTGCCAGAAGTAGTCTTGTCATTTTTTAACCTTTTTCTACCTTATTATTCTGTTTCCTTTCCTCTAATCATTTCAATCATAGTGCTTCTAGTTATAGATTTGAAAGGCATCATTGATGTTGAAGTGCTGGCTTTATTTTGACTTTCTAAATTGCACTCTTCTCTGTATGGCTCTGCAATTGGGTATTAAACTTTGTTCTCTTTTATGTTAGGGGTTTTGAGTTCAATTGGTTGATTTGGATTCTTATTTGTGGTGAGTTTTGTTTTTCTCCCCATTTTTTTTTTATTCTGTTTATTACTCCTGTCTTTTCTGCTCCTCTCTTCTATCTTCTAAGAAACTAAGGAGAAATAGGTTCACTTTACTATCTCAATTGGCTCAAGGGAAATGGCTGCTATCACAACCCCAATCCAGGCTACGGAAGTTGTGTTCTTATACAGCATGGAAATTCAATCATCCAAGCCTTTCAAGCCTCAAAGACGCAGAAAATAATTTTTGCTCCAAACTTTCAGTTAACATGCCAGGGATCTGAACTTGACCAAAAAGATTTCTCTAGGCCTTGTCAGAACTTTTTTTTCTTTGTATATTTTTCTAGGGAGGAAGAAGATTTGCTGATATATTGTCTGTCTCCTACTCCTGATAGCAGAAACCTCTAGAAGTATACTTGAACATCACTTGTACCATAGAATCCACACACTACCATTAATTCCTTTGAATAGTGGTTTCTGTACACTATTGTACTTGGAGAAGGGGAAGCTTTGAGCTTGGTTTCAAGAAAGGCTTAGCATGCACTATAAATCCCTTGCGACCATGAACAGAAAGTGAATCCTCAAAATTTAGAAGCTGGGTTCCAGTTCACTCTAATGTACCTTGAAGAAGAAAAATAAAAGAAACGGGAGTAATTAAGAAGGGAGACATCATAATTACTGGGAAAAAGGTATTAAATGTTTGAGCTTATCAGATTAAACTATGCACATCGACATTCTAATTATGCTGAAGATCTTTCAAGATTCTATTCTTGGTGTAAGAAAATCCATTGGCAATCTGATCAGTTGATCTTTATCTTTCTAAAGGGTTATTGAAACCCATTTGAGAAAGAAACTACTATTTCGGAGTACCAATTTGGTTTTATGCTAGGAAGATCCACAATGGTAGCTATTTTCTTACTTGCAAGACTAATGGAAAGATTGAGAGAGGGCAAGAAGGATCTCCATATGGTTTTAATTGACCTGGAAAAAGCATACGACAGAGTCCCTAGAGAGTTAATTTGGCATAATGCATATGCTTGAGAAGAGAAGGGTTTCAAGTAAATACATGGGTATTATTAAAGATATGTATGATGGGGTGGACCTTGGCGCAACGGGAAGGTTGCTCCATTGTCGCGACGTGGGGGTAAGGTGTGTACATTATGACCCTCCCCAAACCCTGCAGTGGCGGGAGCCTCGTGCACTGAGTACGCCCTTTATGATGGTGTGGTGACTAGTGTAAGTCCTATAGGGAGTCAAGGTAGTGAATTCCCAATTACAGTTGGGTTACAGCCATAGTACTATATCTCGCGATATATCGGTATCTCGGGCCTACCGAGATATCCGAAATATCCGAGATATCGCGAAATATTCCCGAAATATTGCATTTTTTCTCGCAATATTTCGGGGTCCATCTCGGGGGTATTTGGCCATATTTAGGCCTGAAACTTCATGGACAGCCTTATTTAAGCTTAATAAACACATTTAAACCATAAAATTGTAAAAATGTGAATTCAAATTGGTGTTTTGGGCTTGCACCCTTGATTGACATACGGTCGCCGACCTTAATGTATAAATAGTTAAATACACATAGATTAATGAAATCACAACTTAAGTTACAAATTACAAGTGCTAAACTGCTAATAGTAGTTCTTTGTGCCTCCCTGGATCAATCCCACTCATGCCTCGCCGAGTCGACGTCCATTGCTCTGTTTGAATGACATATGTGGACCACGGTATAGAATCGGAGAAGAAACGAGTGTAGTCATCCACAAGTGTCACGTAAATGGAATCATCAACGATCAGTAGGTAACCTATCCTAGGATATAAACTAGGGTTACCAATCGATCCAATCGCGTGAAGAAGATGATCCACCGCGGATATGATGTTGGCGCCAAAAGAGGCGATGGCATTGGTGCATGTATGGCGGGTGAGGTTGGTATCTAGGTCCGCTAGGGTATGCAAAGATGTTATCTACAAAAGATGATCCAAGATGTCCCCTGGGACTGGGACTGTAGTCATAGTCCCCTACCCCACTAAACCGCCATATGATGATGATCCATATCCATATCCACCGTAAGGTTGTGATGCACCATAATCCGATGCCAATGGAGTGGCATGTGCGTCAAAAGATGGGGCACGCCAATGTCCAATCGGTCCTCCCTCCCTATCACCCATACTCAAACCACCAACAGAGCTAGATAGGTTATCAATGTCCATTTGATCGGTTGCAATCAGTGTTTGTCGACCCTACGCTTCTGTTGTATGTATGTAGGGGCCTCTCGAGGGGGGTGCGGGGCACGTGCTCGTGGTCCGTATCTCGTGTGGCATGATCAAACTGTGTCTCTCCAGTGAATCGGAGCGGGTCTACAGCGCCGAATCCGGGCCTCCTGGCCTACCACATAACGCCTCGCATGCCGTCATATTCTTCACCAAAGATCACCACCACCAACATCACCACCACCAAAGATCACCATCACCACCACCAAGATCACCATCATCACCATCATCATCATTCGAGGACTTAGACCACTTCATCATCGCAACATTGCACCCGTGGGCTGGAATGGTATGGGTGAGGCTTCCTCGCATGTATCGACCCTCGTCGCCATATACTCGTCCCACATCGACCAATCTCGAAGCTATCATGGGGTCGGGCCTACCTCCTCCTCATCCAACACTGGCTCACCTCTATCCTCACCCAATCCACAATAGGGTCCTCATGTCGAGTCGACTTGAAAGATGTCGGCTAGATCAATGGTGCCCCTCATCCCCTCATGTCCCATGCGTATGTGTTGCGATTTCAGCCTCGAGTTGTAGTGATGCACATACACCATGTCGGATAACGTTGAGACCCCAATCATTGCGCCTCTTGGAGTGGATGAGTGCAAAGGTACTCCGGTTCCTCTCACAACCAGGATGCGAGAACATGTTTGAGGCGAGGACTTTAATTGCTATTCTTCTTAAGTTTTCACCGATTCCCCATACAACACCCACCATTCAATTGCATTACAAGTTTACAACAAAAAGACATGTGTCAAATGTTGTTTCAACTTTCAACTTTCAAATTTCAATACATATGTAATTTAAAACTTAAAAGAATTACCAAGATCACCACGTGCTCGCCTTGTATCGCGACCTCGGTTCCAAAACTTCCCAATGCATCCCTAAATACCTTGATCTATACCCATGTGGAAAATTAGTAAGTACTTCTTCACTACTTATTTGAAAGCATCAATAAGTTGAGTTTCCAAATGAACTCACTTCATTGTTGCAAATTGCTTGTAGCGCACCATCGGCTCCAACTTCTTCACTACTTGTTTCACATCAATAAGTTGAGTTTCCAACCCAAGCCTATTGTTATATTGATACTTAGGGTTGAAGTAGTATCTTGAAATATGACATATAGAATAGAGGTATTGTCAAATGCATAGGTAATTAGTAAATAATAATACTATGAATTAGTAAACATAAAACAAATTTACTCACCAGCCTTATGCGGTGGATGCATAAGTTGATTCTCCCAATGAGCATTTATGATATCTAAGAAGTGTTTGCTCATGAGGACCCACACTATAGACACTATCTTTCATCAAGTCTATTGCAGCATATAGGACTGGCATGGTTGGGCCCTTCAGAGCGGAGTCAGCAACATGTAGAACTTGAATTACTGGCTCTAAAACTTTCACCACTTTGCTTAGTTTGGTCCAGAAGTCCTCAGATGACATCGTTGTTTGTGCTTCCCTCCCATTTGCAGTCTTGGAACCCTTCCATTGAAACCACTCCTCAGAAGCAAACATGCTTCTCAGCCCGGCCTTCTTTGTCTCAATGCTTTTGAGGGCAATGTAGTTGGTGGCAAATCTTGTGATGCCAGGCCTAACCAAGTCACCCCCACATTTTTCCCTCAATAGATTGAGTGCATAGGAGTGGTTGTATACAAAGTTGGTGACTTGTCTTGCACTTTCAACCACGTCTTCACCAACTTTAACTTTCCCATATCTTTTAGCATTAAGTCAATGCAATGGGCTGCACAAGGAGTCCGAAGAGCCGGTACTTATTATTGTTCATCATCTTCTCACCGCCACTAAGTTACTTCCATTGTCGTTACAATCTGGACAACATTCTCAATACCCACATCTTTTTCCACTACTTCCTTTAACAATCAGTAAATATATTTTGCATCCTTTATCTCTTTGGATGCATCCACAGATTTGAGGAACACTGTCCTCCCATCACAATAAATCATGAAATTGATGATGGACTTTCTTAGAGGCCCATCCATCCATCTCGCCATTATAGTCACCCCATATGTCTCCCACATATTCTTCATCTCACTAATGTACTCATCAATCTCACTCTTTTGTTGAGGTAGATAAACATTCATTACCTCATATGGGGTGGGGCCCTTGAATCCTGGGCCAGCCTCTGCAATGGTATCTATCATGGTATCATAATGGGGGCCTTGTGCGGTGTTCTTTGGGATGGTATGGTATAGCATCCACTTAGCTATTGATTCTTTAACCAATCCCTTCATCCCCTTCCATGCTCCTTTGATTACGGGTTGATTGCTTCCTTTCTTCTTATGCAATTTAGGATCGATGTTGATGGTGGTACTCGGTCTTGGTAGAGGTGTTGGGGTTGCCCTCACACTTTGTGATCTTTTAAAAGGATTCAAAGTTTTAGGACCTCGAGACGACTCCTCCACTACCCCCTACTCTTTGTCTCTGCTGATCATCTTGAAAACTTCCTCTACTCCTTGAAACAGTCCGCCTAAAATCCCTAGCCTCCTCTGCTTGTTTGTATGTCATCATGCACGCAATGTCATCATCGTGAGGAGGAGGAGTCATCATCATCATCATTGTATCGTCTTCCTCCTCCCATCGAACTCCTCACCGTATCCTCAAGTTGTTCTCTTATCCTTTGCTTGTCGCCTTCCTCTTCTTTCTTCCCCTCAAACTATCACCAATCTCCTGGCTACTTCAGAGGGGACCATATGGCAACCTACAACATCTTTAGATCCTCCAGTCGATGTTGTTTAAGTCTCACTGACCCACCTCCCATAAATTGCATGTGACAATAATTACATATAGATTTTCTCTTATCCCCATCAATGGGAGTACCATGTAACCATGCAATGTCACCCCTATCTGGCTGGTTGGTCTCTCTTGTTCCCTCTGTTCTCTTTGTTCCGTCCGCCCCTTTGTTGACTACTTTCCCCACCTTTTGCTTGCCCTCAGCACGTTGTCTATCACGATCCGCCATAATGATACTTGTTTATGCAATGTAAGTAACACAAATAATTAAAAAACTTAATGTAGATGCACTTCAATTGACACTTTTAGATTACTAATACGCTTGTATAGTTATTTAATATTTTTCCCCTAACCCTTATATTTTTCACAAAATTAAAACCAATTTTTATATATAATGTTAATATAAGTATTGACCTAACACAACAAAACTATGAATTAGTAAACATAATATACATGTAATGCATCTCAAAACATATAGAAATAACTTTCATATTTTTCATTATTTTTAAACTTAAAACTCATATTTTTCCTTATTTATTTCTGTTTTTTAATTTTTTATATATTTTTCTTAATTTTCGAAAATTAAAAGAATTATTTAAGAGCAGAAAAATAAATCCGACACGTGAAGCCGTAGATCGGCCATTGGTGTCTAACATATATTTAATTCATTACCATCTAAGTCATATTACCCCTAATTATTTCCTATTTTAGTTGTAGGAAAATGAATTTTTAAAACCAGAAAAAAATAAAAAAATACATATGGGAAAAAATTTCGACACCGTGAGGTCAGAGATCGGCCTCCGGTGTCTAACATATATTAATATCATCAACATCCAACAACATTTGTACAAAGTTTTTTAAAAAAATAGTTTTAGAGAAATATAATTTACCTTAAATAATGAAATTAGGCTTGGATGATGAGCTTAGATGACCCTCCGACGTCTTCCGGACAAGGAGCTTCAATGAGGCTTGGAAGGGAGGAAGAAGAGAAAAATTTCATTTTAGCGGCTCTCGTCGAAATATCGACCAAGAGCTGCGAAATATGAAATTTATAAGGATTTTGAATGTGACACTATTGTCACTTTACAATATCTCGCGATATATCGTGATATCTCGCGATATATCGTGAGTTCCACGATATATCGTCGAAATATCTCGATATATCGAGTTATTGTACTTTTTTATTTCGACCTTGTTTCGTATCTCGGTCATGTCGAGATTCACGAAATATCGCGATATATCGCCGATATTTCGCGAGATTTTATACCATGGTTACAGCAAGGATTAGCCTTCAACCCTTACTTGTTTGCGCTTATCATGGACAATTTAACCAGATACATTCAAGATGAGGTTCCTTGGTGTATGCTTTTTGTTGATGATATTATTTTGGTGGATGAGACAAAAGCATGGATTAACGTCAAGTTGGAGTTGTGGAGATCAACCTGGGAATCAAAAGGTTTTAAGATAAGTAGAACAAAGACAGAGTATATGGTAACTTTAGTTACACTAGGACGGTTAATGAGGTGGTGAAAATTGATGAGAGGGAGATTCCACAGAGAGATTATTTTAGGTATCTGGGCTCAATCATAAATAAAGAAAGTGATATAGACTATAGAGGATGATGTTGCTCATCGAATTAAAATAGGATGGATGAAGTGGAGAGACCCGTTTGGAGTGTTAGAGTCGAGGAAACGGTGCTCTACGATCAGCTCGACCATCGAGAGAGAGTGCTCGTAGATTAGCTCGACCACTGGGAGAGAGTGCTCTACGATCAGCTTACTCAAATAGGGGTGAAAGGACTTGCTTGTTGCCTCTGTTTGCTTATTCACCAATCCGGAACGTGCGGAGCCACATGTTGGATCACTCCAGTACGGCACGAATCCGTTGACACCGAGCCGGCTCCTATGCCGCTAGCTATGCCCTGCTTGGTCCCCTGGCACGGTTGAGGTTCTGTAGCGCGTCATGAACACTAGGCAAAAAAAGGTGGGCGTAAAGCATTTGTTGGTGGCTTTTCAAGTCCGCCATCAAATCCCAAGGCTCAACTCTGGACAGGCGGTGGAAACTACCAAGCTGGAGTACAAAGGGCAGAGAGAATTTCCGATGGAGCGCTATGGGGATGGTGAGAAGAGTTATGTTTTACATCCCAGAGGGGCTATAATTGGAGATTCCATTCTTTCTGGTACAGAAGTTTCTATAAAAATGGGAAATGCCCTACCTTTGAGTGCACATCTGTTTTCTTGCTGCGCATTAGCGCAACGGTGCTCTACGATCAGCTTACTCGAGTAGGGTCTCATCCCTTGCTTGCTTGTTTTGGCGTGTGCCTAACTCTCCTTTGGGTTCATCCCTTGCTTGGTTAGGTAAGAAGCACTAACGTGCATCCTTTTTCATTACGGGGGGCGCTCTTGCACGTTTTCACTGCTTGACAGTGCCTCAGGGAATTGTTTTCATGAGGCTGATTCTGAGCCGCCATCCAAGTACAAATACCTTCGTTTAAGAGAAGATGAATGGTTTATAAAAGAAAGTCTCAATTTCAGAATCTTCCGCTGCACGAATTTCTTGGGAAACGAAGCCATAGGCACATAGGTTCAGGCTAATCTCTTTTGTTTGGGCCGGTAGCTAAAAGAAAGTCCTCGACCAGTGGATATCGGACTCTTCTCTCCACGTGCAAGCAAAGGTCTTTTTCCTCCTTGGAAAGGTTGTTGATTCAGAGAATTCCAGGTGATGATGCAAGTTCCAAGCATTCCCAAAGGCATTCTCCGAATCGAGAAGTTTCTCAAAAGGTGATCGGCGTATTCCTTTAAAGCTTATAGGAAAATTTCTTCGGGCTGTCATATGATTTGCTACAATGTATGGTGTGAAATGTTGGGCAGTTAAGAAGCGTCAAATAAATAAACTTAGTGTAGCGGAGATGAGGATGTTGAGATGGATGTGTAGCGAAACTAGGATGGATAAAGTAAGGAATGACCATATTAGAGATGATTTGAGAGTAGCTCCGACACATGATAAGCTATGAGAAAGTCGTTTGAGGTGGCATGGCCATGTACAACGGAGGCCTTGGGATGCTGCAGTACAGAAAAGTGATTTGATTCAGATTGAAGGAACTAAAAGAGTCGGGGGCATAACCATAGGAGAAGTGGTGAGAAAAGACATGCATAACTTAGGACTTATATCATGCATGACTTCAAATAGAGCTGATTGGAGAGCAAGGATCCATGTAGCTGACCGCATTTAGTTGGGTAAGGCTATGTTGTTATTGGTGAGGTAGATTCCAATGTGCTCTTTTCCTAATCGCATTGTGTTACCAAGGATGCAACTGATGCGCTGCCCTATTACTGCATGCTTTGAAGCTTACACCTTGCAGTGATGAGATTTCCTTTATATGGATCACTGATTCTATCTGACTAGGGAATTTCTGGGTTGCCACTCTTGACCATATTAGTCAAATAGCTCAGGATTACACTTTTTTTTTGTAGCAAATTAATCTTCCTTTAAACATTTTTAAAGAAGGGTAGGTAAATACTTCTAATCTCCATGATCCATATTACTAGTTCATTGAGCTGAAACAACCCTCATGTTAAGTTGCTCACATGCTGGAGCTCCTGTTCCCATTTGGGCTTCCACCGCAGCTTCCTTCTCTAAATTTTTTTTCTATGTAAGAATTTATGCCTTGTTCTGTTAACAGAACAAACCTAGCTGCTTATTGAATGAACATAAGCAGTTAGTGTTCTATTTGTTTTTATGGCATCCCTCTGCAGGTAGCACATCTTGGTGTGAACCTCTTAACTAGGCTTTTCCTGGAAAGGAAAAAGGATATCATTATAACTGGTTTCTTTGGTCCTCAAAGCTGTCATTTCCTCATAAATGATTTTTTTATTTTTCCATGTATGATTCAGGGACATTGAATTGTGCATGCACTCATTATGGTACAACCTGTGACGACAATGCATGTTGATTTGGGATAAGCTCATCTGAATTCAAATCACTAAGCTGTAACCCTACCCATTGGGGTTGTTTATGACCTGGTCTGCTCTTTCTGAAATTTTGATGCGTGATTATGTACCTAGCTCATTGCCTCCCTTGATGGATCCTTATACCCCACCTGTTTGGAAGGAATTTGTTTATTTCTCATCCTGCTTAAAAAAAAATTACTTATGTTTATATTTTAAGATCCAATGCACATTTTGAAATGTATCATTGGCAATTACCACTATCAATTTTAATTGATGGTATGTAACATTATTTTTCTGTATGTCACCAGATACATACCATCTGCAAAGGAGTGCCCTCTTCTGTTACGCCTTCCAAATGGAGAGATGTCAATGACCAATGGATTTATATCTCCAGTGAGTTTTTCCATACCGAACATCTATACAACCTGTTGTAATATCTCAGTATTATGGGGATGCCTTCGTATGACTAAGCTTTAACCACAACGTGCTGTAGATGTGGGGAGGTGTTATCATCTGGAACTCCCCGAGCTGTTTAAGGGATTCAAAAAGTAAACCTCCTACTGTGCATACATTGTCTTCACAGGTTAGAAATCTGTCCATCAGCCATCACCCCACTATATTATCTATTTATGAAAACATTGGCTAGGTTCAAAGTTGAAAGCTTATAGTTCATTCTCTTAGTTGTATAGTATTCTTTCAGAATAGATCTTTGGTCATACTTGTATAGTTACATAAGACTCCTTCAAAATGTTGCAAATTTATTGATTAATGACTGAAATAAATCTATTTATGCTTTCATCTTTTTCTCTATCCTGGTGAGGGGGATGTTACACTCCTGGGTCTCGAAACCCTGTTTTGGGATCACTATGGGCCCACAAACAGCAACTCAGCCTTATCCCAGCTAAATGGGGTCGACTACATGGATCCTTGCCCTCCAATCAGCTCTATTCGAGGTCATACTTGATACAAGGCCTAAGCTATGCATGTCTTTCCTCACCACTTTTCCTAGGGTCATTTTAGGTTTGCCTCTGGCTTTTTAGTTCCTTCAATTTGAATCAAATCACTCCTCTGTACTGGAGCATCCAAAGGCCTCCGTTGAACATAGTTATGCAGTTTTGCGACCTCAAACATCGTAGCTTATCATGTATCAGAGCTACTCCCAAGTCAGCTTTAATATGATCATTCCTTACTTATGCTTCTTGATTTGTCACTCATCCATCTCAACATCTTCATCTTCGCTACACTGAGTTTATCTATATGATGCATCTTAACTGCCCAACATCCCGCACCATATTCTGCCCACAAGAATACTAGATAGCTCAAACCAGGAGTTCAGTGGCAAAACTGTAAATAAGTAGAAGTTCTGGAAAGAGAAGAGTACAGGATCAATGGGTGAGGAAAGGGAAACCAGCAATCGAACCAAGAAGAGTGAGAAAAAAGGGGGGGGGGGGAGAGAGAGAAACCCACGGCCAGCTCTTGGCAGCAACCCAATCAAAATTTCTTTCCAAGATTCATCACCATCCATCGTAAGGTTACAAAAAAAGGGCGTACCCAGTGCACAAGGCTCCCACCACTGCGGGGTCTGGGGAGGGTCATAATGTATGCAGCCTTACCTCTGCTTTCGCAAAGAGACTGTTTCCAGACTTGAATCCGTGACCTCTTGCTCACAATGGAGCAACCTTTACCGTTGCACCAAGGCCGGCCTTCCATAAGGTTACAAGCATATATAAATAAAAGAAATTGTACCAAAACAAGGAAACTTGAAACAACTCCTACATAATCTAATAGTTAGCCCAAAATAAAAGATTACATAATATCCCTAAATATCCTACTGAACCAACAACCTGTTTTGGAATCTGTTCCTTGTGGTCTAGGAATCCCAATGGGTCAAACCAGTCCAGTGAAGTATCTGCAACAGGGGCGACTTTGTTTCCATGGATGGAGCATTTTTTTTTTTATAGGTAAAGGGGGAGGGAAGATGTGAGCCAGGAGGCTTGAACCCAAGAACTCCTGGTAGCAATGGGCTTTACGCACCACAAGCTACCAAGTGCGCTATGCACTTGTTTAAATAAGGATGGATTACCTGGGCTCATGTTGACAGCATACCTTATTGCCTTCTGGTGGTGTATCTGAAAACAGAAAAATATTTGTGGATTTTTGAGAAATGGGAACAGGGCCAATCAGATGTCCTTAGAAGGATGAAGTGATTAATTTCTTGTTCGATGTCAACAATACTAAAGTTTTCCTGTCCAAACCCCAAAAACCCTGAATTTCCTTCTTGGACTTTGATTTGCTAATAATGACTCCTAATGACCCATCCTGATACAACTTGGAGAAGGAAAAGAAGCCAACAGACTTATACTACTAGGACTAAACTCCCAACATGACTCAAAACAGAAACTTATCAAAAATGGTAAAAACTGTACCTGCTACCTACTATTTAAATAGTAGTTTGCAACTTACCATGAATAGATTTTATAGTAAATCTTGGTTCACTAAAAACAAGATTAGAAGGTGACATAGAGGATGATGTTTCACAGAGAATTAAAGTGGGATGGTTGAAATGGAGAGGTGCGTCCGGAGAGTTGTGCGACCGACATATTCCTTTAAAGCTTAAAGGAAAATTTTATAAGACTGTTGTACGACCGGCCATGATGTATGGGGCAGAATGTTGGGCAGTTAAAAAGCGTCATATTGATAAGCTTTGTGTAGCAGAGATGAGGACGTATAAGAGCGGACTTGGGAGTTGCTCCGAGTGAGTCGTTTAAGGTGGTATGGTCATATTCATCGGAGGCCTAGGGACGCTCTAGTAAGGAGGAGTGATATGATTCCAATTGAAGGAGCTAAAGAGCTCGAGGCAGACCTAAAATGACCATATGCGAAGTGGTGAGGAAGGACATGCATAGCCTAGGTCTTGTACCAAGTATGACCTCGGACAGAGCCTATTGGAGGGCAAGGATCCATGTTGCAAACCCCATTTAGCTGAGTTTCTCCTAACGTGCTGGGCTGTGCCTCTTTCCTCTTACTATCTTTCATCTTTCATTTTTCTATTTATTTCCTGCTGTTCATTTGTCTTTTTCTAATCTCTTTCCCCATCCCTCTTTTCCCATCTTTTCTTTCCCTTTTTTGGTTAGAACTCTGTTTTCCCTACTTTGTTAGGTTTGAATTCATATAGTCGACCCTATTAAGTTGGAATAAGGCTGAGTTTGTTGTTGTTGTTGTAGTTGTTGTAGTTGCTTGGCTCACTAAAAACAGTAAAATAGGAATTCATTAAGATTTATTAGTGGGAGGGAAGCAATAACATTTTGATAAGGTGCTAGCACATTATCTAAAAAAAAAGAAGGTTCTAGTGCAGTACATTGTATATCTCTTTTTCTTTCCCAGCTGATGCAGGAGCTGTTCCATGGGCCGGGCCGTACCCGTTTGAGAACCCAAACCAAGATGAACCGGGTCCCAGCCTTGTTTTGATTCAGTAGGATATTTAGGATTTATTTTATTGGGGAAATATATGTAAGCTTTTATTTTGGGTAGCTATTAGGGAAATTTCCAATTTGAGCTTTATTTAGTTTCTATTTTTATAAGTCTAAGTTTTAGGAAGAAATTAGGAGTCTTTATTTTCTGGGTTTTATAAATAGATGTGTTACCCAACAATAGAAGTAAATTTGAGAATGAAATTTGATTGAGTTGTTTATGGTGCTGGTTGGTACATAGTAATGGTCGTGTGACCTCTCTCTCCCCTCCTCTGAAATCTCTTCTTTACTTCTTCTCTCCCCTTTTTATTCCTGGTATTCTGTTATTTCTTCTTTCTTTTATGTTATTTTCTGCTACTACCGAACCAGCAAGATTGATAGAGATTGATCCATCTCTGTCATCCCTAAACCTTTCTGTCCCAAATTTGGTGTAGTACTGTAGTGGTATCTACCCTTAGGGCGACCCACAGTCTGGAATATTGGCCCCAAACCTTCCCCTGTAGTGGAGCATTCAACCTGAGATCAGATCTGATCTCTGCTCTATCACCCAGTTCTGACTTCAGAGGGTAAATTTCCTCTCGTCGCTCACTGTTTTAGATGAACTTCAGTTGCATTCAAGAAGGCTGTCCATGGTCTACCTCCCATTAAAATCTGAAGCAAAGAAGTATCGAACGAGCTCTCTACTTTGAGCTTCCGTTGGGTCTGCAACTCTTTTCCAAGGTTGAAGACAAAGTCCTTCCCCACAATTCCTTTTGTGCTTTTATTTTATTTACTCACTTTCCATAATTCTCCCTCTCTTCTCCAATAATTCTATCTTGTCCCTTACCTTAATGTTGCTTCCAAGTATGTCCTTGCACTATAAATCTAATTCCTCTTAGGTCCTATCTTCTTTACCTACCAATTTAACCCTTAAGAAATTCTGGTTATTACAAGATTGCCATTTCCCTTCTATTATTTGGACTTATGTTAATTGGGTGGGCCCATAAGCGATCCGAGTAGGGTTTTTGGACCCTGGATCCGCATCCCAGCTTACTGTACTTCTATCCTAACAGAGTCTTCATAAGTCTGAGACCTTTTTGAAGAAGCTATGCCTCAATATGTTATTCTATCCTACCAGAATCTCTATGTCTGTGAGACCTTGTTTTGAAGGAGCAATGTCTCAACATGTTATTTACAATTCAAATTTATTGGGTTTGCTCATTATCAATTTGGCTAATTGTGGAGATATTAGTTTTCTTCATTTCCTTATGTTCTTTCTGGACAGGAAATGAAAAAGAAAAAAATAATACCATAATATCCTACTGTTACAGATGAGTTTTTTCTTCATTTCTTAAGATTAATGAGTGCAAATTCTGAAACAGGATCTTCATGCAGTATCCGAGATTTTTATGGGACAGATTCGTCAACTTTTTGGTCTTAACTCAGGTAGTGTTCAGTTTGCTGGTTCAGGCATCACCAATGTTTTGGCCAGTCAAAGAGGCTTCACAGAATGGTAAGAAATCCATTCATTTGAAGTAAAGCATAGAAAGGAGAAACAGATGAAAACAAAATTAATTTACTTGTACTGCATTTACAACCTGTTCTTTTCTCATTCTATCACTTAAAAGGCCGTAACGTGACACTAGTCCTCCTTTGTGGTCCCTGTAATGCAGTGCTAATCCTGAACCAGTGAAATCCAGTGGGAGATCAGTTTGCAACAGGATTACACGAAAAAACTACAAATCTGATTTGAGAAGAAAACTAATAACAGAATACCAGTAGGTCTGATTTGGCCAATAATCAAGTCAAAGGGTCTGATTTTAGTGTAGAAGATCTCTCAAAGTGTGATCAAAATCTGATGGTCAAATTCACACTTGTGGAGTAATTCTACTTGGGACAGGACAAACTCAACAACTGCATTGGGGCTCTAAACAGAGATCAACTAAGTCTCTAATAACTGATTGAACAATAACAGAATATAGAAACAGAATCAGAAATCTAGGATTTTAGGATTTCAAATTCTAATTGAAAAGTTCAGGTTTTGAAACCGTCACAAGATTCAGAACTAATAGCAGAATAGAGAACTGAAATCAGAATTTAGAAATCAATTTTAAAACAAGAGATTTGGAGAAATTCAAGTTGAAGTAGGAAACTAGAATTCGATGGGAGATAGGATTTCTTTTTGGGTTTTTGAAACTAAAACTAAAATAGAGAAGATACAAAAGATATGATCAGGAATCACCACTTTATCTGTGGGGCTGCAATAACCACCAATACCCAACATTGGAATCACCACCAAGAGTTCCTAGCATCACCACCAGGGAACTTTCTGAATCACCACATAACCAAAGGCAACAAGCCAAATTCATTACTCAAATTCGTGTCCAAGGGTATAGCCCCTTACAAACTTAAATAGAAGACTCGAAAACATACTCAAAATAAAAAAAAGGAAAGGCCTAAACCAATCCTTAATTGATGGTAACATAAACTGACAAGGAAACTGAAATTATAAAAGAAACTGACCCAAACGGGGACTCTAACTACACTAATGAAGTAATTCTCGTATTCCTACCTTCTACCCATATATTAGTCCCATTATAGTGTCCTATTACAAAGAAAACCCATTAGACCAAAGGCCTAACATGCATAGAACCCAACCCAAGGCTTATTTTCACAAAAATAATTAAATAAGCCATCTGTGATTATCTGCATCAAGGAGGGGTGATTGTTGTCAGTCCTTACCTTTGGCTCTTTATGTACAAAGTGGCTGCCCTTGGACTTGACTGTGTGTCTTCATGCTGGCAACCCAAGCTTTTACCTCTGCACCAAGAAACAGCCCTTTTTTCTCATTTTATCGCATAAGTTGAAATATTTATTCACAGTATCATCATGTTTCCTGATTTAGAAGTTGGAGAGACTAAGGGTTCAAAGATCAGACCAGGATGGTTTGGTCTCAGGAAACACGAATCAGGATCTCATGGAACGAGGTCTCGCCGAGATCTCGGTAATATCTTGTTTTTGAAGATCCGAGACGAGGCCTATACGAAATAAAAAAAGACATCGACTCAATCAAAATTTTGTGTCTCGGTCGAGATCTCAGTTCGACGAAAACCAGACCAAACCCAGTTATAAAAGGGTCTTATCTCAACCGAGATCAGTCGAGATTTCGATAGGTTTCAGTCATCTCAGTGGGAAAAACTGTGTACTTCCAAAAATTGCTCTCTCTTCCCATTCTTTGATGGAAGTTCGCCAGATTACTCCAAGAAACTCGTGGAAACGTCGATCTACAACAAGATTCAAGTGATTTGGAGAAGATTGAAGTATTTTACATTTTTAAATTCCTAATGCTTATTTAAGTTGTTTTACATTAATTGTATGTTTTCTACTACTAAATTATTTGTAGAATAGGGGCCTATTAGAGACCTTGTATGTCGTAGCCTACCAACATAGGCTCCGAAGTCAAACTCCTATTTGGACTTTGATTTTTCAAACTCTGATAGTGTCATTATATTTAAATGGCCCAAAGTAGGTTGTATACCAAGTTTCATGACCTAATTAGGTAAAAAAAACCACCGAAACCAAGCAACGAGTTCAACCCAAAAAAATGCACCAACTCGCCGAGATCTCGGCCCAACTCAGTTTTCTGCCTGGCCGAAACCAGGTCCAAAACCGAGACCTTGAACCATGGGATCAGTATGTAATTGGATTATTCAGACATGGGATTGGCTGATCAGTCCTGGCCAGTACCAGTCTCTAAAACCATGATGGGAAACTGCATTTTTGCTACAAGAATAATTATGCTTGAAGAGCATAATGTAGCATCAAGCTTGGTGCCTTAAGATGGTTTTGTGCAACTGAATTGTAGTTTTCCCCTTCAAAGAGAAGCTGGGAGAGGAGTTCAAGTTATGGATCTATATCACCATTTAGTTGCATATCACCAAATCTGACTTATTTACACTGTTTTTTAATTTCTATATTCCTATAAATGACTCTTTGTAACTTTTAATCACATGAAGAAAGTGGAGACTTGGTTTAAACCCCGCAGTGGCCTTGCGCAACCTTTTTTAGGAAGTGGAGGCTTGGGTTTGTTAAATTGCAAACTACAAGAAGAGAAGACTGCCTTATCCCTAAGGAAGCCATTTACCAACAGCTGTATTTAGTCTATTGAAATCCATTGAAAATTTTCTTATTAATATCCTTAATTGGTTGATGCCAATATTTTTGTGCATCAAAGATCAGTGATGAATATTTTTAAGTTAATTGTGTACTAAAGCTTGCAAGAGAAATACTTTAGTTAGAAGGTTTGGTTATTCCAATAGTAATATTATTCATCCATTGACATTTGTTCTGTTCTAAGGTCCTGAAAGTTGAAGGAGTCATATGTTCTGGGTTCATGTGATATCAGCTTGAAGTTACTTCTACTGTGTTCTTAATGGTTTTCACTTTGTAGGGAATTGGATGCGTTGTCGCGGCGCCACACATGTTTTAATCTTCTCTCATGTGCCACAACCCTTGGATCTCTATCCAGATTGGTATGTTCTTCAGAATTTCTCCTCTAGGATTAAGCAATAATAACTTTAAATTCTCATTTCATGGCCGATTCTCTACTATGACAAGAATTAATAGTGCAGGTTCAATCGCTTCCGAGGATGATTATAATGGATGAAATTGGCAAACAGGTATGGTGGAGATCCGATTTTTCTTGCATTGACCACCTATATAGCTATTTCTGATGAAATTTATTGCTGCGTAAAACAACTATGCAGCAAAGCAAGTATTCATTTTTTCCAATTACCACAGTTTTAGGGCTTGCTTATATTTGTTTTTCCAATTTTTAACCCCTTATTTAACTCCCCCCCCCCCCCCCCCCTCCCTCTCTCTCTCTTAAAATATCATAAGCTGCAATAGAGCATACACCATACATTTTTGTTTCTTTTATTTAAACCAAAAATGGAGCCAGTCTATGTCAAAATCTGGCCAAGGTGTTAGGTTAGGCCTTGGAAACCAATGTGAGGGCCAAGCTGTAAAAAACAAGGTGAGTGGAGGCATTACCCATGCTGAAGGGCCTTCGGGCTTAAGCAAGACCTTGACAACTCTGCTAGAGACTTTTCGGATCTATCCTGCCTCAAACATAATAGCACAGGTAGAAGTATAAACATCTGAGTTGGCGGGTGTCGCTGTAGTCGATCATCTAGGTTGGATCATTAAATAGCCCCATTCCTCTACATGTGCCCCACATGTCCAGTGTAACTGAAACTGTAATATCAGTCATCTATGGATTGAAAAAGGGTGGGAGGGAGAGTCGCTGTCTGTCTTCACCTTAAAATGTATTTTATCAGTGTAGTTTGCACCTTTGTGTCCTTCACACTTAAAAATCCCAAACACCTTTTCTCATGGTCCATGCTCCATATTCCCCCTTCTATTGAAACGTTCTTGGATTTTTACCATCCCAAACCCCCCCCCTTTTCTTGTCTTCCAATTGTGATTATTGAAATGGCTTCTCCCTATAGTTAGATAAATTTTTGTGGATCTAAATTATATGACCTAACTTCGACCAGTAATGTCATAGCTGTCCAGTTTTGGATTTGTTATTTTGCTATGGACTTTGTTCATAGAGATATTCCAATTGTGATCTTGGTTATGGATGCTCTGCTCTTTATTTGACACTATATTTGTAATTTCCTTACTTGAAGATTTTTTAGGCTTCTACTTCACCCAAGCGCTAATAATTAGTGGTGTTTTGATTCTGTTGATGTCTGCTTGGACAGGTCAAGTATTCACTTGAGGCAGCAGGTTTGGCTCAAAGCAATTCCTCTCTTGGAATCTATGATGCTTCAGCTGGTACTTTTCTTGCTGACAAGACTTTGAATTTGTATTTTTACTGTCGCTCAAACTGCACTTTTGATTCTACTTTTCTCAGTCAAGCCAAGGTGAATCTATGGCTAATATCTTCTCTTTTCTGAGTTTAGTGTCCTCGAGGCAAGCAAGGACTCTGGCAGAGGATGCATTCTTCCACCCATCTATCATGTCTATCAGCTACTACTCTTTTGAGCATTTCTTTGCTATCTACACGGTTAGTTATGCACCTAAGACAAGTTTGTGCTGCCCAAATGTTCTTCTTTATGAACTTATTGAATATTTGAAGTAAGTTCTGGGTAGACCATAGAATGAGCAATCTACCAATTGCATCTTGATGTGTGATGCAGAGGTGGGACCACCATTGATGGATCATCCCACCTAAAAGCTTATACTGGTTATGCAACCATAAAGGTGAAACATATGCTCTCATATTCTTCTTAATGGTCAGAGATATGCTTGTTTGCATTGGGAATGTAAATTTTTGTCACATATTGCACTCCCAGCATACTCATTTAGTTCTCAAATTCTTGCCGAAAATAATAATTTCCAGTACAGTTTCAATATTCTGAAAATATTCATATAAATGTAAATAACGCACAATTTAGCTACACTGGAGTATATGAATTCAACACTATATATTAGTTGAGTGATTTCTTTCATGGGAATGCGCACGCCTACGGTTCTATATAGTGTGGGATACTTATTCTTATCCAACTATAGTGTGAGGGGTTCCCACAATGAGAGCCGAAAACAACTCATTTGTTCAAAAGAGTAAATTTTGGCCTAATTACTTTGTTAGAAGTATGTCTGGCATGGGAATTTTAAAATATAAATGCAGCTTAATGTACACATTGTATGGTGATGGAGATTTTACTAAGAAATATATGAAAAATACAGAGAAAAGCTGCCAGTTCAGGACTAAGGGATGCCAAAATTTCCTTCAGTGAAGGTGACATAGAGGATGATGTTTCACAGAGAATTAAAGTGGGATGGATGAAGTGGAGAGGTGCGTCAGGATTTAGGAGTGCTGTGTGACCGACGTATTACTTTAAAACTTAAAGGAAAGTTCTATAGGACTGTTATTCGACCGGCCATGATGTATGGGGCAGAATGCTGGGGAGTTAAGAAGTGTCATATTGATAAGCTTTGTGTAGCACAGATGAGGTGTTAAGATGGATGTGTGGAAAGACAAGGAAGGATAAAGTATGGAATGAACATATAAGATCGAACTTGGGAGTTACCTTGATCAATGACAAGCTCCGAGAGAGTCGTTTAAGGTGGTGTGGTCATATTCAATGGAGGTCTAGGGACGCCCCAGCAAGGAGGAGTGATATGATTCCAATTGAAGGAGCTAAAAGAGCTAGGGACAGACCTAAAATGACCATAGGAGAAGTGTGGTGTGCGAATCAACAAATCCCTGATCTCCTTCCATCACCAACTACTAATCCTTGGCCGTGGCATCTTCTTCAAGACCTGCTGTATATCAGCTCTGTAGGCCAGGACTTGGACTTAAAGTTTTACAAGTTAGGGAATCCTTTCTGTTATGCAATTGCATCTAATCTGGCCATAAAAGCCTTGAACTCAAACACTTTTGTATTTTCCTCTTGTTAGTGTGTTTTTCTTGGGTTCTCATCAAAAAAAAAAAAAAAAAAAAAGGTGGTGAGGAAGGACATGCATAGTCTAAGTCTTGTACTAAGTATGACCTTGGACAGAGCCGATT
This sequence comes from Telopea speciosissima, assembly GCF_018873765.1. Classification (NCBI taxonomy): domain Eukaryota; kingdom Viridiplantae; phylum Streptophyta; class Magnoliopsida; order Proteales; family Proteaceae; genus Telopea; species Telopea speciosissima. Next base: position 71,198,028 of record NC_057918.1, on the reverse strand, counting down.
GGAGGGCAAAGATCCATGTCGCATACCCCATTTATCTGGGAATCTCCTGACGTGCTGGGATGTGCCTCTTTCCTCTTCCATCTTTCATTTTCTCTATTTATTTTCCATCTTTCGTTTGTCCTTTTTTCTTTTTTCATTTCCCATCTTTGTTTCCCTTTTTGGTTAGAACTCTGTTTTCCCTACTTTGTTTTATTTGGATCCATGTAGCCAACCCCATTAAGTTGGGACATGGCTGAGTTTGTTGTTGTTGTGTAGCCCCCATCAACATAGATCCCTGTATAGGGGGAAGAAACCCTTGGTGCTTGAATATCCTTTTGTTCCAGTCCTTCAAAATGTGAAATGCCCCAGCTACTACTGCTCTATTTGTATTTATGGTGCAATTGATAATATTTTTCCATTTCATGTGTTAAATTATAGCTGGATAAATCCTTTCATCTAGAAAATGGTAATATTCTTGAATTCCTATAATTGTTGTTTATCAGTTACTGAATGCTTCTATGGGTACTAATCATTATCCAAATCTGCAATTTAAGGTCAATTGATAGATCTATCTAGCTGTCCCTAATTAACTAATTTGACTGAAATTTTTCTCAATAATTTTGATTTAGATAAACAGCCTACGAGTTGGACCATTTACATACAAGTCTGCCTAAAGGGCTGCAAACAATGTTTCTAGATTTGTCTATGGCCTGAACACAGATCATTTCAATACTTTGGTGTGGCTGATTTCAATTTTTTGCATAGTTCTCATACTCATTTTCCTTTGGGAACTGGACAGCCTTTCTTTCTGCCAGTTTCGTTGCATGTGGTTCTTGCTGCTATCAAAGAATGGAAAAGATTCAAGCAAGAGCGAGCGAAGTACTTGGAATGGAAAGCAAATGCAGGAGAGTCCTAAGTTGGTGTGCAGCAAGTCTCCATTGATGACTTTAAAAGAACGCAAAGGATCGACTGAGATGAGGGGTTCGATTCCTCAAAAGTATTGTAGCAACTACAGAAGCAGAAAGCTGTTACATGGTTGCAAAGGACCTTGGGTTTCCCTGGTTATGGTGAATGGAGAAAGTTGTGTTTGGTTCCATGACTTGTTTGCTGAGTGGTTCTTGAATTGTAAAGCACGAGCTAATGTTGTATTTAAATTTTTCTTTTTTGTGAGTGAATTGCTGGGACCTTAAATAGGTTGACTTGCTGAGATGAGTCTATTAATTTTCTTTTTTTTGGTTAGAAGATTATCTTCTAATTTTTATTTTTCATGTGAAATATTCAGTTGTTAACAAAACAGTTCTAAGAATAATGTGTGGATAATTAATTATCATCCCAAGCACATCTATTTATAATCATAATAAAACAGAGATCATGGTTGCATGAGCAATGTGGGACTAAATCACATACAAGAGAACTATAATAAAAAGGGGAAAGTCTAGAATATCCCTACGGTATTTTGGTCCATATAATCCAACATTTCCCTTCAAGTTAGAGCATATATATCATGCATGTCCAACTTGACTAAGATAAGAAGAAACATTTTGCCACTTAGTCCCTTAGTGAATACATCAGCCAGTTGATTAGTAGACTTCACAAAGAGAACACAAATGAGTTCGGTTTTAAGTTTTTTCTTGATGAAATGTCGGTCAACCTCTACATGCTTAATACAATCATGCTGGACAGGGTTATGAGCAATACTAATGACGATTTTATTATCACAATAAAGCATCATGGGAAGATGGACAATAATACCAATATCCTGCAACAATCCTCTAATTTATAGAAGTTTTCAAATTCCTTGTGCCATTGCACAAAATTCGGCTTCAGCATTGGACCTTATCACAACATTCTGCTTTTATCATTCCAAGTCTATACTAGTGATACAAGGAAAGCTTTGGAAAATTGCAAGAGGATTTCTTTGACTAACAAAGTAAAACCAGCTTGGTTGTGGAGCAAAATCTAGGTGAGTGATGATTTCCTGGAAGGCAATGTCACAGCACTTTTTATTAGCACATCGGTACATTCCAGGGAACCCCTGATTTAAGGGGTTTATACTTAATCTTGTAAGTACAGTAAACAGAAACAACGATAAGAGTTGCTCACTGCTCCATGGCAACACAGAACAGTGGATCCCTGGATCATTAACTCCTTAACATAGGGGATGGGAATTGAAAAATAGAAATTATTTTTCCATGCTTTGTGATTAGATTGTAAAGCTCGACAAGCTCACAGAATTTGTTAAACTTTGGATTTTCCTTTGCTGTATTGAACATTAGTAGATTGGCCAGTAATGATATTCCTATGCACTTGAATTTTGCAGAGCGCATCTATTTCATTTGATGAGATAGGTCAGGTGCATATCCTATTCAACTGACCAATGGGGCTAGCTGATCCTTGAATCCTTGATTTATTTATTTATTTGTGTTTTCATTTTTAGGTAACGATGGAAGAAATCCCTGTGATTTTGATGATACAGGCAAGACAACCATCGTTGATTGCCTCATTTGTGGACCATTCCCTTGCTCTTCCGCATTGAATTTTAACATTTATAATGGCGAACTGTGCTCAGGGGCACCATGCCTTGAGCTTGCAAATTAGGTTCTTTTTACACTCTATTGTATTTAATCAATATTCCTTCTTATCAGAACTTTTTCCCCTTTGAGAGGAAACATGGTCCGGCTTGGTTTGCCCGCAAGGGAAATTAAAGGGAAGGGAAATATGCTCTTTTGCTCTACCTTTCCCTTTAATTTCCCTTAAAACCAAACGGAGCCTGAGGGGGAATTGGACAGATGGTTAATTTATATAACTAAACCTCTTAAAGCATCTCCCACTTCCTTTATCCTCATCAAACAATTTGACACGTCTTAATGATTCCGACATCAACTATTTTGTTTCTTCCCCACAACTTTCAAGCTAACTAATATTTGGCACTTCTCATGAGGCATCTTATAATAGAAGGCTCCATAGAGGAAAGGAAAATTGTACTGTGAAATAACATTTCTCATTGTTAGTTCATGTAAGATTTTTCTTAAGGTAAAAATAAAATAGTCATCCATGCCAAGCCATTAGATGCACAGGAGGGGTCACCTCAAGAATCGAATCGTATAAAGAGGGCCCACATGGTCAGGAAGTAGAGAGAATGTCAGGGAAAAAAATGTGAAAAGACATTTACTATCAATAGTATGTACATTTTTTCAATTGCCCGGCGAGCAGCCTCACACAAGTAGGGGAAAAACGACCACCCTACCCCTCCCGGGCATGCTCGAGTAGTGGTAGGGCAGTCATTTCACCCCTGCCTATGTGACGCTGCACATCGGCCACAAGGGCAGGCGGCAGTAGAGGATCACGATCCATACATTTTTATATCAAAATAAACACGTCCTACGTATCCACAATTTTTTAACCAGAAAAAAAAATCCATAATTCAACTCTGATCCCGAGGAAGTTGAACCTCTAGTCTCATTGAATCCACAAAAGAAGCCATCTCATTCGTTCAATGAGTCTACTAAAATTTAATGACCCTAGATACAATCTGTTGCTTACTTGTTTTGCTGATTATAGGAGGCTCAACTAAGTGATTGTTTTGGACCTACAAAACAAGTGGGATGATTTATAGATGATATGGCCTCCAGTGTCCAGATTAAGCTAGGTTGAGGCTCAACCAAGTGTAGTAACTTGGATGATATGGCCCCCCATCCACCACTTCCCTCACTGGCCAAGAGAAATATCAAATATGGCCAAACAAAAGGAGAGATCCATAAAATAAATTTCAAGTTCAAACTTCAAAGAGGAGAGAGATGGGAGGATAGTAAAGGGTGTTTATGGGACTAGAGGGAGGGGAAGGGTGCTTCTCTATTAATAATACATAAAAAGATTGAAAAGTTAAACCATACTTTGGGTAAGGGAGACAGAAAGGTACTGAACAAGATCTTGGATTAGAAAGGATCAAAAACTTAATTCAGAGATGCCAATAAATTCGTTAAACTACACATCTTCCCTCAGGCCCAAAATATTGATTCCATATTGGTTTGACACCACTGCAACTCCATCCTGTTGAAACCATTTTCAGCAATACAACTAAATAATTAATCGAAAGAGGATACATGATGCACCTCGTACCAAACTCTTGTAATTGTTCAATGTTGTACGAAGATAGCTCGTATCCAGATTCCAGAGTGAACGGAAAACCACTCCACCCCCAATTTCAGGCTCTGGAATCCAATGCCAAAAGAATCTTCTTCCTAGGACCCTGAGATCACAGAAGTGAACCAAAAAAGTTTTCTGTAAAAGGTTATGCAAAATCAAAATGTCACAAGGGTACAAACCCTCAGTTTGATGACACAGTAAGGACAGATAAAACCTGCATTGAGAAAATGAGTTAGAAAAGGATTATGTCCAGCCGTGGCGGGAGCTGGAGCGTCCAGCCCCAGTAAACGACAGCAAAAACAGGGGTGGGATGGTCATTTCACAGGTGGATCCCACCTGGGCCCCACATGTGCAATGACCACCCCACCCCTGTTTTTGCTGTTGTTTAGCGGCGCTGTACCGTCCAACTCCCGCCACGGCTGGACAGGAGGAGCCAGGTCCAAATGAGTTTACCTCTCTACCAGCCAAAAAAGAAGAGTTAATGAGCTTATCAAAGATGGAACTCAAGGAATACAACCTTAACCTCTTGCATAAAAAGAGGAGATGTTCCCAAGAGATTAAACTGTTTCTAGGTGTGAAGATGCAAGAGATACAAATGTTTACCTAGTAAGATCATTCTGGGTATATTCATAGCCAGGCAACATACCATCCAATCTTAAAGCAGGGATAATTAAATAAGAGCTGTGCTACCATTTTGATAGGGCAAGAACTAGTAGTAGAATAAATGAACAGAACAAATTTTGATACTTATATCAGTGTACCAGGAAAACTGAAACAATCTTCATGGCAGCTGAAATTCTTACTGAGCTTACCATTGGAATCCCCAATGCCTTGAGATCCTCATCAGTCATGTGCATCAGAGCAGTCATGTCAACCTGCCAGAAGAAATACAAGACATTAAACTAAATACACAACTCCAAAACAGGGATCAACACAGAAGAAGGTAAAGTAAAAGTACGTACTTCTTCGGCCTGAAAAATGATCTGATATTTTTCAAGACCAAGAGACTGCAAAAACCCTTCCATTGATTTTTCATCCTGCACAGTTAGGCACATGATTCAAAAGGATCCTAAATTAAAGGTGGTGTCATATAAATTGATTCCTGTTAGCAAAATCCCAACATACAAAATGTACTTGGAAAATGAAAGAATAGAAAAAAAGTTCAAATTTATAATACCAAAAAAAAAAAAAAAACAGTTCTGAGGTATACTTTATGGTCAATTAATTCATAACAGAACATTTGTCACTGAGTGATTCTAGGAGTACATGATTCAAAATAATCAACCCACACCAAAAAGTGATTCCCCATCAAGTCCCAACTTTTGCTTTACACTCACAGAGCATGCATAGAATTGCAAAATATGATTTTTCAAACTCAATGGAAGATATTCACTTCTTTAAATATTAACAAAGAAAGATGAGGCAAAACGTTTTCTGTGCAGTCTGGAGATACTCTAGTCAAGTCGACCTAGAGAAACTGTCCCCATTAAGACAAAAATAAAGAGAGAAAAAAATAAATAAATAAAAAGAAAACTTGTTTCTACCCATTTCCTCTTGCTGTGATTAACGATGCTTGTCAGCTACATAAACATGAAATACTGATAGACAATCAAGCACGTCGTTTGCAGAGAAAGTCAAATCAATCAAATAAAGGTACCCGTTATGACCTAAATGGAAAAGATAAGTCACTAATAAATAAAAAACCCAAAGGACCAACCATCATTGCATTAAAAAAAAAGCATTAAAATAGTAGCTATTAACAAATAAAATACTGAAGTTTCCACAATTATCTCACAGGAACTTTCCCATACAAACTGTTCATTCATCTAACATGCAACAGCACTATAAGCCTAGTTTATTTATAGGGAGCTGTCCAGTGACATGGGATTGTTACAATGAATATAGGGTATCAGCAGATGGATCTGGAATGCCAATAATCTGCCATGCGCCTCATATCCTCCGATCGGAACCACGATTCAGCAGATCGTATTTCAACATGATAATGTAGTCCTAGATTGGTAGAGGACCAACTAGGAGCAAGTAAATCAGGATATGTTATGAACAGGTGAATCGGCTAAGTAAAAATAGGGTTTTCGGTGAAATTTGGGTTAAGGTTTGATTTTAGGGTTAGGTTAGGTATGTGTAGGGAAGTCTAACAGTGAAGGTCCTCAGATGTTTTAATGGATGGAAGTATGCTGATTTGAATTAACAGCAATTTAGGGTTAAATGGGGGGATGGGTCTAGGGTTTAGAATGAGGGGATGGGTTTAGGGTTAGGATCGTGTGCTAATGGGGTGTGAATGAGGTTCGGTCAGATTATGAAAGGGTTCTGATGGCTGGAATAAACTTAGGGTTTTGGGGTTTTGCGATTTTGTGGGGGATGATGGAATCTAGGGTTTGAAGGGGAGTTTGGGGACCAAACTCAAATCGAGTTTCCCAATTGGGGAGGGGAAAGTTCGATCCAAATTTGGGGCAGAACTGATGGTTAAATTAGTATATGCAGGTGTTGGGGCTTTGGGTTTTGAATTTGAACTGGGGGAGTTAGGGTTCGGGGCTGTAGAGGGTTAGGAGAAGAAGTGGGGGGATGGGGATGCTTCCAAACTTACTTTTAGTTGCTGGAAGTATGAGGCAGTAGCTTGTAGTTGCAGTAGATCTTGGACTGAAACTTGAAAGAAAACTTGTAGAAGAACCACCCAAGCTTCACACCGCAAGGTGTCGATTGGATCAAACACCAATCCCATCCTCTGTTAGCAAATGCGTTTAAAACTCCGTTTTTAATGTGTTCCCATTTTTTACCTTTTTAAACACGTTTTGCCGTATGTTTCCCAAAGATACAAGAAAAAAGGGCAAACGGCAAGTATTCTTGTTTTAAACACGTTTAAAACATGTTTAAAACATGTTCCCCTTTTTGTTGGAGTTTTTTTAAAACTTTGGACTTAAGTGACCATATCCCTCTCTCCAGAACTCCAATCGGCCTGATTCTTTCACCAACATAAAGATGACTCGAAGGGCTACATTTTTCATGATATCACCTTCAACTCAAGGTCACTGCACGGATACCGAAATTAGAAGCATGTATTTCAAATAAAAATTCCTCAATTTATATGAGAATAGTGCCGTTTTTTTTTATTCATTTTTTTTTTTATAAATATAAACGTTTAAAACCCGTATCGTCTGTTTTCGCTTTTTACCGTTCTTTGTTTTTTGACTGTTTTATTTGACGGTCCGTTTGCAGTTTTTTACCATTTAAACCATGTACCATAAGACTCCGTTTTTTTCTGTTCTCGCTTTTGCTAACTATGATCCCACCAGCTTTGATCATACACACAACAAACCTTCACAATGGAAGAGAAGTTGCAGCAGCTTGCAAGTAGTTTTTAATTTTCAAAGTGGAGAGTGAGGTGCTCCACGATTTCTATTGCTTAAATAATGGCCCAAAGGCCTTTCTCCTATTCAGACTAGGAATATGAACACTCATAGCCGGCTACACTATTCCACCTCCCTTTCTATATTCGTGGGAGGGTGGACCCAAAAGAAAAAATAAAATACATTAAATAAAAGTGGTGACTTAAGTCACTTAAATTGAACCACTGGTTCAACCAGGTTGGCCGGTTCAATTTAAAAACATAAAACACTTAAAAAAAACTAAGTATGGAATTAGTACTACTACTTCTACATGGGCAGCAGCTTTTTGTTCCTCTTCTTCTTGCGGATGTAGTGCTTCGGCTCAGCATCACATGAGCAGATGATTATCCCCAGCATGATCTACAGTTTTATTTTTATGCCGTATTGAACTTTTTACGGACTGTCAAATAAATAAATAAAAAAAAAGATCCTGGTCGATCATGCTTCATTAAACTTCGTACCCTATATGAAGTGAGATTAATTTTAATATGTGACTGGCCCCAATAAATAAGGGTGTCTTCAAGATTTACAGACACAGCTTGTATATCCTTGTATACCATTTGCCTTTCTGACAATAAAAGTTTGTTACTTCATCAAATAAATAAATGATCGTGATCACATGATCACACTGATTTTCTTCATAGACAATGTTTACACTGTGATGCATCAAATGGTGAGTCTTGATCTCGTAATCAAGATTCACAGCAAATAGAAAATTTTTGATGCTCCAAACTGCCCTACAAGTCCTGTGACACAGGACCAAGATTTTAAGTATTTATAATTATGCCATGAAAGATGAAGTTTCCTCATAATAATTCAGAGTAGTTAATCCCCGATGAAGTCCAGATTTTCTAATAAACTAATAATCAATAACAGAAGCAACAAAAAAGCCAAAGGAATTTATAGCTTGAATACCACATCTTGGAAAACTCTGTTTATACCTTCAGTTGTTTTTATTCACCATCCTAACAAGGAAGTTTACACAATTGAGAAACCTGATTTTGAACCTTTTTACAGATGATTTTGCTCTTAGGCTGTTGAACTAACTTGATCTACAAAATTTGAGGATCTCTACAAGAAGCACTCCCAGAACAAGGCGGACCTCAGCGCAACGTTAAGGTTGTTCCATGGCGACCTAGTGGTCGAGGGTTTGAGTCGGGAAACAGCCTCTCCACAAAGCAGGGGTAAGGCTGCATACGTTATGACCCTTCCCCAGATGCAGTGGTGTGAGCCTCGTGCACTGGGTAGGCCCCTTTACAAGAAGCACTCCCAGAACATATATCAAAAGCAGACTTTTAATGTCTCATTCGAAAAAACAAAGAGACTTAAGAGTAACACTCTCCATATAATCAAATAAAAATTATTACCATCTCCAACACTGATGTTGACAAATATTGCATCAATTTATCCATGGAAAAGTATATGTAAAATAAAATCATGATCTTTTTGTAATTGGCTATATTACCTAGTTTTATATTAGGGAGAAACACAGGTCCTGTGAAGTAGAATGGTCTAGGGCTTAAGGAATAGGAACCCACCACTAGATCAGTCCCAACCAGAGATTGCCTAGGTTAAAAATCAACTGATAGTGTGATCATCACCATCTATAAACTGGACAACTAGAAAAAACATATCCAGTAAAGCTGCAAAAAAAACTACAAATCAGAGTTGAAAATCATCATACCAGGCTGATCAGGCTCAGGTAATCAGTGAGGTGGGACCTACTAGTGGAAAATCCTAATCCTCTGAACACGATACGCATGCAAATTATGGATTTCCACCTGTTAAATTGCATATGCAAAAAATATAGTTTTCTTATTTCGAGAACTTATCATATTATATATAATTATATTTACACCATGTAATATTATGATACATACCATACAACGCCTTACAGCACAGAAACCAAAAAAAGGGAAACAGGGGAAGAATAAATAGGATATATTTAGAAAATGTTTCTAATCTTTGAGATAATAAAAGAATATCATATCCAATTCTTTTTAGGAGTTTAAGAAAATCCAGTTATACCTAAATCCAGTACTAGAGATATCTCTATTGCTAAATTTTACACTTTACGGAACAGGTGTGAAGATGAGAGTGGAAAAGAACATGATAAGAGAAAAAAAATTGTCTCTGCTACCTTTTGTTGAGTCTTTTTCCTTGAAGAAGTTGAAGGGGGAGCTTTTTTGGTTTCTGGTGCTGGGGCTTCAACTGCAACACTTTTTCTAGCAGGTTTAGCAACCTCTGTTGCTGGTTTTGACTTTTGGGGATCAGTGTTTGGTGGTTGTGATTGCATTGTGCCAGACAGCTTTTCACGTAGATCCCGGACACCACCTGCTAGAGTACCCTTTCCACTTTGATATACTTGCAATGAGTTCTTCTTTTGGAGCTTCAACCGAAGATCTCTGGCATCAACTTTGCGGTCTTAACATTCCATCAGTACACAGTCAAACATCAAATTTAACGTCGTGAGAAGAAAATTTGAAGTAGAAAATTCAGTCAAAAGTAACAGGAACACAAATAATTCATACTTGCGACACGGGGTTCATTATCATCCTTGAAGAGATCATGTTCCCACTTGTCATCATTTTGCCTCTGCCTGCAAAATATAATGTGTAAAAAAAATTCATGATGTAATCTCCTGAACTCTTTCTTTAAATTCAGTAAACCAAACATGCCCTAATCACTCTGCCCACCACATTCCAGTCCTATCTTTTTCAGAAAATCAGGATTCTCGGCTAAAAGATGGGTATGGAAATTATACATCAGGTTCACACAACTAAAGACAACACAGATACTATGTCTCCAGATACATCATACACCCATGATTTACTTCATAAGTAACCTTGTATATGGACAGCCTTGGGAACTCAGATTTATAGGGATGATCTAAAGGGGAAAGTTGTGGCCTTTGGAAGGGCCAAAAAGAAAAAGAAAAAAGTGTTTTGAGGAAAAAAAATAGGGTATGTAGTACAGTTTACTTACGATGGAGTTTTGAATTGGAGAAGACAGTTTAGGCTCAGAGTTCCAGAAGTACAGGATTAGTAGATAAATAGAATAACAGATAAGAAATAATTCAGAAATTCAGAGAGCAAAAAGAAAATCTGAGAATCATCAAAACTAGAATTGCCATATTTTGATGTCAAATGGGAAAAAATAGTTGAACTAAAGGTGGCATCTGAAGTTGCCACACCTACTGTGTTGGACTTTTAGAAGGAAGTTGGTTTGTTAGATCCATGGCCAACAAGGATCTGCACTGCTGAACCTATGATATTCCAAATATATACATTTTTAATGGAAACTACGAAACCTAAGCCTCAAATGAGGTCCCAAGATACACATTTACTGCCATTAATTTGAACACCATGTCCTTCCTATATCAGGGTAAGATAGGATGAAACCATGATAGGACAACCCCCCCCCCTCCTTGAATAAAAAGTATTCTATTTATCCCAAAAATGAATATTTTTAACCATCTTCTATTCTGAACAGTCACTGATTTTATTAAGGTGATAAGGAAAGGACCCCAATCCCAAAAGCCAGTAATCCTACAATTCTGCATAGAAAAAGCATCATGGGGAGTCGTCCAGCTGGCTCTTCACTCTCCTACAACTGCATCTGGCCAGAAACCATTACCATGCTCTTAAGAATAGGGACCTATAGTATATACCACATGGCAGAGGGATAATATCCCTGTTGTGTGTTTTCTTAAAACGTTCACTAATAAACTCTCACTGCTTGCCAGGATTCTCCAAAACATTCACGTTTCATAGTCCATAAATCCCAATCACAAAGCAACAAGAGAAAGTGGAGATTAGATGGAAGTTTGAACTCCAAGAATGAATCATATTTCCACCACTGAAACCTATAAAGATTCAAACCTAAAATCCATGCCTGTACCCTAATGTTACCCATCCCAAACATTCTAGCTAACTAAACTTTTAGGATGCTCTTTAGTGCATGAAGATCCTTGTAGCCATAGGTTTTAAAAACCAGACACCACTAAGCGGTCAAACTAGGTTTTTCGAAATTGACAACCTTTTGGTTTCTGGTTTCCCCATCAGATTCCTGCTTTAAATTTTTTTTTTTAAATGTCACACCCAAAATAGAAACCAAAACATGCCCCCCTTATGGTTTGATGTCAGGTTCAGTTTTTAAACTATGTTTGTATAATTTTCATAAATTATTAAAAGTTCCCTATCTTTTATATAAGAAATTGAATTTATGGAATAGAGAGAGAGCCATTCCTTCAGCCCCTTTGGAGTACACTAGCCTTTTTTCCAACCAAAGTGTTTTGTTATACATATGGCCTTGGCATTCCATCCAAAGTGTTTTTTTCTACACTAGCCTTTTTTCCAGCCGAAGTGTTTTTCTACATATGGCCTTGTCATTCCATCCACCCTGCCTCTCAGTTACAAGGTAAGCTCTTATGGGGATGAACACTTTGGTCAGTATTGGAGAATATGAGAGGGGGGGGGGGGCAACAATATCTTCAGAAGTTAACTCAGTTCCTTGGACATGATTGAGACAATTTTTTGAGGACAATATTATGTGCACAGTCGACATGTTTGTGATTTACTTGAAATTGACATCCTAAAAAAATTGGGGGATGCAATTCCAGAATCTATGTGTTTCAATATTGTGACCAACCCTCACACATCTCAATTTCAATTTAACAATGTTCATCTGGAATTGGAGGAGCTTTTAGGGACCATGAGGGGGTATAGTATCAACTCCTGCTGGCCTATTGGAACAGCAGATTCACCTAAAGCTGAGCTGAGAAGCCTTATTTTTTGTGCCCACTTCGCCTCTTAAGCTATTCCACTTACAGATGTAAGGCGATTCTCATAAGTATAAGATGGGTGCCCTCTAGACAGGATCCCACAAATCAAACAAGAGGTGCTGGAGACCAAGATCTAAATCTAATAACTCCTAAGCTGAATGACCTCACTGAGATTGGTTTTGATGGGCGAGCAATATAGGGAGAACCCTATCTTGTCATGTAGTTTGTCTCCCTTTTATCTTACAAGGTTTGGTATTTACCTTACAGTGTTTGCAATGTAGCTTGCGTTACTCTATAAGGTTTATATATTCTCCTCCATTCTCTCCTCTTCTTTGCTTCGATTAATAATGCCATTATTTGTTGCAAAAGAGGATAGGGGAAGAAAGAAAAGAACCCTCCCCCCTCCCCAGCGGCCGAATGAGTCCACTCTACCATTTTACAGCCAACATAGAAGGCACAAAACTTGGATCAAGGAACTAAATCTCGCGAGATCTCAGTTTTCTGGAGGTCGAGACAAGATGGCCTTCGAGTTTAAAACTACAATATCTCGTCGAGATCTCGGGTCACTCGAGATCTCGACCCAACTTACGTTATAAAAGTGCCAAATCTCGAGATAACTCAAGCTATCTCGACCGAGAGAAGACTGCACTGGTTTTTCACCATTTTTGAGCTGGATTTCGTCGGAGAAGCTGCTGCCGGCATGAATCAGCTACACCAAACCACTAGGTCAAGTTTTGGGCCCATATTCCCAGTCCCAAATCAACCATACCCATACACGCCTCAATATGACAGTAGTAGTGGATCTCACGCGTCATGGCAACCGCCTCTTCTATACCCTAGGATAGGGGACTTGGCATATCCTGATGACAACTTTTATATGACTGCGAGTGGCAAACTATGTGCAATACTACAACAACACTATGATATGGGAAGACTAATGTGGCACACGTGGGGACTGAATGCATGATTCAATTACATTTTATGGGATGATAGTTGTAGCATTGTTAAACAGATTGATGTATTGTACACTTTAACATTTCTAATGCTTATTTATGTTGTTTTACATTAATTGAATGTTTTGATTGCTTTCTATTACTAAATTATGTGTAGAGTAGAGTATTTTAGTATGTCGTTGCCTACCAACCTAGGGTCCAAAGTGAAACTCCTATTTGGATTTTTTTTTGTGAAATCTGATAGTGTCATTGTATTTAAATGGCCTAAAATAGGCTGAGTACCAAGTTTCAGACCCAAACTAGGTCTAAAACCCACCGAAACCAGGTTTGGAGTTGAAAAGAAAATGCACCAACTCGACCAAGATCTCGAGATATCTCAAGTCAACTCGGTTTTTCCCAAGGTCGAAACTTGGTAGAGTTCCAAGTTTTAGTTCCTTGACTAGGATACCATCCACTTTGTATTTCTATTGTATTATTCACAATGAACAAGTTCCTAGATGACAAGCCTAAAGGTTATTTTATTGATGATAGTGAGCAATGCACCTAAAAAAATTCTAATTCCATTGGTAATGCATTAAGCTTGCTTCCCATAATTTTTGCCCTTCAATTACAGTATCCACATAAAATGGGTCCTATATAACAGCATTGCCTCTTCAGTCTCCACACATTCCTTAACAAGAGAGAAGAGCCAAAGAAATTTCAGGATAACCAAACCCCCTTTACCAAAACCAAAGACCTCTCTGCCTAACTCACACAGTAAGGGCATGAAAGAAAAATATGTTCCATTGTATCACCTGAAATTGATTATATAACCCAGAAGTTAAGCATAAAATGCTTTTTTTCTCCAAGGGTCAAGGTTATCAAAGAAGAGACAAGCCAAGCTTTAACCAACCCTTCAACTTCTTGAGCATACCATAAATATCAAATAGCTAATGCTGAACCAATAAACCATGATGCTCTTGCAGCTAATAGCTTGTAAAGTCTTGCACCTTTGAGCAGGCATCAACTTATGATTTTTTGGGCACATTATGGTAATATTAGATAAAATGGATGTAACACCTTGTATTAAAGTTTATCCACACCCTTCCAACATAACATAAGATTCTTTTCCATTATGAACAAAAAAGAACATCTCAAACATTTTAAAAAAAAAAATAACAGAACACCAATCAATTAGATAGTTCATCCACGCCCTTCCAACATTCGAAGAGATTCTTTTCCAAAAAAAAAAAAAAGAAGAGTATGTATGATGAGATAAAATTGACTCCCTAAGAAACAACAAATAGACCTGAAGAACAAAACAAAGTTTTTGCAAGGAATAAAAGGATCCATATCATATTCAAACACACAAAGAGTACAACCACAGGAACACAATGGCCTCCAGAAAACTAAATAAGTACTTAAACCCGACAAAGAGGGTAAAATAAAAAAAGGAAATTAATTCGCGGATCCAACCGACTTTTGAAGATAACGAAATTGAACTTGTAGATTATGCCAACCTCGAAGGGAAAAAAAATTACAAAAAGAATGCAAAATTTTGGGAGGAGAAAAACAAACCTCTTGTTATTAGTCTGTCTACTTCGACCAAAATCTTCTTCGGTGTTCCCGTTGAGCCGCTCCTTCACAGACCTCTTGGTCCCAGCACCCACCCGATCAGCGTACATGGTAGAAGAAGAAACAGAACAGTCGAAAACGAAGAAACCCTAACCCTAGCCCTAGTCCACCTACTTCTACAGGATTTTGATTCCAGATGATAAAGCGCAGCAGTCGAACGGTCGAATCTCGGAAACTGAATATCTCCGACACCAGACTTCAGAGGAAGATTGCGACTCTGATGAGGAGAGGGGGGACTGCTACGTCATTCCTAGAAAAGATAGGATTTTCTTGGGAAATTAGTTTGGATTAAAGAGAGAGGGACGGGGAGAGAGAGCGCCAAGTTCTTCACTCCCTGGAACAGAAGAGGAAGTCTCAAAAGCCTCTTTTAAGAAAAGGGAATCGTGCTTGCTTTTTGGGCCTTGGCTTAGTTAGTTGGCTGACATGGTGATCGCTCGTTTAGTTAATCGGGTTAGGTCTGGTCGGATTCGATTAGTCTCGGGTTATAATCGGGTACTAGGATTGGGCCTTAATCGAGTTATGACCATGTTTAACTCTAGACAATCTTTAAACAGACTCTGAACAGTGCAACCTTAAAATTGGTCTCTAAAATGGGCTGGAGGGAAAAATAAAAAATGATTGCCTATACATTCCCATTTCACAGCAATCATGGGTTTTAAATGAGCTCCCCAAGCCCTGGTTGTGGGCTAGGTTTCCATTCATAAATCCGATTTCTAATATGTTTTGAAATAGTGTACCGTGTAACATTCTTGACAATGTAATATATAAAAGGAGGCAAGTCCCCATAAAAGAAAAAAAAAGTAAATTACAGATCATCCCTGAAGGAGAAATTCACATAGGCGCCTTTTTAGCTGATAAATGGATTACTTTATGGTTCGGAGTACTGCGTGTGTATTTGGAATAAGCCTCTGATGTGATGCGAGAGGCACACCAAGAGTTGCTGGAGGCTTTGATGGTAAGGTGGGCCTTAAGCCGTAGCAACAAAGATTCTATTGGCAAGACTCTGGTGGCCTACCATGACGACAAATAAGAAAATATGAATGAGACAAAACACATCTAGTGTTAGCATCAATGCCATATCTCATGATCACTGTTTCTTACTATTCACAACAGTATATAATAGTGATGAGCCATTCTCCTTTTTAATTTATTTTAATATATATATAAATATTCAGTTCACAAGGTTTCGAAACCAGCAAATAGGTTGGGTTTTAATTGAGCGCTAAGTCATGCTTTAACCGGGTGGGCTAGGTCGGGCACTCAACGGGCTAGATCCCTACACTGGGATCGATTAAGCCCGACATGTTTAATAATCGAGTCAGTCTGGGTCGGGCTTTAATTGAGCAAGCTCTGTTGGGCTTGCCGGGCGGGGCTTGGAATTGATACCCCTACCTCATGGCATGGTTTGTAATCTTGGGATCAGTCAGGGCCGATATCGATCCAAGTCAGTCTAAGTTGGGCTTTAATTGAGCAAGCTCTGTTGGGCTTGCCGAGCGGGGCCTGGAATTGACACCCCTACCTCATGGCATGGTTCGTAATCTCGGGATCAATCAGGGCCGATATCGATCCAAATCAGTTAAGATCGGTTAAAAATTGGGTTTTGTTGGATTGATCCTGGAATCGACCAATATCGGTCAGAAAAATAAAATAAAAAAAATAGTAGAAGTATGATACATTAAGTCTAAAGTTAAAAAGAAGTACAATTTGTAAACCAAATCATTAATAGAAATGAAAGAGAAAAAACAAAATCAACCTTAGCACACGTATCGGTTCAGATCTCCCAATCCAATGATTTGTTCAAGGATAGTTCGCATTCGGGATTGGTCATGGCCGATTCCGATCCCAAGATTACGAATCATGCCTCCTGAAGCCTTCACTCTACCATTCTTTTACTTCACTGAAATAAATTAAATAAATTAAAGAAAACTAAGAGAATGATATTTCAAGGCACTCTTCCTCCCATCTCAAAGTGTTGAACATGTTATAGTCGTTCTTTAAATGTGACTGACTCCTTCCTCACTATCTCTAAATGGGCTATTTCCTAGTCTCATGGCCTCATTTGGGTCTTTGTATGTCTGTTCTGGAAGATCCTATAAGGATTGTATTTACCCTTCTGCCCAATGAGGCCAAATAATATCGTCCCATTTGTGGGGTTTTTAGCGCCAAAAAAAATAATTAATGGACGTGTTTTTTTTTTTTTTTGTAGAAAGAAGGTTATTCATTCATGCACGCCCGACTCCAAGCAAAGAAAAATGAAATACATAAAATAGATAGAGAGTATGATAAACGCAAGGTATGGATATACAGTATCCAAAACCAAGGAGTAAACATTGACCCGGTCTCATATGCCATGGACTGGGTTATCCAGACTAGAGGTTGGGTCACAACCAGAAATATGCAAGTATGAGACTGTCGCCTTACAATTTTGGAGATTACCAAAATACGCGAAAACCAAAAAGAAAATAAAAGCATGATGCAAGTCTCTCGAAATGACCAAAATAATATATATATATATATAATGTCTGATAAAAATTATATAACATGCATTCACCACCTAATAAACAAAATAATATCATGATTTTATTAACTAAAATAAACACAATAATATAATATGCTATATAACATCTCTAAGATTATCATTTAACATACCAAAATATCAATAATCTACAAGAAATGAATGTAGATTGTCTCGAAAATGACATGAGCAAGTTGAAAGACCAGAGAAACAAGAGGAGAGTACAAGACTTAAGTGCGCTTTGTTGAACGGAGATGGCGAGGATGATTGGAGATGGAGGGCGGCTACTTTTGCCTGCTACGGTTGGATGTTCAACGCAAATCGAAAGGGGACGAAAGGGAAAGTGAAATCGTTTCCTAAATTCTAATCTTTTGGATAATTTTTTTATAAAAAAAGCGATACGTGTATTATTCGAGTATAATACGTGCTTGCTTAAAAACGCATTTTTTATAAAAATATGGGAAAATACGGGGACGGGAGTATTATACGTTTAAAAATATGGAACGCGTATAATACGCGTATGATACGCGACTTTACTAACTAAGGATCAGACTATAAAAAACGAAAGAAAAAATAATTGGAATGTAAACCACAAAGCACACACTCTGCAAGAATGTAACAATCAGTGGCATCATGAGAATGCAACATTTTGCTCTTCAAAAAACTTATTAACATGTATTTACAAAACTCAAGGGTATGTACAACTTGTCAGATGTCCAAAGGATTTCTTTGAAGAGCAAAATGTTGTTTGAGGTTGTATGTTCAAAATATTAAGATTTAAATTAGAAAATCCCAACCTTATCAAATGCAAATGATTCTCTCATAAAGACCAATGAGACCTTGAGGTCAAAATTTGATAATTTAAATGCATCACTTGAGAAGCTCATTAATTGAGCAATGCATATTAATATAGACAGATAGACCTATAAAATTACTAGAAAAGTATCCATTTTTTAATACCCTTATCTTGTTATACATTGTGGGTGTGGTAGAAATGGACATATGAATTTTCAATGCAATTCACCCCTCCTTCCCCACCCCCCCCCCCCCTCCCCCTAAAAAAAAAACACAAAAATCAATGCTAAAATAGACCCAAGATAAAATAGGTATCAAAGGTCACAGGAAGTATTTATACATTCAAGTTAACCATCAAGTATCAAAGCAATCAAAAAGATAATAACGAAACACCCTACAAGAAATACTTGAGACATCCTACAAGAAACACGAAACGAGAAACGGTCAGCCTCCATAAAGCATAACAAAGATAAAAAGAATGACAAAGATGGTTAAAGTTGAGAAGGTAAACATTGAGTTTGGTGTTCAAAGTAGTTCAACGTAGAAAAATGTTTACTATAAGATCTTTTGTATATACATAACCTAGGCCTTGATATTTACTATACTCGTAAGGGTGATAATTTTTATCGTGCGATAGCTAACAACCTTGCTAAGTCGGCTTGTCTTACCAAGTCTTTGTATATGTTTTCTCCCTAATTTGCAATATACATTTTTATTTTTCATCCAAAAAAAAAAAAAAAAAAGGTAGAAAAATGTTGGTGTTGGTACTTCACCCATTCACTCATAGATTTTAATTATTTAATGTAGTGTTTGCATGCTTAGGTTAGTTTTCAGTTTTTTACTTGCTTAGTCTGTCTTGTGTTATTTAGCCTTTTTTGATTTTCTTGTTCGAGGTTTTAGCTTATGGTAATGTTTTGTTTGTTTGAATTTCAAAATTTATTTTTTGCTTTAATTAGTGTAAAAACACGGGTACTACGACCCTAACATATTTTTGTTATAATGTGAGTAGTGGACTTATACCTAGATTATTGGAGTATATAAAGGATGATATAATTATTACCCGAAAAAAAAGGAAGGTATAATAATTCTTAGTACCTCACACCATAGGCCTTAAATATATTTCATCACAATTGGTTTAAGTCAAGCTTTTGGAGCTTGAATTATAGTTATAGACTATGCTTTGTTCTTAGTTGATTATTAAGAATTTATATTAATAATTGTCTAGTTTGCTTTTTATTTCAAACGTGTTTATATATTTGTATTCTTTTTTTTTTCAAAAATGTATTTTCTTGGGTCCCTCATCCGAGTTTTTTATTTGATATGATGTTTTAATGGATGAATTAGCGCTTAAACATGTGATTTCTAATCTTCCATTCTTAACAATGAGTAGACCTAACAGTATGCTTAATCATTAGATGTTGTGCTAAATTTCTGTCAATCCCAAAGGTACATCTATAGGTTGTAAAATGGTTTTGATATTTAGAAGGCACAATCTTTTCATTATTTGGTCTCTAAAAGATACTACAGTTGATCTAGTTGGGCCTACTTTCGGCCTTCTCCAATTTTTATGAGTCAGTGTGAATTCACCTCCATAAATGAGGTTGTCTGCATTTCTCATATATATATATATAGGTTACAGAGATAACAATAGATGCATCATCCTAACCATGGTTAGGTTACATTCTGTACAGCTTGGAACATTCTAGATAGAAATCACATGGGCCTAAATACCTTTTACACTTACATCCCCCTTCAAACACGACTCTCGGGGACGGAGATTGAGTTTGCTTCTAAGAGAAACAAACCGAGAAGAAGAGAGCCCTTTAGTGAGAATGTCCGCCAACTGATCCTGATTCCTGAGAAGGCAAAAACCGTACAACCCTTACAATTTCATATTTTTTGAGTTGCTGTTGTATACAACTTTTCCCCTTAATTACATTCATTGAAAAAAATTATAAATTATACCAAAAGGGCAAAAATAATAAAGTTACAAATTGTTTGACATCTTGAGGAGAGTCAATAAGAAAATCCCTTCAATGTGAATATAATAGACAAGATACCGAAAGTCTGAAACCACCCTAAATCTTAGGCATCCGGCTCCTCTGCAGCACACCCCTGAACTGGACGATGCCCAGCGTCACCCAAGAGGTCAACACGTGGCCAAGGTGGCGTTCAAAGCCTCAAAAGACAAGGAGGGATGCACACGAATTTTTATCACCTCCAATTCTCTGCCCCCTCCAATTCCCTCCAATCCCTTACATAGGAGCAGAAATGACCACCCTACCCCACCTTGGGCAGTGTGTTCGGGCAGTGGGTAAAGTGGTCATTTCCGCTCCTATGTGAGGGATTGGAGGGGGCAAGAATTGAAGGTGATAACGATTCGGATGCACACACCCCAGCTAGAAATCCTTCTCTCCATCGCATGTGCACCACACTTGGATGGATTGTATCACGATACATAATACGCACCCGAAATCGAATCATCGGTGGAAGCAACTGTAACAGTGTAAAACCCCACCGCGCAAGTTCGCAAGTTCGCAAGTTCGCGAGTTCGCAACCTTGTGAGCAGTAATAACAACTCTCGAGTCGCTCCCTCTCTGCCTCTGGTGGCCGCATAGGATTAGAAGGAGCACAACGGTTTCAAAGAATTCGAACGGTAGAGCTGTAATCTCTCGGAAGGCTTGAAGGTGAGTTCCATCCGAACCTCTTCAATATCTCCCGCTTTCAATTTTTCGTTTGGAGTAAGTTTTTTTTGTCCTGAAGCATTGGAATCTATGTAATGCATAAATGTGCTCTACTTGCATGGTTTGTGATTCACTATTCTGGTCTGTAATCTCTATTTTAGAATTTTAAGTTTCAAATGCTGGATTTATGGAGATCTTTCTTCACTTCCCTATCAAATTGATTTCAGTTAAATCCGAGTTTACTGAGAGAGTTAACCCATAATATGCTACTTCCTCGAACTAATTTGTGGCTTAATTTTCAGTTCTTCTTCGCCAAGGCACGGGAACTAGAAGTGGAGGGGAGAGAGATGTCAAACGTGGTGGTTCTTGACAATGGTGGAGGACTGTGCAAGGCTGGAATTGGTGGTGACAGGAACCCAACAGCGGTGGTGCCGAACTGCCTCGGCCGTCCCTCTGCCTCCAAGAAATGGCTGGTTGCTGACCAACTCCAAGCTTGCGAAGACCTGACTTCTGCCACCCTCCGCCGCCCATTTGATCGCGGCTACCTTATCAACCCAGACCTTCAGAAAGAAGTTTGGGACCGCATATTCCGTTCCCTTCTTCATGTTGACCCAACAGCCTCGTCCCTCCTTCTCGTGGAGCCCCTCTTCAATCTTCCCTCTATCCAGCACTCCACCGATGAGATTGTCTTTGAGGACTTAGGCTTCCGCTCCCTTTATGTTGCTGACTCCCCTCCCTTGTCCACCTCTATGAGGCCAGTCACCGTCCTGATGGTCTCATCTCTAAGGCCCAATGCAGCCTTGTTGTCGATTCTGGTTTCTCCTTCACCCATGCTGCTCCAGTGCTTCAGAATTTCACTATCAACTATGCTGTGAAGCGGCTTGATCTTGGCGGCAAGGCCCTCACTAATTACCTCAAGGAGCTTGTATCATATCGATCCATCAATGTCATGGATGAGACCTTTCTAATTGATGATGTCAAGGAGAAGCTCTGTTTTGTTTCCCTCAATGTCCCTCGTGACCTCCAGATTGCCAGGTACATATATTCCTACTCACTTGCCTGACCAGTGGGCCTATTTACTACCTTGTTTGCTTGAACTGTATAACAGTTTATGTATCTGAAGTAATGAACTGTATAACAGTCTGTATCTGAAGTAACTGGTATTTCTTAACATTTCATATCAAAAAGAAGTCCCAAATTAAAAGATGAGAAAACTTAGTAAGATTTTTTCAAAAAAGGGAAGCCCTTCTCATTTTGTCATTGTTCTGAACAAATAGAGGTGGAAAATTAAGGGTATTTTTCCTCCCTTTTTGATTCCCTTGGGGCTTGGGGCATATGACCTCAACATAAACCAAAGAGGGCCTAGGCCTGCAGAGAGGGGGAAAAAGGGGTGGGGGATTACTAGCACCAATGGCAATGGAAAAAAATATTATAAAGGATAGATATCAAAATTCATTATGTATCATTTCATTTGGTGAACCTAAAGTAGTTCTAGATTGGAATGGATCCAACTAGAAGCCAATAACCATGATCTGCTATGAATTGGTAAGTTCGGCAGGTCAAAATAGGGTTTTTAGGTCAAATTAGGGTTAGGGTTTGGTAGGACCTAGGGTTTGTTGGTAGGGTTACGTTATGTTGATGTAGGGAGTCTATCGGTGAAGGTTACGCTAAGTTTTAATGGTGGAAAGTGTGCTGGAATTGAATTGGCAGCAAGTCAGGGATCTCTATTTTAGAATTTTAAGTTTCAAATGCTGGATTTATGGAGATCTTTCTTCACTTCCCTATCAAATTGATTTCAGTTAAATTCGAGTTTACTGAGAGAGTTAACCCATAATATGCTACTTCCTCGAACTAATTTGTGGCTTAATTTTCAGTTCTTCTTCGCCAAGGCACGGGAACTAGAAGTGGAGGGGGAGAGAGATGTCAAACGTGGTGGTTCTTGACAATGGTGGAGGACTGTGCAAGGCTGGAATTGGTGGTGACAGGAACCCAACAGCGGTGGTGCCGAACTGCCTCGGCCGTCCCTCTGCCTCCAAGAAATGGCTGGTTGCTGACCAACTCCAAGCTTGCGAAGACCTGACTTCTGCCACCCTCCGCCGCCCATTTGATCGCGGCTACCTTATCAACCCAGACCTTCAGAAAGAAGTTTGGGACCGCATATTCCGTTCCCTTCTTCATGTTGACCCAACAGCCTCGTCCCTCCTTCTCGTGGAGCCCCTCTTCAATCTTCCCTCTATCCAGCACTCCACCGATGAGATTGTCTTTGAGGACTTAGGCTTCCGCTCCCTTTATGTTGCTGACTCCCCCTCCCTTGTCCACCTCTATGAGGCCAGTCACCGTCCTGATGGTCTCATCTCTAAGGCCCAATGCAGCCTTGTTGTCGATTCTGGTTTCTCCTTCACCCATGCTGCTCCAGTGCTTCAGAATTTCACTATCAACTATGCTGTGAAGCGGCTTGATCTTGGCGGCAAGGCCCTCACTAATTACCTCAAGGAGCTTGTATCATATCGATCCATCAATGTCATGGATGAGACCTTTCTAATTGATGATGTCAAGGAGAAGCTCTGTTTTGTTTCCCTCAATGTCCCTCGTGACCTCCAGATTGCCAGGTACATATATTCCTACTCACTTGCCTGACCAGTGGGCCTATTTACTACCTTGTTTGCTTGAACTGTATAACAGTTTATGTATCTGAAGTAATGAACTGTATAACAGTCTGTATCTGAAGTAACTGGTATTTCTTAACATTTCATATCAAAGAGAAGTCCCAAATTAAAAGATGAGAAAACTTAGTAAGATTTTTTTTCAAAAAAAAGGGAAGCCCTTCTCATTTTGTCATTGTTCTGAACAATAGAGGTGGAAAATTAAGGGTATTTTTCCTCCCTTTTTGATTCCCTTGGGGCTTGGGGCATATGACCTCAACATAAACCAAAGAGGGCCTAGGCCTGCAGAGAGGGGGAAAAAGGGGTGGGGGATTACTAGCACCAATGGCAATGGAAAAAAAATATTATAAAGGATAGATATCAAAATTCATTATGTATCATTTCATTTGGTGAACCTAAAGTAGTTCTAGATTGGAATGGATCCAACTAGAAGCCAATAACCATGATCTGCTATGAATTGGTAAGTTCGGCTAGGTCAAAATAGGGTTTTTAGGTCAAATTAGGGTTAGGGTTTGGTAGGACCTAGGGTTTGTTGGTAGGGTTACGTTATGTTGATGTAGGGGAGTCTATCAGTGAAGGTTACGCTAAGTTTTAATGGTGGAAAGTGTGCTGGAATTGAATTGGCAGCAAGTCAGGGTTAGGTTTTTGGGTTTTTGAAAAGAAGAAGAGGAAGGAATCTAGGGTTCTTAATGGGCAGAAAGGGCTGCTACTGCCTTGTTAAGGGAAGAAATCAGATTGATGGAAGGGGAGGGAAGAGAGACGAGATCAATCTTATTGGGAGGAAGAAGAGAGAAGAAAAGAAGAAATCAGGTTTGGGATGTCAATCCCGTATGCATTCCTCAACAGCACCAAAACTCTTGGAAAAAACTTATATTCTTTACTCAAATCATCTCTAATTGATGGGGAATGTATTACATATATATATAGACCTTCTAAAATTCCTAATTTGACTTATAAAAGGACTCCTAATCACTCTAATTATTGTGTTCTTGTGCAATTCTTTTGGATTTAATATCCTTAGCCTCTTACATAGCTGCATGCAAAATTTTATATTTTATATATATATATATATATATATTAATTTGGGTAGGAATATCAGGGACCCAAAAAGACAGAATAAAAAGAGAGAGAATGTAGGTAGAGCTGTAAAACTTGTAAGAATAAAATTTATAAGGCAACACTGTACGCAATGGATTGGCTTATAGCTCATTCAATTTTGTAGCCAAAACCATCATGGTTGATTCAAGTTGAAGCTTTTCTTTTTCCCTTAATTGGAATCTATATTTTAATTTACTGGTGTATTAAGCTAATAAAATAATGAGGACAGATGTCAATTACTAATTTGCATATGTTGCTTCCATCCAAAATCATGTGATTAAAGCTAATATGAGTAACTTTAGTCTAGTAGCAACAATATTGTACCCCAAGTTGAGACTGGGGTTCTGAGGATGTTATCCTAGGGGCAAAAATATAATTCAAGTTGCCAGAGTAAAAAGTATGATAATGCTGGGTGAAGGTGAAAAATCGTATTTTCTTGTATTTATGTGCAAGATGAACTAATGGATCATCAACTGAAGTCGCTGCTTGTTTTATGAAAATAACCATCTATAAGTTTCTGTTTATGAGGTAGAAACAACCAAAATCTTGTACAAGGACATTTTCCTTTACAAGTGACGTGGCCTCAGGTTCAATAATCCTGATTATGAGTCTCTATGGGCCCACCCAGATGATAAACAACTCAAATAACAATGGAAGTGGCAATTTTGTAATTATAGAAACGCATCAGAACCTTAAGAATAAGATAACAGAACTTAGGACCAACCAGGAAATTATTTCTCAAGAAAAGGGCAACCCAATGAGTTTATATGAGGAGGATATAAAGTAGAAACAAAACATGAATGGAAGGGTATTTATATAACAACAGTTTGTGGGGGTTTAATTGGAAATATTAGAAGAACAGTCTTCTTCTACTTTTGACCACGAGAGTCATGGTCGAACTCAAAGTGATGGATTGAACATGCAGCCCTTGAAATTAGTCTCCAACAGTTCCGAAATACCAAAGCTAGAATTGCCTAGGCTATAGGGTTGAATCAAACCAATAACCCTTGATTAAATAGGACTATGAAGAGTTGATTTGAACTGTTTCAAAAAAGAACCGCAAACAGAGATGATTATCTCACCATCCAAGCAAATTTTCGAAGCCAAATTGCACAGGTAGAGCGCCCTGGAATAGGATAGTAAACACCCCAAGTTTCAACCCAAATCGATGATGCTCAAGAGAGTTTGTTCCCAAGGTTCGGGACTGTTAATACTGTTAGAATAGAATAGACAAGGGAAGAAGGAACAAGATGGAACAGCAATAGTGATGCAGACAAGTCACCTAAAGGCTTATTTTATTAGAAATAAGTTTTGGGTTGGGTTATATATGTGTTGGGCTTTTGATCCCATGAGTTTTCTTTGTAATGGGCCACTTTAATGAGCCTTAAAATATGGAAAGTAGGAAAACGGGATTTACTTAATTAGTTTAGTTAGAGTCCTGTTTTGAGTCAATTTATGTTACCTTATTAGTTCAGGATCGGGTTAGGCCTTTCCTTTTTAGTGTTTTAGTCTGTTTTTAAGTCTTCTATATAAGTTTGTAAGAGGTTACACCTTGTACACGGATTTGATTAATGAGATTGAGAAAAAAAAAAAAACATAGCTTTGTGCTTTGCTCTATAAGAGAGTATGGTGAGATGCCATTGGTACAACAACAACAAACTCAGCCTTATCCCAACTTAATGGGGTTGGCTACTTGGATCTAAGGGTGTCAATCGGTTCGGTTTCGGTTATTCGGTTTGGTTTCATGAAGTGATAGTGTGATCCAAATCCGAACCGAGAACCGACTCGGTTCTAGAATTAGATCTAAATCCGAACCTGCTCGGTTCGGTTCAGTTTCGGTTCCAATTCGGTTATAGAATACAGTTTTAATTCGATGATGGGCAAAAGAAAGGAATGGTGAAGGTTGTAATAGAGAAAAATAATATTCATAATTAAACAAAAAAAATTACTGCAAGTGATAGGTGACAGGAATCTTTCCCTCAACAATGGTGAGTAAGCCAGTAAGGCAAAGATCTGGCTGGTGTACACTCCGAGGAATATAAAGTCTGGTTAAGCTTCCTCTACCCGGAAGGGTATATCTTTGAGCAGAATTGTCGTGGGTTTTCTTGAATCTAGTATTCAGAGAATTGTAGTACAGCACATGCGACACTTTTTTCATGAACATTATATGCTGGATCCTAATGTTTTGTGATTCTCTGTTGTATGTGTTACTGTAAGTTTGTAGTTTATAGACTGCAAATCGAATTGAGAGTTGGAGCTTGTGACTTGGGAGAGACGAAGAGTCGTAGAGAATAGAGATAGTAAAAGGTTAGAACTTGAAACTTTGGAAGATAAAGAGTCTCGGCAAAGGAATGAAGGAATAAACTATTAAAGCATTAAAGCCTAAAGTTAAAGGTCAACTATTAAGCCTAAAAAAAAATTAGGGATTTAGCCATTTAGGTTCGGTTTCAGTTAGAACTGACGGTTCTTGCATTGAAATCGTATGCGAAACCGAGTTGAATAAAAAACTTACTTGGTCGATCCGAATCCGAATCAAATTAATTTGGTTTGGTTCGATTCGATTAATTTGGCTCGGTTTTGGATTCGGTATTCGGTTCCGGTTACATTTTGACACCCTTACTTGGATCCAAACAAAACAAGGTAGGGGGAAACTGAGGTCTAAACAAAAAGGGGAATAAAGAGATGAGAAAAGAGGGACGGGAAATGAGATGAGAAAGAAAAATGGAAAATGACAAACGGAAGATGGAAAATAAAAAGGAAAACGAAAGATCAAAGTAAAAGGAAAGAGGCACAACCCAGCCAGTCAGGAGAATCTCAGCTAAATGGGGTCTGTACATGGATCCTTGGCCTCCAATACGCTCTATCCGAGGTCATACTTAGGACAAGACCTAGAGACTATGCTTGTCCTTCCTCACGACTTCTCCTATGGTCATTTTAGGCCTGCCCCTAGCTCTTTTAGTTCCTTCAATCGGGATCATATAACTCCTCCTTACTGGGGCGTCCCTAGGCCTCCATTAAACATGACCATACCACCTTAAACGACTCTCTTGGAGCTTGTCATTGATCGGCAACTCCCAAGTCAGCTCTAATATGGTCATTCCTTATTTTATCCTTCCTAGTTTTTCTACACATCCATCTTAACATCTTCATCTCTGCTACACAAAGCTTCTCAATATGACACTTCTTAACTGCCCAACATTCTGCCTCATACATCATAGCCGATCGTACAATAGTCCTATAGAACTTTCCTTTAAACTTTAAAGGAATACGTCGGTCACACAGCTCTCTGGATGCACCTCTCCACTTCATCCATCCCACTTAAATTCTTTGTGACACATCATCCTCTGTCACCTTTATTTATGATTGACCCCAAATATCTAAAATAGTCACTTTATGGTATCTCTCTTTCCTCAATTCGCACAATGTCGGTATTCATCATAGTATGACTAAAATTACGCATCAGATACTCCGTCTTCGTTCTACTAATCTTAAAGCCTCTTGTTTCCAACGTTGTTATCCATAGCTCTAACTTAGCGTTAATCCCTGCTTTTTTCTCATGCACCAAAACGATATCATCAGCGAAGAGCATACACCACGGTACCTCGTCTTGAATGCTCTTGGTTAGATCGTCCATGATAAGCTCAAAAAGATAAGGGCTTAAGGCTGATCCTTAATGTAACCCAATTGTAATTGGGAATTCCTTGCCCTGACCTCCCACAGATCTCACACTAGTCACCACACCCTCACATATATCTTTAATTATATCCACATATTTACTTGACACCCCTCTCTGCACTTGAACATGCCGGGTTAAGTCTTTAGGGACTCGGTCATAGGCTCTTTCTAGGTCAATAGAGACCACATGGAGGTCCTTCTTGCTATCTCTATCTCTTTCCATGAGCCTCCTCAATAAGTAGATAGCTTCAGTCGTGTATCTACTTGACATAACGCCAAATTGGTTCATTGAGATATGAGTCTCTCTTCTCAAACGGGCTTCAATAACCTTCTCCCAAAGTTTCTTAGTGTGCCTCATTAACTTAATGCTTCTATAGTTATTGTAGCTTAGGAAATCCCCTTTATTTTTGTAGATTGGGACTAATGCTTTTCCTTCACTCATCTGGCATCTTCCTTGTGTTCGTAATTCTGTTAAACAGGTTGGTTAACCAATATGCCCAACAACCTCCTAGGGTTTTCCACATTTCTATTGGGTTCTCCTCTGGGCTTGGTGTCTTGTCTGGTTTCATCTTTCTTAGGGCTTCTTTAACTTCCACTACACTAACTTTTCGTACATATCTATGGCGTGTGGTTTTTTGTTGAATAATGTAGTCGTCCGGGGCATTCTCCTCGACCTATCTACATTAAGTAGGTCACAAATATATTCAACCAATCTCTTTACAATGTCCTCATCTCTTACCAACACTCTTCCATCATCACCCTTGATACACCACCTGGTAGAAATCTCTACTCTTTCGTTCTCTCATCTTAGCTATCTTATATATAGCCTTGGTGAGAGGCCATGGGTGAGAGACCCGAGTCTAAGAGAGACTACCTTGTCTTCTTCTTCCCTTACTCGATTTCTTGTTTTTTTTTATTTTATTGTTTTGAAATTTTGCAAATCTGAGAATTGGTCGAAGTATTTACTGTTGTTGGACCTGAAGTTTGCGATCCTCTTGTGGATTGGTTATCACTTGTGGCTGGTCTACATTATTTGGTATCAAAGCCATAGTTGTCAAGGCGTTGCCTAGGCGTCCAGGCGCTTCGGTCAACTTGGGTGCCTTGGTCGCCTATGTGGGCGGCTTGGACGCCTTGGTCGCCTACTTGGTGTTGCCTTGATTTTTTACCCTCTCCAGCGCCCTGGGTCGCCTAACCGCCGTGACAACTATGATCAAAGCCGTGGAAGGACGGAAAATGGAGTCAATGGTTGCTGAATTATACGTCCCAAGACATCTAAAATTTTGTCCATGGCAGTATCCTTCTTGTTATTCACCAATCTCTTAGGGAATGATGCAGTAGGGACATAGACTCTCTCAGGCTTCTCATCACTAAGGACTTCAGGTTCCTCAGATGAACCAGGCAAAGGAGACTGAGTACTAACCTCAACAGAAGGGTCCTTGGGATTTTCAGGTGATTTAAGTGCAGCATCCCGTGTGTACTCACGGCCACTCCTTAATGCATAAATGGCATTACATTGATTGGAGGGCTCTTGTTGCTGTGGAGATTGTTGAATTGAATTCAGCTGATTTTGAGGACCTTGCTGATTCAAGTTCACATTTCTGGGGTTTGGCACAGGCTGGCTAGGCATCTTTCCTTTTTCCCTATCATGCAAAGTCGTAAGTTTGGTAATTTGCTTCTCTATGTTATGTTGGCTAGTCATGAAGGTACTCATGAGAAGTTCCATACTCTTCTCCAGAGAACTGATCCTGCCAAATCACCCACTTTTTGAAACCCAGGGGGTTGCTGATTTGGAATTTGGGGTGGTGGCCTAATGAAATTCGACGGGGGGTTGGGCCTTGGAGGACCAAACTGACCTTGATTTTGGAAGTTTGATGGTCCTGCTTGGTTATTCCCCTGGTTCCATGAGAAGTTGGGATGCTTTGTCCATCCCGGATTGTAAGTGCTGCTATATGGGTTATTTTGAAACATTGCACTTACATTCTCATTACCATTGCTAACCCCAGAAAGGTTGGGACATTCCTCCATGACATGGGTTAGAGCATGACACCAATTGCACATAGGGACACTTTGACTTACTGGATTTACTTGTGCTGGTCCCTTAACAACTATGGCCTCTAGTCTCTTAATAAGGCTATCTAATTGAGGCTCTTTGGCCACTGCTCCCTCATTGAAGAATCTCTTTCCCGCCATGGCTCTTTCACTCTCCTGGGTTGATTCCCACTCACGGGTCTTTTCAGCAAGGTCTATCAAAAATTTCCAAGCAGTGTTTTCATCCGTGTATGATGTGAATCCATTTGAGCACATGGATTCCAACAACTTCTTGGTATGGAAATCAATTCCCTCATAAATAATCTGGCACAAATGCATCAAGTCCGTGGTGAGGGCACTCTTGGAGAAGGTCTTTGAATCTTTACATAAATTTGGAAAAGGATTCATTGGGTCTCTACCTAAACTGAAGAATGTCATTTCTGATTTTATTTGTTTTATACAAAGGAAATTTTTTTTCCAGAAAGACAACTGTGAATTGCTCCCATGTGGTAATGGAATTTGTAAGCAGCCCGTAAAGCCATTTTTTCGCTCCATCCTTGAGCGAGAAAGTGATAAACCTAAGCTTAACAGCATCATCTGTGAGCTGTTGCATCTTAATGAGGACGCACATTTCCTCAAACTCCCTAAGAAAGAAGTAGGCATCCTCAAAAGTTAAACCATGAAAATGGTGCAGCATGGTAATGAACTGAGATTTCGATTTTAATTATTACCCTGGACAGCAGGCAAACAGATACATGAAGGTTGTGCCGCCCGGGTGGGATAAAATCTATCCCTAAGAGTCTTGGGTGTTTCCTCAACCATGGTTCGTAACTCTATTCTCTCTAAACGATTCTTAGAATTGCTGTACCAAACGCTCATGCACTGCTCAGCTATACTGGCAGCAAAACCCGACCCAGATTTTTTTATTTATTTTGAATGAATTTCAACTAAAACAGAAAATTAAAGGCACTCTGAATCAGTCAAAAACTGAACACAGGCGTCGCCTCCCTAGCAACGGAGCTAAAAACTTGTTTTTGTTAAAATTAATACCGCAAGTGCACAGGTCATATGTAGCTACGGGTCGATCACAGGGAGGAGAGCTCTGTGTAAATTCAGTCCTAACCTAGGCGAAGCGCACTCTTTCAAATGAGGATTAACAACTAACAACTCATCTGCTAATAATGAAAAGTAAAGATTGAATGAATCAATGAAACAAACCTAATCTAACAATGACAAGCAAGAATTAACAAGCAAAGACTTTATGAATGCAAAGGCAAGATAAATTCAGAATTAAAATCTAGAACTCAGATCTAAGATAGAAATCAGATTTAATAAAATACTCAAGAATCGGAATCCACCATGAAAATTCAATCGGATGATCAAAAACGCCCTTGATCGCATGAATGAACTAGGTCTAGAGAAAATATGGTTGAAGCAACGATGATTTCCTGAGTAATCCAAATCATAGCATTGAAAGATGATGGCAAACAAAATTATATTGGAACTTGGACAATTATGCATACGAAATTAATGGCATGAATAATGTGCATGTTGCAAATATAACATTGGTTACACAGAAAATTAAATTATGGGCATCTAAAGATCATCACTCTTCTTCATCTCATAGCTTAATCCAATCCCCAAGTTGCAGGATTTAGTTAGCCATGGAGATGAGAAGAGAAGAAGAAAAAAAAAAAAATGACCAACAAGAAGACATGGTTAATCAAATCTGACAAGAATAAAAGAAAAGGAATACTTTACTGAATAAATTGCATAAAATTCTTCAAGGTTTGACTAAACTCCAATCTCCAACATTCAATTACAACTCAAAGAAGAAAAGCACTCATCGCCATCCTCTCAAAGCAAAAACGAAACAATGAAAATCCCCTTCTCCCAATATAGAACTTATCCCCTTTTCAGCCCGATTTATATAAAAAGCAAAGAAAGATGGATCGCCGTGTGGGTGAAGTGTGAGAAAGATATGGGAGAGATAAATTAGGGGGAGAGAGAGAGAGAGATCGACAGTGAAAGGGATATGTGAGAGAAAACCGAGAGAGTAGAGGTGAGAAATTAGGAAAGAAAAGAGAAATTAAATTCGGGAAGGAGAGGCCGAGAGGGATTGTAGGGAGGAGAGAGAGAGAAAACGTGATGGAAGAGAGATGAGAGACATGGAGAATTGAGAGATTTTAGGAAGAAAAGAGGAATTAAGAAAGAAATAAGCCATGTTTTTTGTTGGTGTTTGACTTGGTCTTCTCTTTAAATCTGAAAATATTAGATGTCACCAACAAATAAGCCTTGGTAAAAAATACCCTCTCTAAAAAATCGCAGGGAATATGGGCTGGTGCCTTCTCCCAAGCTGCGCAACTTTGGTCTTCAAAACTGGTTCAAGCTGGGACTGGTTCTGACCCACAAAGGTCCAGCTCTCTTGATCTTAGCCTTGAACTGCTCTCCTAGCACTCTTTAAGCTTTAAATACTCCTCTTCATCAGAAATAAACCTAACACCTGAAAACACAGAAAAATAACCTGAATAGCACTGTTCTAATAATTAAAAGACAATAAATAAACGCAATAATTCACACATAAATATGCTCATCAGTGGTCACCCTATCTGTGATATGAGCAAGGTCGGCTTGGTTTTCCTCCTTGTGGGAGTTGAGCTGCTGAATAAACCTCACTATTGGCCACCATGGTGTAGGTAGGAGGGAATATTTTCGGCTATGATACCAATTGATGTGACCTCAGATTTAATGATCTTGATTATGACTATGAACCCACCTAGATATGTAAGTGGCAAATTCGTAGAGACAAATTAGAACCTTAAGAATAAGATAACAGAACTTAGGACAACCAGGAAATTATTTCTTAAGAAGAGGGCAATCCGGTGAAATTATAGGAGGAGATAAAGTTGAAATAAAACATAAAGGAAAAGGGTATTTGATGCAGCTCCAAGAAGGAAGAAGAAGAAGAAGAAGCCCTGAACTTAGGGCTTGAATAGGGAGCCATAGATTAGGATTATTATTTTCCATACTTAGTTTATTTTTTTGTTTTTAGATTGAACCGGTTTAGAATTGGTTGCATCCAATTGGTTCAATTGGTCTAATTTAAGTGAAGTGTTCCTATTGGTCAATAGGTCCTTATATCCTATTGGCTAGTATGGAATCTTCTTTTAAATTAGTTGTTTTAAGTTAGATTCTTTTATTTTAAGTTAGTAGGGGTAGTTATGTCTTTTTCTTTTAAAAATTTTAAGTTGTTTTAGTTAGTCCCACCCTTCCACGATTTATGTGGTAAGAGGTTAAGTTGTAGTGAGATTTGGCTTAGGCTTTTTATTATAAATAAACTAAATCGTGGAGGGCTCCCCTACATTGAAATTTAAAAAAAAAATAGACTGTTTCTGCTGCTGGCCGACTGTTGCTGCTGTTCTTGCTCTTCTGAGTGTGCATCCTTGTGGATTTCAAGGTGGATAGGGTGGGTGGATTCCTGCGACTCCTTGCATCGAGACGATCGGGAGGTTCCTTCATCCTTCAAGCTGCTGCCGGTGGATTCCAGTGGTGAGTTTGAAGTTTAAATTCTGTTTTTTTTTCATTCATCTTCCCTCCCAATCATTTCCTTTTTTTTTTATTTGAAGCCCAACGATTCCTTTAAACCCTAGATCATCTAGGTTAGCCTTGATCTTCCATCTTTTTTTGCATAAAAATTCTGATCACAGCTTCCCCTCCATCAGTCCTACACGATCCAGACTGCTGCCCCCATCCTTAGTTCAAAGACCCTAATCCCCTCATCTCCCACAAAACCCAAAAACCCTAGGATAGTCTCAGTTCTGTCCAGACTATTTTAACCATCAGAATTGGCCAATATTCTGATCGAACTTTCCCCCCACTGCCAGTAAAACCTGACCAGAAACCCAGCCCAAATATCCCATCCTAAACCCTAGTTTTCAACCTAGATTGTAAAACCTAAAACCCAAACCCTAACCCTAAAATTCTGGAATTCGAATTTTGATTCAAATCTGATTCAAACTTGTTCTAGTAGCTTCCCCTAGGCCTGCCTATTAAAACCAGATATAAATTACCCCATTCCCCCATACCTAACCCTAGAATTTAGCCTAAAAACCCTAATTCTGCCCAGCCAAACCAGCAGGCCCATTGAGATCCTGTTGCTTGGCCTCTAATAGGATCCATCTCCTATTGTGAGCTACATTAGTATTTATGTAAAAACAGCTTGTGGGGGTTTAATTGTAAATATTATAAGAACAATCTTCTTCTACCTTTGACCACGAGTAATGTAGTCCTAGATAGGTAGGAGACCCACTACGAGCCAATCAACCAGGATCTATAAGCTGCTGGTTTGATAGGTGGCAGAATTGAGGTTTTAGTTCAAATTTAGGGTTAGGGTTAGGGTAATGGTGATGAGTCTTATATGATAAAGCTAGGCAGGTTTAGGGGAGTCTAATGAACTAGGTTTTATTGGTTTTGGAGGAGTAGAAGTAGTTTAGATGTAATTGGGAAGCAACTTGGGTTAGGGTTTTTGGAAATAGGGAAGTGATGGAATCTAGGGTTTAGAGGTGGAGTTAGGGCTAGGGCTTTAGGTCGAGTGTGGGTAGGGTGGAGGGGAATATATGCTGAAAGTTACAGCTAAGTGAGATGGTTAAATCTGGAGTTATGTAGGTTTCCTAGTAGAAGTACGAGAGAGGGGTAAAACTGTATTTTCAGACAATCGGCTGGGTGGATGGTGCTGAAATTTGAATCAAGTCTCTTAGGGTTTGAGGAAGATTCAATCAAATTTTTACTAGATTCTAACGGTTAGATTTGGTTGGGCAGAATTCTCACGTACACCTTGCATGTGACCACCTAGAAGGGAAGAAGAATTGTTGCAGGTTTTAGGGTTCTAATGGATCTATGGTATTAATGGTGGATGAGGAAGGTAGGCTGGACAGGATGTAGATTGAACTAGGGTTTAGAAGATCGATTGGAGATAGGTAGGCTTAGGTTGGACGATTAGAAGAAGGATGTATGCTGTAACAGTAAACTACTCACTTGAATACTAGATCTTCAATAGTAGCAGTAACTTGAAGGAGATAGGGTCTCCCGATCTTAACAGATGCAAGGAGATGAGTAGAAGATCCTCCCGGTACTACCAAACGCAAGGAGTCGATTGGAGATCCACCAATCCCTTTCCACCTTGATAGAAAAAAGGAGCAGCTATGGCAGCAAACAAAAGCTTTTCATTAATCAAATTCGTGTTCAATGCTGGTTTCCCTTACAAACTTGTATAGAAGACTCAAAAATAGACTTAGACACTAAAAAGAAAAGGCCTAACCCTATCCTTACCCTATTAGGTAACTTAAACTGACTAGGAAACTGAAATAGACTCAAAATAGAGTCCTAATCCAACCCAACTAAACAACTAAAAGAAAAACTAATAAAATCACTTAAATTGAACCTTTGGTTCAAACCAGCTTTGGACCGGTTCAATTTAAAACATTAAAAACATGAATAAAAAACTAAGTATAGGGCTAATCCCGTATGCAACCTAATTACCCATATTTTAGGCCCATAAAAGTGGCCTATTACATAGAAAACCCATGGGATGAAAGGCCTAATATATATATAACCAAACCCTAGACTTATTCTTAATAAAAGAAGCCCAATTTGGTGATAAATCTGCATCAACGAAAGTCGCGGTAGAACTCAAAGTGGTAGATCGAATATGCCGCCCTTGAAATTAGTCTCCAACAGTTCCAAAATGCTGAAGTTAGAATTTCCTAGGCCTATAGGGTTGAACCAAAGCAATAGCAACAACAACTACTCAGCCTTATCCCAAATAATTGGAGTTGGCTACATGGATCCTTGCAAAGACAAAATATTAAAAAAAGAAAAAGAAAGGAGCACAACAACATCGACAACAACTCAGCAATATCCCATCTAAATGGGGTTGGCTACATGGATCCTTGCCCTCCACTCAGCTCTATTCAAAGTCACATTTGAGACAAGGCCTAAACTATGCATGTCTTTCCTCACTACTTCTCCTAGGGGTATTTTAGGTCTGCCCCTAGCTCTTTTAAAACCTTTAATCTGAATCAAATCACTTCTCCATACTGGTGCATCCCAAGGCCTTCATTGAATATGGCCATGCCACCTCAAACGACTTTCACGGTGCTTAACACTGAACTCAAGCAAAGGGGAAGACCCATTGACCCAAAACACACGATAGAAGACCAGCAAGGCGGTCTTCGCAGGCTTCAGTGAGAAGAGGCAGCCTTCTGGGGTCACTGGGAGGGCGAGACGTGGGTGGGGATAGAGATCTGGGAAGTCGGGTATGGGGGAGGTGAGTGAAAGAGGGTCGAGGATGAGGGAGAAATAGTTGGGGATGGGAGAGGTGTGAGTGAGAGATAGTCGGGATGGAGGAGATGAGTGAGAGAGATTTGGGGGAGGGGGAAGAGATTGAGAGAGAATCGGGGATGGGAGTATTAAGAGTTTATTTGAACTGTTTCAGAAAAGAACTGCAAACAGGGAAGGTCTGATATCAAATGATTATCTCACCATCCAAGCAAATTTTCGAAGCCAAACTGCACAAGTAGAGTCTCCCTAGAATAGGTAAGTAAACCCCAAGTTTCAGCCCAGACCGATGACGCCCAACTGAGTTTGTTCCCAAGGTTCAGGACTGCTAATACCGTTAGAATAGAATAGACCATAGTTAAAAAACTCGCCGAAATCTCGGCGAGATCTCGAATATCTCGAGAATCTCGAGCTCCTCGAGACAAGATGACATACGAGACACAAAACATGCACAGTTTTGAATAAATCGACCGAAATTTTGACTATTTTGAGAATGTTAGAGAAATCTCGAATATTTTGAGAATCTCGATCTCCTTAGTACTCATATTATTGTATTGTTGGGACTTGGGAGTTGAGACGTGGAAGACTAGGGTAGTAAGGTACTAAGGTGTCTATGACTTATGTATTGTTCATTGTACTTGGGTTGGGGGTCTATGTAATATGCAGTGTGAACACCTCACTGTATCTTGTGGTTTGCAGTAGAAACTTTAAGTCCTTAACTATTTCTTAAATAATTATTCAATATTATGTGTCTTCATCCAGTATTGCATAATTTACTAGTTTTACTTGTCAATTATGCCTCATAGCACTCAAACAATGTGTAAAATAGACAATATTACATTAAGGGATCAATGATTATTGCCAACCAAGGATGCAAATCCAAAACACCAAATTGGGTGCTTTTATTTTACAATTTGAAGATAGAAATATGTTTATTAAGCCTAAAACAAGCTTCCCTTAAAGTTTTGAAGCCAACTATGGTCATTTGCCCACCGAAACATCATACAGAAACAAAACAAAAAAATACACTAACTCGCCGAGATCTCGGTCGTCTCGACCTGATCGAGACAAGTTTTTGAATCTTGGAAGAAACAAGGGAAGAAGAAGCAAGATGGAACAGGAATAGGAAATAAAGAAGAAACGAAGAGCAGGAAGAGAGAAAGAAAAGAACCGAAGAAAGAAGAAATAAGGTAGGAAAAGGGAATCTTAAGCTTACTAGGAGGAGAGAGGATCGATGGGGAAACAAGGAAGAAGACCATGCACGGTCAACACTTGTCTCCATGCTACGGTAACAGCAACTCCACTAATTTCAATTAATACAATCTCTAATCCCATTGCAGGTTACAAGCATATAAATAAGAATATAAAACTCATACAAAATAGAAGCCACTCAAACTAGGAGACTACCTTAAACAAGAAAACTAGTGGCTTATCAAATCCTCTTCATAGTTAATCCCGAAATAAAACATAAAAAGTTAAAGAGTACAATATTATTCCCTACTAACCCCCTTTGACCAAAGCCAGTTTTGGAACCGGTTCGTCTCGATCTGGGTTGCCAGATCGGGTCATGCCGGTCCAGCCATGATAGTGCTACTTCATCAACAAGACAAGGTATCGTTTTTTTTTTTTTTTTTGGATTTTGAATTTGGGTGGATGGTTGGGACTTGGAACTAGGTAAATATTAGATCAATGTCATTGACTTAGAGGCAGGTTTCTATTGCATAAATATAGGAAGCAGCTACACTTCTCATGCATATAAGATCAAGGCACTGCTTTATAGCTTTAGTGTATTGTTGAATTTTAGCCAACTAGAAGTAGAGCTGCTGTTTTAGGCTATCGTGTGATGTTAATGTTATT
The DNA here is from genome assembly GCF_018873765.1 of Telopea speciosissima. Classification (NCBI taxonomy): domain Eukaryota; kingdom Viridiplantae; phylum Streptophyta; class Magnoliopsida; order Proteales; family Proteaceae; genus Telopea; species Telopea speciosissima. The sequence continues at coordinate 71,159,498 of NC_057918.1, read as the reverse complement.
CATCTTTCCCGACACGTAAATCTAAAGCAAATACTTAAGATTTCCATTTTCTTTTAAGTATCATACTTTATGTGAGTGAAATTGTCTTACACTATATTAAAAGACTAGAGTATTTTTGGGATTCAAAGTTGTGATTTCCATTGATCTCTTCGTATATATTTATACAAGAGGTGGAGAGTTTGATCTCCACAAGAATAGCTGAGTAGTTCCTTTAGATAAAGAGACTAAGTTACAGTAGATAAAGATAAGAAGGGTTTTACAGTTTACACAAGATTGGGATGATGGAGTGACGTTAGGGAGTTTTAAGAGATTGGTTATTATCCAACTCTTTAACAGTGCTTCCGTTATTACCCCCCTTCAAACCAATGGGAACTTCAGTCACAGTGAGTTTGGTCCTTAGCAGCTTGAACCGAGCCGATGTAAGACCCTTTGTAAAGAGATCTGCTATCTGATCTTGTGTTGATATATACAGAACCTGCATGTCTTTGCGAGTGACCCAATCACAAACAAAATGGTAGTCTACCTCTATATGTTTCATCCGGGCATGGAATATAGGGTTTGAAGCAAGACTTGTTGCCCCTATATTATCGCACCAAATCATTGGAGTTGGATCAACACAAATACACAAATCCTTTAGTAGACTTCTGATCCAGGATAGTTCAGCAACAGTAACAGCTAGAGCTCGGTATTCTGATTTGGTGCTCGAACGAGACACCACTGGTTGTTTGCAGCCCAGGATATGAGGTTTTGACCCAAATAGATGCAGTATCCTGTTATTGAACGTCTGCCATCTACATCCCCAGCCCAGTCAGCATCTGAATACGCTGTTAGTGGTGATAGAGAACCACTGGGTATGAGTAAACCATGGTTGATTGTGCCCTTTAGATATCGCAATATCCTTTTAACTACTTCCCAATGAGTGCTACGGGGATTGTGCATAAATTGGCACACCTGATTGACAGAATAAGTGATATCTGGTCTTGTGAATGACAGATACTGAAGGGATCCTACAGTACTTCTATAAAGGGTTGGATCGGCGATGGGATCGCCATGATAGGCTGACAATTTTGCCCCTGTTACTATCGGGGAAGCAATTGGTTTGGCTTCAGTCATATTTGTCCGGTTGAGGATATTAGTGTTAAACTTGGACTGATGTAGGTGAAGAACTGTATGGTCTCGGTGAGCATGAATTCCCAAGAATCGTTCAAAGAACCGAGATCTTTCATTGCAAATTGTGCCCCAAGCTTTTGAAGTAGTGATTGAAGGGTTGAAGCGGAATTACCCGTTACCACAATGTCGTATACATAAAGTAGGAGATAGATGAGAGTATCATCTTGGCTGTATATAAATAGAAATGAGTCAGCCGTCAAAGCCGTGAAACCAATGCCAAGTAAAAATGTAGTGAACCGATTGAACCAGGCCCTTGGGGCCTGTTTAAGGCCATAAATGGCTTTGTGTAGGTGGCAAACATGATCGGAATACTGAGAATCAACGAAGCCTGGTGGTTGAGCCATAAAAACCTCCTCATGGAGATAACCATGAAGAAAGGCTTTGTCAACATCCAATTGTTTGATTGGCCAATCACTGCTCACAGCTATATACAACACAGTACATACTGTTGTAGGCTTGACAACAGGGCTGAATGTATTGTCATAATCAATGCCGGCATGCTGATGATACCCTTTTGCCACCAAGCGTGCTTTATAACGCTCTATACTGCCATCTGGTTTCTGTTTCACCCGGTATACCCACTTGCACCCGACAACATTTTGGTTTGGTTGTTTGGGTACAAGTGACCATGTACCGTTTCGAAGCAGTGCATCAAATTCTTTAGACATAGCATGGCGCCAATGGAGTGATTTATTTGCTTCGGTGAAGCATGTCGGTTCATTTGGAACTGCAGCTGTTAGAGCACACATTAGTGGATACTTACTTGCACATAACACTCTAGGACCCCGTGTACCATCTTTTGACCTTGTGACCATCGGATGACTATTAGTTGTGTTGGACCGATTTACCAAAGGAAGTGAGGCTGTTGAATTAGTGGGCTGAGTTGGTGCAAGTACCAAGGCTTCAGATGGAGCTGGTTGCATGGGAACCACATTAGCTGGTGGATGCTCTTCATGTGGTTGAGGTACTAATGGGTTTTGCATAGTTGGAATGGCAGCACGGTTTTGGTGGATTGGTGATACATTGGGTATTGGAAATGGTGAACTTGGTAAATAACCAAGCTGAATTCTGGTGGTGGTATTTGATGGTGGCGGTTGTGGTGGACTAATGGGTTTATGGAATGGAAATGATCGCTCATCAAAAACCACATGGCGACTAATGTAGACCTTTCCATTCGATGGATTCCAGCATCTATAGCCATGGTGGGTGAGGCTGTACCCGAGGAAGATGCACTTGGCACTGGGGTATTCCAACTTATGAGCGGCATATGGACGCAAATAGGGATAACAGGCGCATCCGAAAACACGTTGAAAGGTGTAATCAGGAGTTCGTTGAAACAGAATTTGATATGTGCTTTGCATATTTAATGTTCTTGTTGGCAGCCTATTAAATTGGTATACTGCAGTTTGGAATGCATCAACCCAAAGTTCCTTGGGTGCTTGAGCATGGTGCATAAGAGATAACCTTGTTTCAACAACATGTCTATGCTTGCGCTCAACCTGTCCAACCTGTTGAGGAGTATGAGGACAAGCAATGACGATGTGAAATACCCTTAGACTGAAGAAAAGTACGAAGTTTGGTATTTACAAATTCAGTTCCACCATCAGTTTGAATATGCTTAATGAATGCATTGAATTGTGTTTCTACTTGCTTAACATAGCTAAGAAAAATAGGTACTACTTCATCTTTGGTAAACAAAGGAAATAACCATGTGTACTTGGAGTAGTGATCAACAATTAATAAATAATAATGAAATCCATAAGCTGAAATGATGGGAGCAGGGCCCCAAACATCCATAAACAACAGCTCTAGAGGTCTAGAGCTTTTAAACTGAGAATTAAAAAATGGCAGCCGTTTGCTCTTTCCACACTGACAAGAAGAGAAAACGTTATTGAAGGAATTAGAAGTAACAGGGATATGATTTTTATAGAGAAGTCTGCGTAGAACTGGTAAGGCAGGATGCCCAAGTCGATGATGCCAAATGGTGGTGGAGACACGCTCGCCGAGAAATGCTTTTGGTGATGATGGAGATGGTGATGGTGCAGCGGAGGATGAGGATGGAAGACGCAGACAGTAGAGACCAATACTGAGTGGACCTAAAAGCAGAATTTTCCCTGTTTTCAATTCCTTGACATGGAAAAAGGTTGGATAAAATTAAAAAACACAGTTATTTTCCTTTGTGAAAGTAAATTCTTAGCAATATGAGAAACATGCAATATGTTATGCATCATTAAGGATTTATTAAACTGATGTGAACCAATATGTAAAATATACAAACCTGTACCGTCGCCAACCATGACCCGTTCTGAACCAGTGTAATCAGCAGGGGAATGAAGGTTAGACAGATCATTTGTAATATGATTCTTGGCCCCCGAGTCTGGGTACCAAGTGGATGATTCAGCAGTGTAGGCAGCGAGTTGTTTAGAGGGCTGGCAGCCTTGATAGGCTAGATTGAGGCGATTGTAGCAGTAGTGCAACGTGACTTGCATTAGAACATATTTGGCAAACAGGGCGACCATCCGATTGGCCGTTTTGTCGGCGTCCTTGTGGCTGGTTCCTTCCTTGGCCACGACCACATCCTCTGTACTGTATATCAGAGGATTTCCCATCATGGTTACGGGTTGATGGTTGAAAATACTGACCTTTGGAAGTAGCTTGCTGTCCATTGTTGGTTGAAAGGAGAGCCATTGTAGAGGGTTCGGTCACTGCTTTGAACTGATCGAGATGGAGTTCATGACTCAAGAGAAGGCTGTGTAGATCTTCAGAAGATATCGGATCTGTCCTTGTCATAATTGCAGTGACAAAAGGTTCATTACCTGGGCCAAGACCACCGAGTATATAAAGAATAAGGTCACTATCTGGAACTGTTTGAGATGCAGCTGCTAGAGAGTCTTCTGTGCCCTTCGCACGAGTGAAGTAATCGGCAACGGGTAGAGAGCCTTTCTTTATAGTCTGCAACTGATATCGAAGTTGCATGATCCTGGCACGAGACTGTGATGAGAACAGTCATTCAAGAGCCTGCCAAACAGCATAAGATGTATGAAGTCCTACCACCTGAGCCATAACTGGATCAGTTAAGGTGGCATTGATACAGTTCAAGAGGAGCTGATCACGAAGAACCCACTGTTCATAAGCTGGGTTGTGTTCAGCTACTGTCGAACTTTCAGTAGGAGGAATGGTTTTTGAGGGGCAGGGTAAGGAACCATCCAAATAGCCATACATTTGGGTCGCTCGAAGGATCGGAACAAATTGAGAGCGCCATAGCAAGTAATTTTGGTGATCTAGTTTGATAGAAACTAGATTGGTGATGTTCGCCAACGGATTGAAAGTGGAGCTGGCAGTGGGGGCGGAGAGAGAGTTAGCAATGGCATCGGAAGTGGAAGAGCTGGTGTACATGTTGACGAGGAAGAGAAAAAAAACTTGAATTGATGCTAGTCAGAGGGCTTGGATACCATAAAAGACTAGAGTATTTTTGGGATTCAAAGTTGTGATTTCCATTGATCTCTTCGTATAGATTTATACAAGAGGTGGAGAGTTTGATCTCCACAAGAATAGCTGAGTAGTTCCTTCAGATAAGGAGACTAAGTTACAGTAGATAAAGATAAGAAGGGTTTTACAGTTTACACAAGATTGGGATGGTGGAGTGACGTTAGGGAGTTTTAAGAGATTGGTTATTATCCAACTCTTTAACGGTGCTTCCGTTATTATATATCTTATCTGTGGTCAGTATGGTTACCTTTATGTTTGCCACATGTATGGTAGAGGCTGGGAGTATGCTTATTCCTGTGCTCACATATTGACACAGGTAGCATTATGTTATTTTACAAGGTATTTATTAGATCCCCAATACATTCTTAGAAGAAATTTACAATTTTAAGATGATCTTGTACTATGTTTCTGTCTTAGTTCTATCTTTGAGCATTATCAATCAATTCCTGACTTTTATTAATTATTGAAAGTATTTAAAAAAATAACATGCCTGCAGGAGACGTGGAAGGGACAATCTTTTCAGATGCACTTATGTCCTTCCTGATGGTGTAACACATATGAAGGGTTTTGTGAAGGACATGGATGTAGCACAGAGATACCTCACTCTGCCGGACGAGGTCCTGTCTCCACCAGTGGAAAGGAAGGAAGATGGTCATCCAGAATTTGCAGAAAAATCTGAAGACAGAAAGAGAATTGATTTGACAAAAACTGTAGTATCTCAACTTCTTAATTCTTTACACCCCCCCCCCAAAAAAAAAAAAGAAAGAAAACACTTCTAATTTGTGGCCACACATTTGCGTCTTATACTTAAACTTTCTGTACAGGAGGTTACCTTGACAAATGAGCGCTTCCTTGTTCCAGAGATGATTTTCCATCCTGCTGATTTAGGTCTGTATTACATTCAAATGATGTTCAGAATGGATGTTGTTTTAGTTCAAGTATAGCAGCATTTTTTTGTTTTCTTTTATGGTTTGATCAGCAAAGCTGAATACTTCAGCATCAGACTTTTCTTTTAATCCATCAACTGTTATTACATGCAGTGGTTACCTATAATCTTTCCAACTTATCCATAGATGCAATGTGTCAAGGCACCTTTCATGTTGGAGAGTATTTGTTTTGGCACATCTTTACAATAGATAGTTTGTGAATTTTTAGACAAATTTAGCATGATAATCCAAATTGACACAACTTTTTGAATGTCATATGAAGAAGTGATGTTTAGAAGCTCTGTTTTATTAAAACCAATTTTACCTGTTGTGGGAGATGTTTCATTTAAAGATCTTGATTTGCAATGTTTCATTTACTGAACTTGATTTGCAACTTCCTTTGCAGGAATGAACCAGGCTGGACTGGCAGAGTGCATTGTTCGAGCTGTAAATTCTTGCCATCCTCATCTTCACCCTGTACTCTATGAAAGGTGGTTTTTGAAGGGCTTGCACAATTTATACTGTAGAAAGTGTCTTATTTTTCCTCTTATTTTATTGTCAGTATATTAAGTTAATATTCTTTGTATGCCAGCATCATCTTGACTGGTGGAAGTACATTGTTTCCACGATTTGCTGAAAGACTGTAAGCTTCTTCTAGGCCATAGTTATCTATTAGTCATCTACAAAAACTGAATCACATTGTTTATCCTAAAATTTCTTATTGGATGTAGGGAAAAGGAGCTACGACCTCTTGTACCTGATAACTTTCAAGTGAAGATAACAACTCAAGAAGAGTAAAATCTTACCTTTGGATAAGGATTTGGTTTATGAAATATTACAGCAATTCGTTAGCCTTACATTTACTTTGTGACTTTTTCAGTCCCATTTTGGGTGTCTGGAGAGGGGGTTCACTTCTGGCATCTAGTCCGGATTTTGAGGAAATGTGTGTCACTAAGTCTGAGTATGAGGAGCTTGGATCTGCTCGCTGTCGTCGCCGTTTTTTTCACTGAGCATCTAAATGTTGAAGGTATGTATCAAAACCCCTGTTTCTAATTTTCTGTTTAGTACCAAGTAACATCAATGGATGCGCTGCCATACAGGGCTGTAGTATATATAATACCATTGTATGTTTTTCTTATCTGCTGTTTCTCTTTCTCCTCTGTAGCAAAGAAGGTATCTAGAGGCAAGTTTCAAATTCCATTTATCAAGGCACAGTCTAAATAAGTAAAGATGTCTGTCATCTCAAACTGCCTGGAAAAGGTGCCAGTATACCAGCAGCAAGGATTGAAAAGCTCCATGCATCATTTTATGTGAAAAGAGTATATTTTAGGGAGTACTCCTTGTCATCAGTGGTAACACGAGTTCATTTTATACCCTCAAACATGAAGAATCTGAATTGCAGAATCAACACCAAGGGTGTAAGATATACACACTTCAAAGCAGATTGCAGTATTTCACTGCGTGTTCTTAGAGCCATTCTGCCATTTGAGAAGTCCACTGCTGCTCCAGCATGTAGAAAGAGATTTCACTTTTCGAGTTTCAGTACGAAGCATGGTTTGCTGTTCTTGGAAACAGGAAGGCTAATGTTGTGAATTGATTCAAACAGGGATCTGGTTCGGCAAATAGGTCAACATGTTCCACAGCTCATCCCCTTCCCATTTCACAAGTTACAGCAAGATGGTCATCTGCCTTTTGATTTTCAAGGGTTATTGTTTGGAGAGAAAATCGGAAGGTAATGTTGGCTTTATAATTGATGTCGACCAGATCCCAAATGTGGCTTTGCCAGAAGTTCCGCTGTAAGTTGGACAATCTCTGCCTCATCAACTATCCATTAGGCAATAAAATATGCATCGCGCACTTATCATAGCAGAGAACCTATGGTCTTTTGTAAATCAACAAGTACATTTTGCTCTGGGCATGGTAGCCAAAGTCATTACGAGATGTAGGGCAAAACCAGCCATCAGAATGTGGGTTCCTATCAATGGGTGTTTGTGAAATAGCCTTGGCAATGTGAGGAGAAAACACATAATTAATTCACTCCGAAGGGCGTTCCTTCAGGTTCAATCTATATCTCTTCCCCTGCTTTGCCTGCCTGCTGGTCTCCCTTCCCCTTCCCCTTCCCTTCTTTTTGAATGGATTGGATCCGCTGCCCCTACAATAGAAGTTGAAGTCTTGAAGATGTGTGCTTAGTAAATTACAGTTCCGTTGTCCACCAAGCATTAAATCTTTGACAAAGATCATGTTAGCAGGTAACACAAAAATACAAGACAATCTAAAATCCCTAAGATTAGGGATCCATGGCTCACACAGAATGTTAATAGGGGAATCGAATCAAAAATTTCCTGCAGATTAATTTCCTTAAAATGGGAATAACCTGACATAGGCCATCCCAAATTAAAGAGCCTTTCTTCTCAAGAGCCGCATGATTAAAGGGAGAAGAGCTGGGAAAGTACATAACCACTTGAGCCCAAAGGGCATGGGGTTGATTAATCAATCTCCAAGCTAACTTCACTAACAAGGCCCCATTATCTCTGTCGCAGGAAAATGGAAACAGGACATCCAGTCCAACCTCTCCACAATCTGACATTAACATCATCTAACTGATTATACACAGTCGCAGGAAAACGGAAACAGGACATCCAGTAAATGGGAATAGAGTTAAGCACAAACTTAATTAACACAGTTTTCTCTGCTTGAGGGAGAAGATGAACCTTCTACATCCCCAACTTACATGGGATTTTATTCGTAACAGTTTTTTTCCTCCTTAAAATTTATGTGTGCCAAGGTAGAGAACACCATCTTGAAAGACCCTCCCGTAGCAATGATAAACAAATACTGAAATACAGGTTGAGAGCACACTCTTGACGAATACCCCTTGAGGGTTAAAAAAAAAAATAAAACTACTACCTTTCAACTTAATAAATGAACGGAAAAAGAAACTCTGTCCGAGAGCATGGCCTAAGCCATCATCCCATCTCTCTCTCTCTCTCTCTCTCCTTGTGAAAAGACATCTTTACCCCTTGTCTTGGGAAGGAGAGAGATAGACACAAGGAGCGCCAGCGTAGGCTGCGATCCCGGATAGAGAATCACTTCCCATAAATGAATTTGTTGCTCTACTGAAGTACGGGTGTCAATTCCAGGCCCGGCCCGCCAGGCCCGATCGAGCTCACCCGGTTAAAGCCCGGCCCGAATACTAAACTTGCCGGGCTTAACCCCGACACGTTTAGTAATCGGGCTGTCCCGGTGTGGGTTCCTAGCCCATCGGGCGTCCGATCGGACCGACCAATTCCAGGCCCGACCTAGACCGCCCTGTTATAGCCCGACCTAATCGACCCATTAACTTATAAACTTCCCCTTCCCTTCTCTTCGAATTTCCATTTTTTTGTTTGTTTCTTTGTTGGTCTTTGACATTTATTGGTTAGATACACTTAACGTAGGTGAGATGAGGCTTAGTTTTAGTTTTTAGATCTTACTTTGTTAGATATCAATTAGTAAGCCCACACCGTTTAGAGACCGTTTTGAGTTAAACGACTCATTAGCCCATTTTAGACCCGGTTTAGGCCCGTTTAGCCCGAATAAGGCTGCCCCGATTAAAGACCGAACACCGACCGACCGACCGACCGAAATGAAACAGTACCATGCCCGCCCAAGGCAAGCCCGAATGCCTAAACGGTCGGACACGGTGTAGCTTGTAAAATTGGTGAGGCCCGGCTTGGCCCGACCGAGCCCGATTGGTTGACACCCCTATACTGAAGGCAAAAGGGTACAACCATGGCTTCCACATATGTAATACCAAATCTACCCCCTATCAGATCAAGTGTCCACAATCTTATATGTACACAATCAGTGTATAAAATCGGGCCCTCTATAAAATACAATATAAGAGTCTTATCATTCTATTTATGGTAAGAGTGTCAGTTGGTATGGTTTTGGGAATTCGGTATAGTTTTGATTCAGTACAAGAGACAAAAGTAGTAAGCAAAACCATCCTGTACTGAGAACTCCAATTAATTTTCAATACCGAAACCATACCTAATCGGTTTGGTTTTTATTCCATTTTTAAATGGTATCTTATTCGGTTTGATACGGTTTTTATACGGTTTCATAAACCATATCTTATATATAATATATATATATATTTTTGGTAAGAATCTTATATATAATATATAAGATACATAATTTATAGTTACTATACATGTGTATATCCGGTTTGGTTTAGGAATAAGTAATTCGGTACAGCATGGTTAGTACCAAACGATTTTGTCTTACATACCAAAATCATACCACACCGAATTTCTTGATACCAAAACCATATTGATTCTTATTCGGTTCCATTTGGTACGATTTTAAACGGCAAATTTCGATTTCAATATTTGATTTCAGTTCCAAAATTGATACTCTTAATATATGGGGCTTAACGCAAGCATCTGTTACCATTGGTGGATTGAGTTACGAAGAAAAAGTTTTTTATTAATATTATTTTTTCAAACTAGTTGGACAGCTGACGTGAGGAAAAATCCAATGTGGTGGATCATATCTAAATTATGGATATCAATTAGACCTAGTGATAACTGCCTACTTACATTTTTACCTATCACCACCGTGTATGAATAATTTATATTAGTCTCAACAAAAAATAATAAGGGAAAAAATAACTCTAACCGATTGCGTGGATCTTGTGCCAACACAGGATCATGTGAATATACCAATCAACCGCAATTAAATAAAATATGTCATTTAGGTAGATCTCTTTGCACGTGCTCTGCCCTCGTGTTGGTGCAAGTATAACACGGCAATCTCTTACCAAAAAATGAATTATTTATATGGAAAAAAAAAACATCCCTATTTATAGGGGGAGCTCAAGGGCCATGCACACACTGGCATCTCGGGGGGGGGGGTCGAGATTTTTGCCTTTCATGGGGGGCGGTGGTCATTTTGCCCCCACTATGTCTGGACGTGGTCTGCCCCAACATTTTTCACTATTTATATTATGGAAAAAGGTTCTCTAAGCCGTTAGGATAAGGTAGACTGGCACCTCTGTATCTATCTCTCTCCTCCTCACCTAAAATGACTTGCTGCCCTCCAACGTATGATATCATTTTCTATGTGGTGCGCTTCCAATGCCATTTGCTCGGAGAAACTTCTCCCGTTATATTATACTAGTATTACCATGATCTTGCTGACAGATTATAATGTGAGAGTGACAAGGGAGTAGTTTAATAGTTCTAAGTTTAAGAACATCTCAGTCGGATTGACTTTATATCAATCCCATTATTGCAATTGTTTTATGACGAATGCTAACATTGAGCGGGTTACGAATTCTATGAAGTATCCCTCCTCACACATGGATAAAATGTTTAATTTTTTATTTTTCACATTTTTTTGAAGTTTACATGTAAGTTAGATAAGTGGTATAAAATGTTTAATTTTTTATTTTTCACATTTTTTTGAAGTTTACATGTAAGTTAGATAAGTGGTTTGTAGAATTCACAGTCTTATATGTTCATAGTGCTTTAATCTCTTTTGGATTATTTTCTATTTAAGTTTTAGAACTAGAAATTGGTATAAAATCGGTGGATTGATATTAGTATCAGTTGACACTAATATCGATATCTGACCGATATTGGATCTGCGATATGATACAAACAGAGGGTAAGATAGTCAAAATAATGTTGCTATTGATATCTATTAGGGGTGTTAATACCCAACCCGAACCGATAAAACAGGCCCGAATGAACCCGGACCACACCGGACCTATCTCTTATTGGTTCTGGTTCAGGTTCGGTTTGTGGATCCAGGGAGCATCGGTTAGGGCTAGCCCGACGGTGCATCGGTGGCCCGAACCGTTAGACCCGAACCCAAACCGAACCGACCCGATAAATGAGTAAATGAAAATCAGTAAATGCCTAATGCGTAATGCCCCATTGCCCCCTAAATGCCCTAATCACTTTCACTTTCACTCTCTCGTCTCAAGTTCTCAACTCTCACTCTCTCAGCGGCTCAACGGTGGCAGCGGCCTCACTCCTCAGTCCTTACTCCTTAGCCACTCAACGACACTTCAAGAGTTCATTGTTCAAGCAATCAAGCCTCAAGCCTGATTACCCAACCAATTGAATTCATAGGCCATAGGACATAGGATGGAAAGATGCATTGTATTTGAAATATTTTATGTAGTTAAAAGAGAAATAGAAGAAAAATAAACACTAATTGGACCTTACTAGTTATATAAAATTGGTACCGAACCGAATCCAAATCGATATCAACCCGTTATCATAAATCGAAACCGACACAAAACTAAACCGCATCGAAATCGAAACTGAACATTTCTTAATGGTTTGGTTTCGATTTCTATAAAAGTCACACCGAAACCGAAAAGCCTGAACCGAAACCAGACCGAACCGACCCGTTGATACCCCTAATATATGTGAAGGGAAAAGAAAATTTCTACGATGGCTGAGACTGACCGATATGTATTAGTATCAGAATTAGTTTCAAAACTGATCAATACTCAATCTGATACCATGAACTAAAGCTATCTTTGGTATCATTTATGATTTTTGTTTATGGTTTATTAGAAAAAATCATTAGTCAAAACTATTTTTAATAAAAAAAAATTTGAAAACCATTTGGTAACCATTACACATAATGAGGATGGAATGAGAAACCGTTTGGTAACTACCTAGGTGTAAATAATTTTTATAAATTTTTTTATGACACTACAACAAAAGGTTTTTTAGGCAATGATTTTGATGATGGTAGAAAAAATTTCTATCGCCAAATATCATTTTATCGTCGTCTATTTTCGACTACAATGCGCTTGGCGACAAATTATTCAATCGTCGCCCTTATTTTTATTGATGGAATACGATTTTGGTAGGAAAAAAAATGTCACTAAGAATGGATTTTCTTGTAGTGAAAAATTGACTTTAAGTATGAAAAATTGTGCATTTGATGGTGCACCTTTAAAGTTGATCCTCTCAGTCTCATGGCCATCGTTGGATTCTCAAGTAAGATGCACTGGGCAGTGCATCGCACTTGAGAGGATAAAAATTCTAAAGGATAGCATTAAACTTAACCTGTAATGAAGACATGGGTCCAGGGCCCATAGTAGTGGGTGAATGGATTCTCCCTTCATCCATCTCAATTTCTTCACAAAACCGTAGCACAGTATTATGTTACAAATTTTTTTTAATTAGCAAAATATAGGTTTGAACGATTCGTAACATGGTGATAGCACCGGCTTCGCTGGTTGGTTGCGACTGCAGTCAGCTTGCAACTTTCCTTTTTTATTAATCCATCAGATGCAGGTTCGAGGGTGGGTATTGGGATAGCGACAAGGTGGTGGTTTGGGATCGCATGGGCGGGGGTGTAGGTTAGGGACTGGGTGGTTGTTTGGGGCAGGGCTGCGGGACAGGATGGCCAGGGTGGAGGGGGTGGGGTGTGGAGGGTTAAACAAGGCCATAGGGATAGGTAGACGGGATTATGAGACAGGATGGTGGTGGTAGGGTTGTAGGAAGAAGAAGAAGAAGAAAATGCTTGCTTTTCTAACAACAAAGCAAATGACTATTTTATCCCTCTGTTTTGGAACTTATGAACATGTGCTCATTAAAGTTTCCACATAAATAACGATTTTTTACCGTAATACATAATTGAGTCTTAACCCTATTATAGATTTGGTAAAAAGATTGGTACACTGCCCTTGTACAGATTCCTTTATACCCTCCTCACATAATAAATAGTGAGGCCCACACTGACATTTCTTCTCCTGTTCTGACTATGTGGGCCTCATGGAAATGATCTAACCCCTTATTGCTCGTAGTGGGTAAATTCAATCTTACACTATCCGTATAGGGAACTCTCTCCCTATAGTTTTTGTATTATTTTGATTTATTTTAGGAGAATTATTTAAAAAATTATTTTGCACATAATCATATACGTACACAGCCATGCTTTGACTGTTAAATAGGGGAGAGGGGAGGGTGTGAAATATCATATTTGCCCCTTATTGGACGAAGGGATGATGCCTACAACCTTATATGTACATGGTCGTGCATAAAACTTGGGTCCTCAATTTTTTTAATAAGAGGGTAAAGGTTGGGCACTCCACCAGGGTGCCCAGTATTTGTCATCCTCTTTGCTCCTCTTTAGGAAAAGATCCTTTACCCTCTTGTGTCCAGTCTTGTGATTGGTGCATGCCGTTAGCTTACCGAAAGCTAGTGGCATGCCCAACCTTCTCCCTTAACAAAATCACTACTTTATAAAAATCAATAGATAACTGATCTTATGGTCTACCCACCATGTTCGGTTGCTACTCAATCTGAAAAGAATGACATCTCTAATGCCCTCAAAGAGCTTTTTAAATGTGAAGGACTTTTGGCTTCAAAAGTCAAGAGTGTTGTGGTTGCAGGGAGGAGATATGAACACAACTTTCTTTCACTCTAGCACTATTTAGAGAAGAAATCATAATCGTATTTTGAGATTATAGCTTCAATCTGGTCAATGGAATACGACAAAGAAGGAAGTGTATGATGAATTTTTTTCTCAATACAAAGAAATCTTCCAAGGGGTGAATGAAAATGCTCTTGATTTGGTCATGACTTACATTGAACCAAATGTTTCTTAGGCTGACAATAATATGTTATGTGCTCCACCGTTGGTTAAGGAGATCAAAGCGGCGTTCTTCAGCCGCAGACCCTTTAAAGCTCCATGTGCGAACGATTTTCCTCCCATCTTTTCCCAAAAACTTTGGGATTTAACAAGTGTAGACCTGTGTACTTTTATCTCTGTTTTTTTTTTTTTCCTCTTCAGGATATTACCACTCCATAACAATGATACCCTAATATTAATTCCTAAGGTTGGGTGTCTTTAGACCATTGATTATTACGGACTGATAAGCTTATGTAAAGTAGTGACCAATGTGGTTTCTAAAGTGTTGGCAGTGAGGCTTCATTCGGTGTTGCCCTAAGTGATCTCTCGGAGTCTCAATTGGCCTCTGTCCTAAGTGATCTCTCGGAGTCTTGCCATTATATTGAATACAAGAAAAAAAGAGAAGAAGCGGTTTGCAACAATCAAACTTGACATGAGAGGGGTTATGACCGCATTGAATGGTCCTTTATTAGACGACTCCTTCCTCAATTGGGTTCAGTGATAAATTTGTCTCACTTATTATGGGGTCGGTAACATCTATTAAATACTCCATACTTGTCAGTGGTGGGATTTGTTGCACTATCAAACCCTTGAGAGGATTGTTTGGCTTGGGAGTACTAAAGAATAAAGTATATTCAGTTAAGTCAACTTATGTAATGTTAAATAACCTCAAGAAAAAAAATGGTAGAACAATCTTTCTCTTCCAAAGTTAGCTCTTGGGCTGCTACTGTAGACGCTGAATTTTTGTCAGCCCCCCCCCCATGATGACAACAACAAGACATGGACAAACATCAGTATCTCTAATCTTGCACCTGCACTTAAGCCATATCACCCCCACATCCCTAAAAATGATTTATAACACCATTTTTACTAAATGCTGAAGGAGCTTTCTCAACCACGGCGGTCCCCCCACAAATTTTTTTTATAAAGTGTCAAAAGGGAACAAGAACCCAAAAAAAAAAGAGGCAAAAAGGACCTAAAAACACAAAAAAAAAACCAAAAATACCCGTCTATTTTTGGACTTGGCGCTCGGAGCAATCTGCGGCTCTGAACATATGGCATTACAGGGGTATTTTTCTCTACGGTCCCCATGACGCTACAATCCCCTTTCCGCAATGCTGCCAAATCCTAGGGCCCCCTATTAATAGAGGGACCCCCACCTTAAAAACACCTGCAAACCTTTTCGGGAATCGTATCCCAACCATTTTTTGGCATTTTGAGTGTCATAGAGGTCTATTTTAGCCCGTTTCAGAGTTTCGCCCAACTTTCGCCTCGAAACCCGCACTCCCATTACTTTATTTGCAGCCCAAGCAAACAAAATCCTTTCTTTTTACCCATTTTCATCCCGATTTGCCAATTTTTTCATCAAACCCCTTCAAGTAGCCTCCATTGGTCCCATGTGATGTCGTTACTCTATCTGAAGTTCAAGTAATAGGCTCCTGAAACCACCCGTGACGTCGTTATTTTGCCCAAAGTCCGAGTAGCAAAAGTCTGCTTTACAGTCGTTACTCTGCCTAAAGGCCAAGTAACCCAAACCCATCTTACATAGCTGTTACTCTGTCCGATAAGAGAGAGATAAGTCGTTCGTCCGTCTCCACCTGAGCTCGGAGACACTTTTCGCATCTTTTTGTATTTCTACTTATTTTGTTGGTTTTACGCAAATATACATCTCCACTTTTCCCCTTACTTTTGGCACAAAGTAGACCATTAAAGTAATTTGTTTTAGTGTACATAGTATTTTCTTTAATTTACAAAAATAACATGTTTACTTTTCTTTCTCATAATTAATGTATTTCAAGTTACCCTTGCATGTTGGTATAGGACATATCATTATGGGAGAATTTTTTAAATCAAACATATAGTAGAAAGACCAGTTTAACCGCTCGACATGGGGTGCGAATATATTTCCACTCTCGTAACCTGACCACTTACGCCCACTCTCTAACTAGACCATACGGAATCATGTAGCCCTTTCCACTCACTCTGAATGGAGCTACCACCATTGGGTCCTAGGCCCGAATCCTAGGTGACAACTCCTTCTATTTTAATATGTAGCATGATCCCAAACCCCCATTTTAATAATGAATCTTAACAACAATTCACCCCTGTCGCCAAAGGGACCCCGAATCAAACGGATCCCGCCCACAAGGTGGAGAAACCCACATCTGGAGGTCACGGAACCCATAGCTACTCCCTTATCTATTTGACAGGAGATCTGAAAATGACCTACGCTACCTAAAGTGAAAACCTTTCTCTAGCGTGTTTGCTCGAAAGGGGTAACCTCAGAGGAAGCTCTCCAACATTGTCGTTTTCGTGTTAATCCCTGCTGTGTAAGGTGCAATGTTGAATTGGAAACTATGGAACACATTCTATTTTATTGCCCTTTGTGCAGGCCACTTGGTTTGGATCAGCCATATCATTGTGAATCTCACAGCGAAACAATCTCAAACTGGCTGATTTTATCGAAGAATGGAGTAAAGTTCAGCACCGGTCAAAGAGAGATTGTAGGATTTTCTTGTGCCTTTGCAGTTTCATTCTTTGGACCTTATGGAGGGCTCAGAATGATAAAAATTTTGGGCATCGAAAGTGGTTGCCGCAAGAAGTCATAAATAAGGCCTAAGTTGCTCTCTCCCAATATTTGGATGCCCAGGTCATTGAGCAACACCCCTGTGTTCATTCTTCCCCTTCAACTCCAAAGGACTGGTCTCCCCTAAGCCATCCCTTCCTAAAGCTAAACTGTGATGCATCTATGGCTACGAATAAGGAAAAGAGTGGTTTGGGTTTCGCAATCCGTGATCACCAAGGTGCTATTACCTTTGCAAAGTTTGTGATCATTTCGTTTGACAATGTATTAACAGGCGAAGCCTTAGCCATCCGAGCACGTCTTCTTGAAGTTGTTGGCCTTTGCATCGATGATCTTCTGGTTGAATCTAATTGCAAAAGGGTTATCCAACTTATCCTCAGGCCTTCAAGTCCGCGCCCTATTGAAAATCAGGCTATCTTCAATGATATTTTGTACCTAGCTTCTTGTCTTAGAGTTTGCTCATTTTCACATATTTCTAAAGATGCTAATGTTCTAGCAGATACTCTAGCTAGGAAGACCCTATCCATCATGTGTACAACAACTTAGCCATTATCCACTCCATGGTTTGTAGGAGGTTGTAGCTCAACCTACATTTGTTACACACGTGCTAATGAATAGATATCTTTAAACAAACAAAAAACAGATCCACCACACATTTTTTTATAGTTAATTCCACTCAAGATTCCAAATACCAGTTTCAAGTTTCGACTAGAATTTTGACTTTGGTTGAAAAAACAAAATATACCTCCGCAATGGCCAAAATAACACCAAAATGGTTTTTGATGTAACAAAAAAAGGTCCAAACATACTATCAAAATGGCCGAAAATGACACCGAAATATGGTCTTTCACTGAAAAACAAAACATTGAAGATCCCTCAATTCTCATGTCATTTTGTTTCAACAAGTGTTGAAAACCGAAATATTTTGTCGAAATTTCTACATTTCGATTGAAAATTTTAACTGTGGAGTCCACTGTTGTCTTTGCCAGTTAGATGTCAAAGATATCATTTCAATGGTGTGTTTTTATCTCAATATAGTTATGGATTACCAGCATTTTAATCCCCTTGGTATATAACAATGAGAGAAATTTTGGGGCAACTTTCTCATATTCAAACTAAAAGAGAGAGAACAATTTTGGGGCAACTTTCTCATATTCAAACTAAAAGAGAGAGAACAATTTTGGGGCAACTTTCTTATATACAAACTGGAACATTGCTCACTTTACCTAGCAAGTATTAATCAAAATTTGGTATCTTTTCAACCTTAGATTCCTGTCAACCCATGAAACATTTAGGGAGATTTCCTAATCTTACAGGTAACCCATAGGCAGGCCTCGTTGGGTAAGGTGGGACAGATCATGGCTTAATAGTTTATTACATGCCAAACACCAGCTTAACCCACTTAGGGATCCTTACAAACCCTATTAACCAATATGGGCAGGCAATGAGGTGGATCAAACTAGGACCCACCATGGTCCACCACTTCGTCCCTTTTTGACTTGTGAGGTAAAGTTAGGCCCATCAGGTTTATTTGCCATTAAATTATTGTGCTGAGTTAGTTGTTCTAATCTTTCCAACGACAACAAACCAAGGACAATAGATGTCAACAAGAAGAAAATCCAGTAATAAGGCCCACCCAAAGCCCAATAAGAATCACTTTCCATCACATACATGGCCCATATTATCTTCCAACCAGTTCTAACACATTACTATATTAATACTCTATGGGCTTTCAAACAACACTCGGCGGGCCCCCATATAATTCTCCCCATATCCAGCCATTATTATTATTCAAGCATGCTTCTTGCCATTCCATTGCACCCAATCAGATAAACATGGAGAAAGCCCAAATCAAACCATCTGGTTGGACCGGTTGGCCTTAGCAGCTAATATTTATGCATCAAACTCAGACCTGTTAATCCCACCCATGATTTTAGGTATTGGTATCAGATCAGCCGATTCGTATCACTTTTGTTCGTCACCGTTACTAATACCTGACTAGTACCATACTGGTGGTATCAAAACAAAAGAGGGTAAAATGACCAAAAACACCTAAGTATTGGTCTTTTAAAGAGCAAAACAGTCCAATCCAAACTGATACGACTGCCGCTTTGCGATGGTTTGAGATTGTGACAAAAAATTGTTTTTAACAATATGAGAGATGGATGGACCATTTCATTAGGCTTGTAAACGGATCGGATTCAGCTCGGATATGGATCAGATGTGATTGGATCTAGATATTCCCTGGCTGAATACAGATACCTCTAAACGGATTTGGATGCGGATCGAATTTGGATTCTCAATCATCCGTTTACATCTCTACCTTGTGTAACCTGGACCGTCCTCCCCCTAGCGGATACAATTCACTCTCAATCTAATTTCTTAGATCATGATTCTCTTTTCCTCATATTCTAGAACCTGTTGAATCTTCAAAAACCCTCAAGAACATTATTTACTTAATTTTATATTGTTAGGTATTCAGATTTTTTTTCCAAACGGATTTTAATCGGTGTATTTGGATGTAATTGTTTTTTCGGATATCTCTAAATGAATACAAATGTGGATCAAATTCGAATTTTCGGTTATCCATTTACAGCCCTACATTTCGGTCTACATCATGGTTTGAGGTATCTGTCTCAAATCAATGAATTTGTCTAGATCAGATCAGTATCTGCCGAGACCAATCCCAAAAGATAATAAAAACTGATTTTTATTAAAAATCAAGGGCTAATGCATCCAGTTCGACCCAATTCTGGGCTATTGAGACCGATCCCAAGATTACGAACCATGGTTTGCATCCGGTCTAATCCGGTTTAGATTTAGGGTGTAGGGACTTTCCTTTTCCATATTATTTAAATTTCATTTTTTTTGGGGTAATGATTTTCCACATTATTTAATTAGGCCTTGGGGAGTGGGGACTGTTTGCTTGATTGTCTAAATTATAACAAATTTTTTTTTTTTTTTTTTTTGGACTATCCTACACAAAATTGGATTAAGAAGAAAAACCGAATTACTCCCTCTTTCAATCTTTCTCGTACTTTCTGTGGCCCCGTTTGGCGTTTTTGCTGAAACGGAGAAGAAGTGGAAACATTTACACCTCAGAAACCCTAGAAGAGATTTGGAGAGAGAGAGAGAGAGAGTGAGTGTCAGAAGACTCAGAAATGTTCGAGGACCGGATAGAAGAGTGGTGAAGAACGAACCAATCCAATCGGCAATGGTAAAGAAGCGCGTACCAGAGTGGCTCAACAATTCTCTATGGTCTTCTAATCCTTCAATCGACGACGAGCGTCTCCTCCGATACGCTTCCAAACTTTCAATTCCCACGTCCGAACCTGCCACCGAACCACCGATTCCTGAGCGTCCTCCCAAACCCCAACAAGAACCAGAAGAAGCGCCGAAACCGGAGATCAAAGATTCCGAACGGGATGATGAACAAAGCACTATCTCACATGAGGACATCTCTCGCCAATCTCAGCTCTTAGCCGAGGTTGGATTCTTGTTTTTGGTGTTCATATTTGAATTTTGTAAGTTTGGGGTTTTATTCATTGCTTATGTGTTTTGATTCAGCTTTCGAGGAAGGTTATAAATTTGCGCGAGTTGAGGAGATTAGCATCGCATGGGATACCAGCTGGGGCTGGAATCCGCCATACAGTGTGGAAGGTATTAAATTTTTTTCTTCAAATTGTTTTATGGAATCGATCATACTTTTGAATTTAATCACCTTATTTTGAGTTCGATTGGGACTTGTGAATTTTGCCATAATGTCACGGGAAGCAGAATACGAAACCAATGTTTCTTCTTTTATTTGTTTGAAATTAAAATTGAGAGGATGGATGGAATATCACAGTAATTTATTTTAATGGTGGACAGATCCTACTAGGGTATTTGCCATGTGATCGCAGCTTGTGGGCGACTGAGCTGACTAAAAAACGCTCTCAGTACAAGCGTTTTAAAGAGGAACTTCTGGTGAATCCTGTAAGTAATTTTGAGCGTTGTACATAATGCGACCAGTTTGATCTCTTTTTTTTTAAGTATTTTGACCATTATTTCGTTTGCAATTAAGGTAACAATGTTTCACTCATTTAGTTTTAGTTTTTGGAAATGTCTTTTGAAGAAATATGATCGTTGAAATGATTTTAACATGACCAACCTAGTCGTGAATGAGGTCCTTTAAGTTGTTGGTTCACTTTTTGGATGAGCCAGAGCCCCGTAATCCAGTTAATTCAATGATCATGTCTCTCTATTATGTAAACATTTTCCCTCATTGAACAGAAATAATTTCACTGTGAGTATGACTTTTTGGATACAACCTATTATGGAGTTGCCCCATTAATTGAATCATCCTGATTTATGCCTTGGATGGCTACATGATTACCAAGTTCAATACTGAAATGGTGGAGTTAGCTCCAACTTTTCTTCCTGTCTTCTTGTTAATAACTGGCACAAGGAAAAGCTTAATGCATTTAGAAACCAAGTCTGAGCCCAAAATTTCTTCATTTGCATTTGTTGAGTCTTCTTGCTTTTTATCTTTATAGAGTTGTGGATTTTCTGAATGTTTCTGTGGCTAGTCAGTCAGAAATCACAAGGAAGCTGGACAAATCCGCTGGTCTTGAAAATGATGAGTCAAAATGTGAACGGAGAGGCTTGCTTCCAAGATCAGAAATTCCTCATGGAGAGCATCCATTGAGCCTTGGAACGACCAGTATTTGGAATCAATTCTTCCAGGTACTTTTTCTAGTGACCTTGGCTACTGTATTGGATGCCATTTGTTTAGCATTATCCAATCTTGACACAGAAACACTAGGAACAGTGGTCTTTTGGCATGTACCCAGTGTCTATTGTCCTTTTTTAGTAATTATCAGTGACAACAATTGTATTGTACAGGACACAGAAATCATAGAGCAAATTGACCGGGATGTGAAGCGGACGCATCCAGACATGCACTTTTTCTCAGGGGACTCTTCCATTGCGAGATCAAATCAGGTCAGCACTAATTATTTGGCACAAGATCAAGCATTGACATTATTCGTTTTTCCAAGTTAACAATGTTTTCTCATTTTTTTCAGGATGCCTTGAAAAATATATTGATAGTATTTGCAAAGTTGAATCCGGGTATTAGATATGTACAGGGGATGAATGAAGTTTTGGCACCTTTGTTCTATGTATTCAGGAATGACCCAGATGAAGAAATTGCGGTGAGGATGACATTCTATATTTATTTATTATGTTATACTTCTAAATAAAATGTTAAGATCATAGTACTTCATTTTGAGGTGTCTTTTATATTAAAAATAAACTATCCTCATGACATCATAATGTTTCTTTCAGTCTGAGACTCAATTTGTAGAAAGTGACTTACTTTTTTACTTTAATGAGAACATTTTCTTTAGATGGTCTAGCCTAGAAAAGTCTCTTGGTGGTCCCCTTAGTTCTACCACATGGCAGGATGATGTGGCAATTCCAACTGTTGGACTGAGAGGGCTAGGTCTGGACTGGTCATGTCTCAAATTTAGAACCAAATTAAATCATATTACCCCTATTGGAATGCACCCTCTGTGTACTCTATGTCTTGGTGTGTGCCCTCTTGGTAATCGTGGATGTTCAAAGCTTGATCTTGCCACTTCTTCTACTCAGTTTGGGCTGAAATTTGACATATGAGCATGGGTGGGATCTGCCTGTCCACAAGATCCGGGCCTCATCTTACATGCCATGGTAGATAGTTATGGACCAACCAGATAAGCTTCTGTAGGTTGGCTGACCAGGAAACATTCTCCCTTTTTGGATAAGTAGAACGAGACTTCTTTTTGCATTATTTACTAGCTTTTTTATGTTTCCAATGGATAAGGAACAGGGAGAAAATGCATGCCCAATGCAATTTCTTGAAGATTGGCTTTCGAAGGGGGTGGGAAAGAAGAATATCTGATTTTAGGCTATAATTTCCTATCTGGAGTCGCTAGATTTATAATTATATTATTTTTTTGCAGGCCTCTGCAGAAGCAGACACATTTTTTTGTTTTGTTGAGTTGTTAAGTGGATTCCGTGACAATTTTTGTCAGCAACTTGACAATAGTATTGTTGGTATCCGTTCCACGATTACAAGGTTATCAAAGCTTTTGAAGGAGCATGATGAAGAGCTTTGGCGTCATCTTGAGGTCACAACCAAAGTAAGATAGTTAAGATGCCGAATCTTCCTAGTAGAATTAAATTTCTAATATTTGTGACTTAATTTCTCTGTTTTTGTTTTATTTAATAATTTTTTGGCTTAAGACACCATTCAGCAGGCATTCTCTGCAAAGGATACTCTATCCCTACCAGATATAATTTTACTGACCAGAGTTTTCAATCTTCTTCATGGCTAAAATTAATAATGGGCCCAATTATCTAACATTGGGCTGGGGGAAGAGGGAGGTTCCAAGTGGCTAGAGTTATGCTAATTCGGGCAGCTTTTCATATGGCATATCATATTGTAGGTTCATTAGAAATTTGGTTCGGTCAGCCTTCATATGTTCCCCATGGTAGCATTGATGCTGATAGTGATCACCGAGCTCTGTTGAAGACGTTACTTTGGATTGGCTTCCACTTCTTGTGGCATACATGCCAGTGATGAGAGGCACCATTCCAGTTACCATAGTGAATTCTACCAAATCACATGATTTTAATATGAACTTTCCGTGAATAAACCCTAGAATCTTATAAAATGTGAATATTTTGCTTGTCATCCAGTTCTCTATGTTGGGAGATTAGAACTATTGTTGTTGGGTTCAGCCCTACTTATGTAAGATGGATTGCATTGGCAAACCATTTGATTAAATTTCCCTTTAGTGTTAGAGGATGGATTTGATGAGCTTCAGGAAACATATATGCTATATACTAAATCCATAGTCCATGGTGCTAAAAAAGACATGGTCAATACGTCTTTTGATTGATTCTTCTTGCTTAATTATTGGAACATTGGTTAGAATCGTCTGTGCCATTAAAGTTCTGACCTTGTTTAACTTGGTAGTTCATAAGCTTCAACATGTATTCCAGAAAACAAAAATCAATTATAAGCTGGCTTGACCTTGTTTGTCCGAATGCCTTGCAGGTCAATCCACAATTCTACGCATTTAGATGGATAACCCTACTGTTGACTCAAGAATTCAATTTCACAGAGATTCTTCATATTTGGGACACACTTTTAAGTGACCCTGAGGGTCCTCAGGTTGGTGGCCATTTTTCTTCCAGTCAGTTGGTTCTGCTTTGGCAGAAAGCCTTTTTTATAATTTTTTTTTGGGGGGGGGGGATACTACGGATAAAGTACAACAACAGAAAAAAGGTTGAAGCTAGATAACCTCAGAGAGAGGAGTACATGATGGGGAACAGACTGGCGTACAAAAATTGCCTAGTCATGCTAGCCTTGGTGAACCCATTTTCTAGGGAGTTAGCAAAGCATAGGCTTCCAGGTTGGTGTGACCAGGCAATCTTTATGCACATGGCACCAGACTCTTCAGAACATAACCTTCAAAAAAGCAAAAAGTTCCCTTTAGAGCATACCAATCCAGCTCTCCTGATGATGTGCATATGACACCAGGGACCAACATAGTGTGCTTTGAAAGCATCTAAACACCAACTGCAACTCACCTTCAATTATTGTGGTCACCCAGCCATTATTGAGGGCAAGACGTACATGCCTTTAGTAACAGGCTCAACTATGAGAAAAATAGCCTGGTGCCATAGAAACATAACTTCCCCGCCCTCCTCCCCTTTGTTTTTTTTGTTGTGTTTTTTGGCTAGTACGCCTCCAAGGAAAAGTTTGGTGGAAGGAACATAGGAGTCTGATCTTCCCTTACCTGGGGTCCTGGACGGCATACATGCATGTATGAGATGGATGATGCTACAAATGATGAGCCTAACATAGTACATAAATAATAGAACTAATTGAAAATAAATGGAGCTGAAACTTAAACACCTAAGTAATGTTACTGATACAAATTGGAGGGACACTGACCCGTACATGCACCACAGTATGAAGAAGTTCAATTAACAAATGCCCCTAGTTTACAGATTTAATATTTTCCAGCATTGAAGACTTATAGCATTTGAGAACGAAAAACTATACTCTCTTGCACCTGCAGGAAACCCTGCTCAGAATATGCTGTGCCATGCTGATTCTTGTCCGGAGGCGTTTACTTGCGGGTGATTTCACTTCAAATCTCAAGCTTCTTCAGCACTACCCATCAACGAATATCAGTCACCTACTCTATGTTGCTGACAAGTTGCGTGCTGTCGTATAATCTCTTTGACCATTATTGGTTTTTTTTTGTTTTTTTTTTTAAATCTTAATTCATACCCCCTCCCTCCCCCCTTTTTTTATATTCTAAATTTGTTCTGTAAAATCACTAGCTGTTGATGGGTTTAAATTAACCACTAAAGTTGAGAGAGAATGGTTTGCCTTGCCATAGTATTTTCATGGTTCTTTCTTTTCTGAATGTCACAAAGTAGCAATTTGGTTGGTATCTTGATGAGGTTGCTCCTGGACTTGTCATTGATTAAAAACCATTGGGCAACTCACCAAAATCGTTGCGGCAGCAACAGTTTTAAGGATCGGGTTTCTCTCCACAGCATGTTGTACCATGCTCAAATGTGTGCGTATCTATCCTCGCCATCCGAACATCATCTTAGCCATGTGTTGAGCTGTGGGGGTGCATCAGACATCTTCCAGGGCACTCCACTGTTACTGTTTGTAGAATCTTTTGTTTAAAATACCACAAAGGGTGTTGGATTGTAGGGTCTACGGCTTATCATGGGTGGGGTGAATCAGGTCTCGAAGGAAGGAAGGAAGGAAGGAGAGAGTACGTTTCAAGTTTTTGTTGGAGACCCGTGGTCAAGAAGAGTCTTCTGCAAATGCTGACTGCTCGAAGACAACTTGTCCTTCCACTTCCTGCTCCATTCGATCTACGAATACTAATCCATTTCTTCTCAAATAGACGAGACTGCTCTCCTGCAAGAGAGAGGGTACTGGGTGATGACAGAGGTCTCTTGGTTTTTTTTTTGACAAGGGACAGAGGTCTCCACCTCATCACAGATTATAATTTCAGAAGGAAGAACGGCAGGGGTGCAAGTTATTGTTTCTGTTTGTGATCAACGTTCCCCGTCTATCACGATGCGCAAATCTCTTGTTCTCACTTCTCCCTCCAACGGCAATCGAACTTGCCTTGCTCTATACACTTTTTACTTTATAGCATGGTTTTGTAAAAGAGTAGTGGCATGGGATCTTGCCATCTTGGTGTTGGGACGAGAGCAAGGTTCCAGGAACCAGTCTCGGATCGGCGGAATCGCCCGGATTGATCGGTATCAGCCAAAGGTAATCCCGATTTTGGGCGATTTGTGTCAGATCAGATTGGTACGACCAAGAGTAAAAATGTCAAAAAAAAAAAAAAAGATTTTTTAAAAAGAAAACAAAGGCAAATCTGTTTGACCAGTCTCGATTTTGGGCGATCCGGATCAATATCGGCCAAGACAAATCCCTAGAACTAAAATTGTAGTCGAGTAAGCAAACATGAGAAAAAAGCGAAAACACTCACATGTAAATACAAGGAACTTATCGCATGAATGACTAGAACTAGAGAATTTTTCTATCAACTAGAAAATATTAAATCTCTTGGCCATGCCTAATCTTCTAAGGGTTTTTCGTATCTTGTGACTACCACGCAATTACAATTTACCCATGTAGATGTAGTGGATCTATATGCGACCTCATAAAACATATACAAGCTCACTAATAATTGTGCGAGCCTTGTAGAATATAAGGCACAATTTGAATAAGTCTCCACCTAGGCTTGGATTCTGCAAGCTACCCTAAGAAAAAACAATGTTGATGTAGATTTTGCAAAACCCCCTATTATCTTTGCCTAACCGCCACACCCAAACCACATGTCACACACCCTCGTCCAATGCCCCTCATAGCTCACTGCCACATGATGTGATGTGACTTTTACCTCTTACTGTGCAACTTGATTATTCTCATGAAATCTAAAGCGAAAGAGACCTGTTTCTCGCTAGATCTGCATTTGTTCATAGCGTGAACTTTTTGTAGTCTTCATCGTCCACTTGTACCTCTTACCTGAGTTCTAAAAGTATTTCCAACTATTTCAGCACTCCCTCTAAGTCTATACATTTCTTAACTATATATCCCTACATCACAACTATGGCTCTTCTAGAAATTTTGAGAATTGTACCTTCAAATGAGCATCTATAACCTTTCGAATCTAGTGTTTCCAGTTGAACCAGATTTTACTTTAGATTTGACACGTGTCTAACCTTAGTCAAACATTGCACAATGGATCTACATATTCTCAATCTCGACAATCTTGCTTTTAGCATTATTTACCATTTGAATATAGTATTCAATTTGACGCTTTTGTACCTCAAGAAATAGTGAGATAGACATCTCCATCACCCTAAAACCCTTCAAAGGTAGTAACTTTGAATGATTTATCTTCATTCTCCTTTTTATCCTTCTCTTATTTTTCATCTAACTTATGCTTTGGACAATTTCTCTTTTTATGACCCCCTCGTGCTAATAATAAGTTATTTTTGACTTTTCAACTTAGAACGACTCTTATTCTTATCAAACTCCTTCTTTCTCTCATTTGACATGCCTTTTTTCTCATGCAACACCTATTGTAACCAAAGCATATCCTCTTTTGACATCCCCTTAACACTACTTCTTCATCATGCCTCATTCATTAGTAAAGTAGTAATAACTTTGTTAAGTTTAAGAGTATCATTACTAATACAAAAGTATAGTCACAGTGTGATCAAATGAAGAAAGTAACGAAACAAACAAGAGAAGTAACTTATCCCCCTCCTCGATCTTAATATTTAAAGCATAAAATTCCATCAATATCTTGTTGAATTCATCGAAATGAACCTCAAAGTTTGCTCCCAGTAACAATTGAAGACTATACAATTGTTTTATAAAAAAAATACTCGGTTTGTCATTAACCCGAACTTGTATATGTTCTCTAGCTTAGCCCAGATTTCCTCTAAATCTACCAACGTGATTGCCTCACGAAGAGTGTTATTCTACAGATACAACTAGGTTGTGTTATTCACTAGATCCCTCAACTCTAGCCACTCATCTTCAGTCATTTGTTCAGGCTCGTCTAATTTCTTCTTGAAAGCCTTGATCATTCCGCGTGAAAATATCCTTCGTCGTTGTTGCCATAATATGAAGTCATTATGGCTATTGACAGATTCTATGGAGAGGCTTAAACCCTTAGCTACGATTCGATTTACTCGATCTTTGCCCTCCTTGCCTGTCATCAACCTCAATGAATTTGATTAGACCTGATCACTGTTGATCTTGCTTGAACTTATGCAATCTACACCAATGAAGCTGAATGTATCCAGTTTGCACTATTCATGGATTGCAACATCTAGAAAACCTTCGAATAAATATTTTATAAAAACCCCTGAAATTTTTGTTATTTGCAAAATAGTCTCCCAAGCTCCACTCCTTTTCTTTTCGACACTATGGGTCTCACCCACCTTTCTCTCCTAGGCCTAGGGTGAGTAAACAAAAAAAATAGTAGGATACTTTTCCTCACATGAGATTTTGAGAAGAGGTTCAACACCCTTTTTTCTTTCTCCTAGGACTACTTGAAGCTTCTTTTTTCTCTCTCTCTCTTAGGGCTACACAAAGCTTTCCTTTCACTTGTTTTCTCTTCTCCCATGTGAAGCTTCCCTTTTCTTCTATTTTGCATAAATTTCCCTCTTTTTTCTATAGGATTGTTACGCAATGTTAGTTCCCTGGATCTCAGCGCACCATCTGTGAAGATTTATCAAAGCTTACTTTGATACCACTGTTGAGATGAGAGTGTACACATGAGAAAAAGAAACGTATAAAAATACATACAAAATATAAAGAATTTATCGTGGCTGGATACAAATGCCTACATCCATTTGAGAGAATTGAGAATTCTCTATTAATCAAAAAATACTATAGCTCTCTCCACCTCACCGTCTAATCTTCTATAGATTTTCCCCAAAAAGACAATAAATAGACACCCTAGAAATAAGTTCCACACAATTATAATTTTACTCTGATATATAAAGAACCCAGAACTGACCTAATAAAATTATACAAACCCAACAATAATTATATGGGCCATGCATAATATAAGACACAACATCAACACCAAGGTCCTTTATATTGTAGACCACTAAGTGCAAAAGCTTCTTTGTTTTACGAATAAGTAACTTTTTTTTTTCTAGTTTCCCCTTTCATTGCTTTATTGTCTTCAGATTTGTTTGTTTCTCAGTAAAAATATATGCAAATGACTTCAAATAAATTTTAAAATTTAATATTAATTTTTTATTAAAAGATATATTTTTGAATGCTTTCACTTTAAATAAAAAGTGCCCTTAAGTGAAGTAAAAAAACAAAAAAAAAGTCTTCTGCCAAAATTAAAAGAGAAAACTCATGGCCTTGTAAAAACATGTTTTCCTCTTTATCATAAACAGTGAACAATATACTAAGGAAAATCATATCGTGCGATAATTTCCTTGAAATTTGTTTTTTAAATTATCATTTGTCTAACTCTATCTAAGATGTTTGTGCCACAACAAATTTACAATAATAGAACTCAAATTCCATGGTCTTAAAGTCGGTTAACCTTTTGGGATTGGTGTGTGATTTGTGTGATTACACTTTCATCAAAAAAAAATAAAAATAATAGAACCCATAAACAAATTGTTAATCTCCAATACAAAAATCAAATTATATTTATAAGAGAAAATGAATGTTACTTGGTCTTGCTACTCCTGTGCCTAGACACAGGAGCATGCAAAAGTACCACCCTACCCTCATGAAATGAAAAATCGTATCTGTGCGTTCTAATTAGTCACCACATTGCTGTAAGCACTACACAACGAGCCAACAATCTCTTACCCTTTTAGAATAGATAAAGGAAAATAATAAAAAAAGGTAAGGGTACTCTACCTAGGCCTCTAAAGTTTGCACAAAGCATTGATTTGAACGAGATTTCTGCTTTTCCATAAGGGCAGAAAGAATATGGAGAGGGATATCTTACTAAAAAAATATGGACCGTGGTGGATTGGCTTAGATAAGGAAGAATATGGAGAGAGATACTTCCATAAAAAAAATCTGGAGGGAGATACCTTACTAAAAAATTTGGGAGTTCTCATTTTTCTTGTACAAGAAAAGTGTGCTTTTTGCTAGTGTTTGTTTTTTTGGGTAGAATGTGCTTTTTGCAAGTTGCATTCCACTCCAACAGTCCAACCTCGAGTTTCCACCAATTTTTTAAATTCTCGGCCGTTTGATTCCATTTAAATTAATTTCAGCCGTCCTTTATGAGTGGGCCATTTGAAACAGCTTTTCGTAGTAGCGAATCAATGATCTTCGTCAATGGCCTTTTTTCGCGGATTTCAAATTCATATAAAATACAATTTTTTGTCCTTTAGGGCTGGCTCTTCGTCTTATTTTTAAATATAAATACCCAATGGAAGAGGCTGAAAGGGTTTGTTGGAAAGTCTCCCATTGTTTCTCGAAGTCTTCAAGCCAGACGCGCTTCTTGTTCTCTCTCTTTCGTAACTGTTCATCTTGTTTTTGCAGTAGAAACCCTACTAAGGAAGAAATCTCTGAAGATGTCTGGAGCCCAGGAAGAAGAGAAGAAGCCTATGGATCAAGGGGCTCACATTAATCTCAAGGTTAAGGGTCAGGTAAGATCTCCCAATCTGAATATCTTGTGTATTTTTTCTTGGTTTGGTTTCGTTTTTCCCTTATTTTATTTTATGGAGTTTGGAATTTTTTATGCTTACATGTGAACCTGAGGAATTATTTAGGTGTACATTTTTTTTTTTTTTCCTTACAGTCTAATCGATTATTTTTCTTTCCTGGCTGTGATTTGAGCATAGTTATCTGGGTTGTTGTTGTTCTTGTCTGTTTCTTTGAAACTATGTTTAGGGTTGAGAATGGTTACTGTTTTGGTTACTTGAAAATCAATGTTTGAGGTATTGTTCTTCGGTCGTTTTGAGCTTGAAACTATGTTTAGGGTTGAGAATGGTTACTGTTTAGGTTTCCTCGATGTTCCATTCTTTTTTTTTTTTTTGTGGGGTGTTGGGGTAGGGGAGGAGCTTTGCAATTGAGGTTATCTTCCGTGCTTCTGTATCCAAATTTTCATTGAGGCATGGGATGTAGATTCCTGTAAATGAAGAACGATCATATCTCATATCCCACGTGGTATGGAAAGGATTCTGGGGATAGCTTCCGTGGTTGATTAGATGTTTCATCTGTTGAGAACTTGCATATCAGTTTTTTGTTTGTTTCCAATTTCACTATTTTTCTAGCACAAACTGCTAATGCAGCATGCTTCTATAGTGTTTTATTCTTGTTTTTCCATTTAAGTTACTAACCACATTATTTGGTGCTTAGCTTATTTATGCCATGCTTCCAAATTCATTGATGTAATTGTTCATAAAACCACCATGACCATAGTAGATATTATGTATGGTGGTTTATATCATTATAAATTTGATGTGGCGAGAAAATGCTTTGCATCCCAATCCATTGTTTCTCATCTTTTTGTGGAGTGTGGGAATGCCAGCTGATAAAATTTAAAGGTAGCACTTATTACCAAGCAAGTACTCCTTGTGGTGACTGTTGCAGGGTTGCTTGTTTTGGGATCGGAAATCACAAGTTTGTAATCCTTCACTTTTTTCAACCCAAAGTTTGCTTAATTAATTTTTGTGGGACAAATTATTTGTTAGTTTTTTTTATTACTCTGCTCTTTATTTAGCAAATATTACATGTATTGTCTGTCACTTTGAATTTTGAGTGGTTTTTTTAAAGTGTCAAATGTATAACTATTTCGAAGATACATGGTTTTGGCTGCTGTTTAAATATTTTCAATATGAACTCAAGACTTGTGTGAATGGGATGCTTAATGAAAATATTCAAATGTGTTTTGCATTCAATCAAGAAGTGCATGTAGATTTATTGAAATTCAATGCATGATTTTCTTTTCTCTTTCCTCTTGGTGGTTAGACCAATTGTATCTTTTCCCCCTCGTGTGTTTTTCATCTCAGAAAAAAAGTTCATAGTTGAATATGAAGGATCACATTTGTGCTTGTTATTAATTGCATAACATCTAGTTTATCAGTTTGAAGCACCCTGCGAAACCTGGTAATAGTAAATTTCCTAACTACCTGTGTATTTCACAAAGAATTGTTCTAGATTAGTTCGTAACCTGTGGATTCCAAAAAAGTTAAAGACTGGACCACAAAGAGGTCCAGTCTAGTGTGTCCTGCCTCTGGTAATCTTATTTTCATTTTTGTACTGTTATGTTATTTTTTTTTACTGTAGGATGGAAATGAGGTATTCTTCAGGATTAAACGCAGCACTCAATTAAGGAAGCTCATGACTGCTTACTGTGACCGTCAGTCTGTAGACCAAAATTCTATTGCCTTCTTGTTTGATGGTCGGCGACTCCGTGGCGAACAAACCCCTGATGAGGTTCTCTCTCTCTCTCTCTCTCTCTCACTCACGCTCTCTCACACACACACACACACACACACACACATTGTGCAAGCCATCATTTGCATATAAGAACAAAATATTAGTTATTTTAAATAATAAAAATAAGGTGAATGAACTAATAATAGTTATTCTTTTGAGTCAAACATAAGATGAACAATTATCTAAGAAGAAGATAAAGTTTTTTCATGGTTGTCGTGCTTGTAGCATGCACATTTCATGGTCTGTATTTTGCAGACTAAAGCAAGTATCTTCCTGAATTGTGCAAAAACCCTTCACTTGCTAGTCTTTAAAACAATTTGTGATCCTAATATTAGTTATGCCTTGCATGGCAGCTTGAGATGGAGGATGGCGACGAAATAGATGCCATGCTGCACCAGACAGGTGGTAGTTTTGGAGGTCTCTGAGACCGTCTGAAGTAAGAAATTAGATACTGGGTAGGTTACTCCTTAGTTAAATATTTGGTGGTGTGCTAATACTCTTTTACCTTTATGTAAAGAAAAGATCCAAACTGGACTGAGGAATCCAGAACTTGATTTCAGATTTTGGTGCAAGGACATTAGCAGTCCTTTCTGCATTTTGTCAGATATCAAAATAGAATGCTAGAAATTGTTACCATGCATGTTCATTTGATAATTTTCCTGTAGGCTTTTTCTTTTATCCTTTTTATGATGATGCATTTGATACTATACTTGGAAATGCTTGATGTGTCACTGATGGTGGAGACCTATGGATTTGAGATGATATGTGAATTCCAAAACTAAAGATGTAATCCAGCGGTGAGCGTCGTCTGAACTCTAGAGCCTGGACTCCAGAGTTAGCAGGTGGTTGATGTCTCTTGGAGCACCATTTTCTCTGTAGCACATGAAAATAGGTGTATAAACCAAGATCTTGTAGGCCCAGCAACACTGAAGTTCTGAATTTGAATGGAAAATGCAATCGTTAACTGTAGCCTGCAGGTTAATATACTTCTGCTAGTAATAGCAGCACAATCTCAGTGAGATTGAGAGATCACTTCAGTTGTAAAAATAAAAATCCGGAATGAAAGAATAAGTAGCACGATCAGCTGTCGATGTCAGTGGCAAGTACCCATAGGTTGAACCGTTGAAGGATTTGGTATCATATAAAAATTAGGATGTCAGCTGATTGCGGTTTGGTTCGGGACATGGAACCGAGAATAGGAATACATTTTCAAAAGCGTTGGTTTGAGTTGATTTCATGTTTTTTATTTGATTTCTAATTTATTTTGGAACCTATTTAGGTTTTTGGGTCAACTGTTTTACGTCTTATCTTATAAGTTGTCTTATGTTTTCCCACATTAGAAAGGAATTGGTAGCCGATGCTGCATTCGTAACGGATCGGGAATTGATCATTGAGTATTCATCACTTCCAAAGCTGTACAACACTGATATGTTATTGGCATCGATTGGCTGTGTCGGACTAGTTTGTCCCTTATTTTTATATGAAAATGTGTTTTTTTTTTTTTTTGTTGGTTTGTTTAATTATGTTAGTCAATCCTGCTTAACCGATATGGTATTAGCCAAGTATTTGTATCGGGTACCATTTGTACAGTATCGGCAATATCACCTGATACTTCAAACCTAGTCAAGATTGTTTGTATACTGTTGTCTAAGTTTCGGTATATGAAAAGCGTGCATTACAAATACATTGCCTGAGCAGTTGAAGCTTAGGTCTTAGGTATCGGTATTGACAACACCTAAATTGGTCTCGATCAATATTGTGTCAGGCTTGATCGGATCGTTTTGCCCCAAAGTATCAATACTTTTTACCCTACCCTATACTCTACCGATACTTGGGTTCTTTTGACCATTTCACCCTACCCAATTCTGATATTAGTTACGAAGCTAATATGTATTGGTTGATAAGTCCTTTTTTTGTTTTTCTTTTTTTGGTAAATTGGAATCTATTCATTAGAATGTGGGTTAATGGCCGTCGGGGATTTTGAGTCTGTTTCGGTTTGGTTTGTGATTCTTTCGGTTTCCGGTATTGTTCGGTTCAGATTTGGGGTTGTAATACCCCAGTCCGAAAGCTGTCCGATAAGACGTCGGTGCGGTTCGGTTCAGTTTGATCTGGCATACATAGTTTGGTCTCCATTTTGATACCCCTAGGGCCAGCACATTGCATGTGCCCAAGTGGCGTTTTTTCTCCCAAGAGTGAAATAGCTGAGAACATGTTTCAATGTTGAAATTAAAATCAATTTCAAGTGGTATCATGCACTCCACTTTAATGAGCATGTGTTAGTAACAGGGGTAAAATATGTCATTTGACATGTTAAAAAAGAAATGAAATCAAAATTACTTAATTTCCCTGCCACCACCACCAGTTAGGGGTGTCAAACATTGGTTTGGCCTGGTTTTTTGGTTAGGTTGAATCGATTTCGATCTAAATGAGACCAAAACCAAACCATTAAGGAACTTTAGGTTTCCAGTCAATTTTGATTTTTTCAATATCAGGCTACAGATTTAGATCAATTTATTATCGAGCTAGAACCACAATGAAATTTCCCAACCAAGGAGTTGCACTCGGGCTTTGGTAACAGCAAGATATTGCCACCATTGTCGAGAAATTGCAGTGTCTTTTTATTGACGAAGCCAAGGAGAAGAAGGAGAAGAAGAAGAAGAGAATGAGAAAGCGATGTTACCATGAAAGTGGAGACGAGGTGGCCCAATAAAGAAAATGGGACACAAGATCGAGGGACAGAGAGGATTGGGCCAGAGTATGCAGCACTTCTCCAGACATGAATTCTGATGGCAAACCTAACAACAACTGGGTTACCATAAATTGACCTGACCGAGGTCACCAATTAAATGACAATTGAGAGCGACAATCCATTCCATAGTGTGTGACTCGCGTGATCCAAAAATTTAAAATTGGGCTCGGTCCAGTCTCATAAGGGGCTCTTTGTGGGGTTGTGATATTATGTATTATATTATTTGTGTGGTTCTGGATCTATTGATTAAGTTATTCGTCCATTCTGAATTTACCAATTAAGTTATTGGTCTCCTAACGGTTCTAGAACTAATTGACCGATTAGGAATTGTTGAATTGCAACCAGTGGAATTGAGATGAATTCACATCCTAAATTCTTAAGATTTAAAATCATGAGAGCCAAGGTCAAGCCTGTTATTTTTTTAGTCTTTTAATTTTAATTGATACCGTCTTACCAAAAAAAAAAATTTAATTGATACATTTGGTCTCATATACTATTCTATCAAAGATTCAACTGTTAATTTAAAAGTCCATTTGGAAATGTTACCTTAAGAATATGCCTTAAAATAATCTTAATTTATGAGGGTGGTGGTGTTCCTACTTATTAATTGGTTGGATATTGGACAAGAGGTAATCTGAACTAGTTTCGTGATTTTAAGGGAAAAAATTTATGGTGAGTTGCATATCTCATGTGATTAAAATTATGTCATATTATAATATTATTGAATATATGTAAAATAGGTTGGGGAATATATAAATTTTTAAATTTTAGACTGGTTGGAAATGATTAGGAACCGGAATTGGCCCATCCAATAGTTAATGGTCCAGGATCTCAGATTTGGAACCGTAATATATATTTTTAAATTTTGGACTAGTTGGAAACAATTAGGAACTGGAATCGGCCCACCCAATAGTTAATGGTCCCGAATCTCATATTTGGAACTGATTAACTTATTAGTTCGATTCTAATCTTGACCCTTTAAGGTCAAAACCATTAAAGAATCAGATCGATATCCTAGAATCGGACCAATTAACACCAATTAACACCCTTATTCCATGTGGCAAATATTTCGGTCAGCAAGACATTAATAAAGGAAAACCACATCATATATAATATATGATATTTTGATATCCTTAGTATTTATAAATTCGCTCAACTTCACATGGTATAATGAATTTATGAATGGATAGGTTTCCAAGTAATTCATATTTTCATAGTATAATTTGTTAGAATTCTATTTAGAATAGAATTAATAATCCTATTGTGGATTAATATTAAATAACTTAAAACTCAGACTAATTATAGTATTCGCCTAATTAAGGGGGTCATTGGGTTATATTAGGAATCCTATGTAGACTGGCTTTAGTGTGGGCAGATAGATTCCTATTGGGACTATGCTGAGTGGAGCCCTCTAAGAATTATTATATAAAGAGAGCTAGGTCCCCCCTCTACCCGTCACAACTTTTAGTTATCAATTTCTGTTGAGTAGTGCATTCTAGAAAGAGAGGGAGATATTCAGTGTTTATCATCTTTGTGCATATGGTATTCTCATCAAGCTAGTTACTTTGGGAATAGAGGGGAAGCACCTAGATCTTTGGTCTTTATTTTTCGCTGCGATCATCATCATTATGGATGTGAAACAAGGTTAATGGTTCTATCCATGTTCTCTATTATTTATTTGACTGTGTTCTTAAACACCCTATGGAGATCCTGGCTTTTATGGTTTTGTCCCTGTTTGGATCAAACTATTCTAGCATGTGATATCATAATCTTCATAGATCCGTTTCGAACCTATATGGATTAAAAAAAAATAGATCATACTAAGGGAATCGAAATTTTTTGTTTAAAATTAAGTTTTTAGGGTTTTTTCAATTTTTGGGAAAACCCGTACGGACATAGGCTTTCTGCCGATTTTTTTAGCCGGTGAAAGTTGAAACAAATCATACAGTTAGGTAGAGCTCGGAATTCTGAGAATTTTGATGGATGGATCACCGCCGGTGGCCGCCGGAAGCGTCCTCAGACGCCGGCGAAAGTCGCGGGTGATCTCACCCTCCGACCAAGTTTAAACACAAAAAAAAAAAGTATTTATTGGGGTTTGCTTCTAAAGATGTTTTCAAAAACAATTAATAAAGAATGAGCAAGACCTCCTCTCTTTATATAAGAGAGGAAGAGACACCACTAAGGGATGTCTGCAAAAGATATGCCCCAGATCATGTCTTTTCCCACAAGACTTATTTGTTGGTCACTCAAACAAGTCATCTAATAGGCATACCCATAGGCTAGTTAGGTGTTTATTAGGAAAGAACTCAGCCCTCTAATACACTTAATAAAAACGTATTTTGAATCTTTAATTAAAAAGCATAAGAAATACAACAAAATAAAGAATGAAAAATCCAAAAGTACAAATAGGGTGCATCGGCGCATAGACATACATGAGAGTAGATGAGAGGGTAATTCATTGAATTTGGGGTTGAAATTTGGCACATGACCTACTTAAAACATGGGTAAAGGTTGGGCAAGCTGGTGTTGTACCCAGCCTGAGTCTGTCTCTCTCCCACGTCCTATGGAAATGTCCCCATGCCCTCTCCTTCCCGCTCTCTCTATTGGGCACAACCACTAGCTCCAGGAAAGCCAGCTGCATGCCGAACCCTCCCTTAAAATATTTCTTACATACAATCCAGATCCGGCCTCTACGGCATGGGTTGTGCTCAGCTAGGGGTAAGGCGGTCATTGCGGAACACCTTGTGTCTATGCAACACGACTGTTGGGGCAGCCCACGCAATAGAGGATCTGGATCCTTCTTACATGACTTCCGACCATTACTCTATTTTTTTAATGCGGAAGGTATTCATACACGGGAGATTCTCCCATCAAGTCCATCAAATAGGGGGTCTAAGGGTTTTTATGACATTTCAGATAGGCATAAATGTCAATCTGACTGCATTTAATGCAGATCGTGTACATACACGATCGTGCATGAAAACTTTTGCCTTTTTTTAATAGATAACTTTCATTTTTTTCTATACTTTGTCACAAGGTCCTCTTCTCCTCCACCACACCCTTCCACCAGAAGATCTCTCAGCCAAGACAATAAAAGGAAGAAAGAAACAAATGAAAAAGAATGTGATAATGGTACAAGACAAACTGCATTCGAGACATTGATGGGTCTAATCTAGAAGAACTACAACTTAGAAAATGGTCCGAATTCATAAATCTGTATTAAATTCTTAATTTCCTTGGTTCACTTGTGCCATGCATTACACTTGGCATCCACTAATCCATTATGAATTTGCCCAATAAATTAGAGAAGTACTATTACTATAGAGACTATAAATATTGTCATTACTCATTAACCATTAAATATTGTCATTTATATATTATTATCATTTGTACTTAGTGGTGAAAATGGGTTAAACTGGATTATCACAAGTCACAAGCATTTGAATATGGGGAAAGAGAATGCTATTTGGTCGCTTGCGGCGTATGACCCCTGTGCCAGGTACAGGACTGCGTGAAATGACAAATGCATCCTTTGGAATTTCTACCTTTTCATAGGAATGCAACAGTCATTTTGTGTGGCCCTGTGTCAAGGTGCAGGGGCAACACACCACACATGATCAAGTACCGTTCTTTCTCCCTTGAATATATACCAAAGCTTCAAAGCATAATGGTTAAAGGAACTGAGCCTGGCATGTTTGGGCATAGGTTTGAATTAAACCAAAACAAGTAGGCCAGAGCCAGACCATATAACCTTGGCCCATTTACCCAGCTAACCCTTATTATAGCCTATAAAGTTTCATACAATAATGTAAACATCCATGAGACACACATTACTAGAACCATCAACCATGTATGAGATGAGATCATAGATTTAGATGAGATGAGATGAGATGAGATGAGATGAGATGAGATCATAGATTTAGGTATCGGAATTGATATCGTGCAGTATGTATCGGTGTATCAGATAATTTACCCTCAAATGTACCATTGCCATACCCTTTGGACTAAGGGGTATTTTTGGAATTTGAACTTCTATCAGTGAGTGATGTCGGATTGATACCAGTATTAGTATCGATCGATACAGATACATATCGGCATGGTTTGTAATCTTGGATCGGATTGGATTGGCCAAGGTCGATCCCGAGATTTGACCATACAGAAAGGTTTGACTGGATCGTTCCTTGAATCGGCCAACTCAGTTAGATCGGCCTATCTGATCCGATCCTTGATCGATCCGACTGAATATTTTTTTATTTTTTAAAAGTTTTTAAGTTATTTTTAAAATTTTTTATATTATCTAGACGGATATTGACCAATACTGACCGATACCATTCGATATTGACCGATCCGATCCAGATAATATCGACCGATCCGATCCCAAGATTGAAACATCCACTAACTTTGACTGATACATGACCCGATCCATAAAAAACAATTTTGGGGGTTTTTTGACCGATCTTGACCGATTTGTACCGATCCAATCCCGATTCAGAAAAGTTTTGGCAATGACCGATACCGAGTCCAATACCTGGATTTTGAACTTTGCATATCGGCCATACTGACACCGATATGATGCCTAAAACCATAGATGGATGAGATGAGAATTTGGTAGCATAAGCCGATAAATTGAGGGGCTCTGTTTTTCACAAATGAAAACGGAGAAAGAGGGACAAAAAGCGGAAAAAGAGAAAAAGTGAAGGGGTGAGGGGAGGAAGAAGAGAAGTGGGCTACCAAATTTAGGTACGTGGTATCAGTCTCCCTGCACAGCCGGCACGCTTTCGCATTAAAAGCGGTAGCACGTTTTTACCTGCTTCAGATGCGGGCCCCACTGTACACCCCTCTCTGTCTGTCTGTCTGTCTCTCTCCCCTCCTCCCTCTCGTTTATGCACAGTATCTTCTGTCTATGAATTCTATAACCTTAATGAAAGCAAAAGAGGGCATTTCTCATCTCCCTTCTTTTATTCTACACTCAAAATTACACTTATACCCACCATCATTTTACATTTTTACCAGGAATGCTATTTCCCAAGGACCAAAATGCCCATTCAAAATGGTCTAATCTCTACGAACCATCATTGGATGAGTAATGTTTCTATCCAGATCTTCTATGGCGGGCTGCCTGTAGCGGCTTGTGCGGCGCAGATTGGACTGCACGTGCCATGATCATCTTACTTTCACTCGGATAAGGCGTTTAAATAGGGATAAGGCAGTCATTGCACAAGCGGCTCAGTCTATACCGTTCAGGCCGCTACAAGCAACGCACCGTAGAGGATCTGAATTCTACATTGTAAGGTATTAGGAAGGATTAAGATGATTGTGGCAAAATTGTAATATTTTCGTTCACAGAGAGAGAAAGAGAGAGGACCAAAACCAAAATTGCAGTGGCAGCTGTGTGATTGTGGTGAAAACAGTGTCCAAGGAAAGGACTTCTCTATATTATAAGAAATTGCAAAATGAGAAACTTTGGAAAACTTATTATAAATTGCTATAAAATTCCCACAAGTAACGGATTATATGGATAGTCTTCTCTCTGTCAATGGTTTAACCGATATTTCTGTGAAAGACTGAAGAGAGAAGAGAGTTAGTAGCAAAGAAAAAGAATAGAAAACAAAAAAGAAGAAGAAAGAAAGACAACCAGGGAAGAGACAGTCGGCGGACTACGCATTTCTAGCATTCTTCAAGCTGCGCTCAATATAATGGTTGGTATTAGTCTCTTAAATGGTTGTGAGTAAGGATTGACTTGGGTTCTCTCTGGGTCTTCTTAATCATCGTCGCCAGTTTGTAGTGGAACTCAATACATGGATTCCAACAATGATGGGTGAGTATTACATCAATTTCTTTGTGGGTCTTTTTATTTTCTGCTTCTGGTTGATGGGTTTGTTTGCAAATTGAGGTTCTGCGATTTGGGTGGAAATGTAGAGTTAGATATGTTTGTCATGTGTGATGGGTTCTTTGTTTAATGCAAATTTTATGACGGCGAACGATTATATATGTTTCTGGGTTTCTGATTCAATTCATGGGTTGATGTGTATAGACTTCTGAATTTATGATGAAAATGCTTCCAGTTAATCGTATCCCCCTACCGTCATTAGTAATTTCTGATCTAAACTCCAGATTGGGTCTTCTGTCATGCATTTGATGTTCTATTGCTTTGGACTTGTTTCAGTATCTTCTATGGCTGTCATACTTATGTTCTATTCTGTTCTAGAAGCCAGATCTAATGTTTATTCCCAACTCAATGTAAAACTGCTCTGTTTTTGTTACTATGTCAGTGAATGCTGTTTCATATGGTTACTATAATGCCATTTTTTAACCTGCATATTCCTCTAGGTTTTGTGCTTTACTTGTTTTGCTTTATCCCCTAAAGTCCATCCTACTGTTGCAATAAAATGCAGCATGCCATCTAGTTTTGGATCTAAAATAATCCAATACCTTTTAGTTTTTAGTTGTTCTTTCACAGTGTGTGGAACTTCAGCTTGATTCTCTGTCACTTGTGATTTTTTATACCTTTTCACACTTGAGCATTTTGTGACTTCTGGTCCACTTTTATGATTTTAATGCCTTGTTTCCTCTGCAAAATTTTTATTAGTGAACCATGGGAATGGCAAGGTGAAGACTACTATCTCCAAAAGGATTCCCATTTCGGTAAGTCCTTGTTGTGGCTCTTCCTTTAATAGTGGACACATGGGAGAAACTATCTTATGTTGAGTGGCTCCTTTTGGTTGAAACAGAAATCTCTAATAGTCTATGGGATGTAACAAACCAAAATGAAGAAAGTCTCTCCTACATGTTTGATGAAACAACCCCAATTAAAGATTGCGGAGATTTAGCATACCATGTTACTGACAGTGGAAGTATGTTCTGTTTTCCTTGTATCTTTGCTATATATGTATGTAGAATTGCATTCCATG